>NC_080853.1:34464020-34767051 GCF_030435755.1 Ochotona princeps | reverse complement strand
CCACTGTCCTTCCTGTTAGCAATGACTTGAATTCCTAAGCTGACACTGAGTCTGTGGTTGGGTTCCTTTTTTCCAGTTGCCTACTTTAAAAACAAAACACAAAACAGAACAAAAACCAACTTTCTAAATAAGCCTTTGCTGTAAGCCTAACAGCTGACACAAGGAGTACCCAGTTGTATGCAAAATAAAATTGATAATAAAGACAGGGCACACATGGGAACCTGAGTTACTGCAGCTTGCTTTGTTTTTGCTTATTGGTGCATTATAGGTGGAAACCTGTGGCATCTGCCCTCGCATGAATATCTGTACTAATAAATCTTACAGTTAAATTTCTGAATGTTGCTTACAGTATGTAAAACTTCTGTTCTCTCTTTTTTATTTATTTATTTTTGTCGTTGTTGTTAATTTAACAAATGCCGACTCGTAGATTTTGGTTTAAAAATTTGTAACGACTTGTCAATCTTTAGATCTGGTTTAAAGATTTTTAAACCCTTGGCTCAATTTAAAAATAGAAACTGTAACATTAGTGAAAATTGAATATTGGGAACACTGCACCGTACTGCAGGTAAGCCCTAATGAGCCAGGACATTTTTTTTTTCAAAAACACCTTTTTTGAAGGAGAGACAGAGAGGAAGATCTTGCATCCAATGGTTCACTCCCCAATTGGCAGCAGCAGCCGGAGTTGAGAAGATTCAAAGCCAGGAGCTAGAAGCCTCTTCTGGGTCCCCCTTGCTAGTGCAGGGTCCCAAGGCCTTGGGCCATCATCCTCAACTGCTTTCCCAGGCCACAAGCAGGGAGCTGGATGGGAAGGGGAGCAGTCAGGATCAAACGTGCTCATATGGGATCCCGGCCCATACAAGGTGAGGATTTAGCTACTAGGCTACTGCACCAGGCCCCAGCCAGAACTTTGAAAGCATTCAGCTAACACATATGCAGATCCCAGCTTCCCATCCTCCTATCTGTGAAGGCCTTGGTTTCTAAGTCAGGATGTGGGTGGGTCAGTCCTCCCTCCTATGGTGGTGAAGACTGTGTCGTTAGACTGTTAGAGCTGACGCATGGGAGCTGGATGATCAGCTCCTTGCGGCCCAGGCGCTGTCTCGCTGTGGTTGGCCCTCTGACACTCTCTGTTCCCTCAGGCAGTGTGCAATGTTGCCCCGCGCGGCGTGTACGTCTGCGGCAACACCACCACCACCTCTGGGCTAACTGTAACTCTTTCGAAAGACAGTTCCTCTGGAGATTTTGCTTTGGAAGCTGGGGCCCTGGTACTTGGGGATCAAGGTAAGAGACCAGGGAAGGGACCCAGGGTTTTTTGCTCTTCAGTAAATGACTTTGCCCGCCTCGGTGAGCTGACTGTGCGTGTTCGAGACAATGAGCAGTGATTTCAGGAACGCGGGCTGCGGCAAAGCCCTACCTGCCGAGCGTGATTCCTGAGCGTTCAGACTGAGGCTGGAAGGGAGAACATGGGTGAAGAACACCAGCAGGAATGACTCCTGGTGAGAAGTCATGCACGTGGGAGCAGAGAAGATAGGACATGGAACAGCCATTCTCACACTGCAGCAAGATGGAGACACATGGCGGCTGTGCAGCAGTCACAACAAAGTTAGCCAGTCTGGTCATCCAAGAAACAAATGAAACCTCCCCATGAGTACTTCAAGAGTTTAATAACATGAAGTTAGAGGAAAAGCAAGGGGCAAGGATAGGATATCAGAGGCAATAGATAGCTAATAAAACTTAATAAACTAAATAACACTGAATGAGAAGTTATGAATATAGAGGAAAGTCTTGATGTAATTGCTGGAGTCCAGCTCCAGCTGAGTTCGGGACTAGAGAAGGGTGCGTGGATGAGGCGCAAAGAGGAATGAAACGGGCCACTACAATTCCAGGATCATCATGGACAATGTGGGAAAGCTGTCCCCTTTATACAGAAGCAGTCACAAGCCCTGGCACAAATGGGGCCATCCAAGAATAATTCTGCCCTTCGTTTCACCTAAAAGCAATAGAAGTTCCTACTACAATCCTTATTCTGCAACTCAATCTTGTATCACAAAGAAAAGGAGAACCTAAAGATCAAGGAAAGAATGAAACCCTAAATACAGGTCCCTTGATTAGCATAAGGTCAATGGGGACAGCCAAGACAGCCTGAATAATAAAAGGCTCTTTTGCAAGACATTATTATTGACAATAATGTCCAAGCTCACATTGAGTAAAAAGCCAACTCCACAACAGCAAACAATGCCTGGGTGGGTTAGAATCCTTCCTCAGGGCGGTCCGGTGTCCATGCCAAGGAAGGTGGAGCTGCATTCAGGTGGCATTCAGGTGGCTGCCATACAGTGGCAAGTTCCTTGTAACCCTGCCTGCAATGGAACAATACTCTTCACACCTTGCTGTCACCCCACATCCACCACACGGACCCCAGCATGTAACCACAATGAATATAAAAGAAATGCAAAGTTTGAAATAAGGAGGAACTGGGGCCCAGCGTGAAAGCTTAGTAGCTAAAGTCCTTGCCTTGCATGTGCTGGTGTCCCAGGTGGGTGCTGGTTCTAATCCTGGTGGCCCCACTTCCCATCCAGCTCCCTGATTGTGGCCTGGGAAAGCAGTGGATGACAGCCCAAAGCCTTGGGACCCTACACCCATGTGGGACACCCAGAGGAGGCTCCAGTCTCCTGACTTCAGATTGGCTCAGGCATGGCCAGTGAGGCCACTTGGGGAGTGAATTATTGGACGGAAGTTCTTTGTCTCTCCTCCTCTGTGTATCTGACTTTCCAATAAAAAATAATAATAAAATTAATTTTTAAAAAAGAAAAGGAGCTGGCATTGTAGGTTAGAAGGTTCAACTACCAGCTGTACTACATTCAACATGTGTGCCACTTTGTGTCCCAGTTGTTCCATCTGCCTGCTAACAGCCTGGGAGAGCCAAGGAGGATGGCACAGTGCAGGGCCCTTGTTCCCGTGGGGGAGACTCAGAGGAAGCGCCTGGCTCTTGTTTCTGTCTGGCCCAGTCCCAGCTGTTGTGGCCATCTGGGGAGTGAACCAGTGGATGGAATTTCTTTCTCTGTGTGTGTCTCTTCACTGTAACTCTGCCTTCCAGAGAAATAAACAGGTCTTTAACAACAACTAAATAAAGCAAGTAGAACAACAATACTAGAAAACAAAGGAGATTCAACTTATGGATAATTGGTTTTATGAAAAAAAAGAACCCTAAAACTAGAACCAGAAGTAGATTCGTGGATATGAGAAATTCTTGATTTTTTTTTAAAGATTTATATTTTTTTTATTGGAAAGTCAGATATACAGAGAGATGGGGAGCAGAGAGAAACATCTTCCACTGGTTCACTTCTCAAGTAGCCACAACAGCCAGAGCTGAGCCTTCCTGAAGCCAGGAGCCAGGAGCTTCTTCTAGGTCTCCCACGTGGGTGCAGGGTCCCAAGAATTTGGCCATTCTTGACTGCTTTCCCAGGCCACAGGCAGGGAGCTGGAAGGGAAGTGGAGCAGTCCTGACAAGAAGCAGTGCCCATATGGGATCCCAGTGCGTGCAAGGTGAGGATTTTAGCCACTAGGCTATTGCGCCGGGCCTGAAATCCTTTTTGTCCTGAAATTCTTGATTTTTAAACCAGAAATTAACCTGCAGTTGTTGTCTAGATACACCATTAAATTAGGAGAACTCAGATGTAGAATAGAACCGAATCACAGTAATCAGCTTATTGTAGTCATTGCCAGAAATCACCTTTAATGCTAACCAAGCCGGTATGGGGAGGCAGGGAAGCTAGTGCGAGGTAACGCCAGAGGGTCTCCGGTAACTCAGGGCTTAGAGCAGGATCTGATCTTGGTGCCCTGTTTTGGCTTTAAGAAGGGTAAGTGATCTCCCTATGGGTGTGCAGTGAGTACCTGGCACTGCTCAGGCCTGTGCTCAAGGCTTGTGATTTTAGAACCACACTTGCCTTCCCAAATCGTATTGTCCTGAAGATTCCCAAAGACCTTCTTCTTTAAACCTTTCCAGATTTCCCTTTCTGTTTCAGCTGCTCCCCTACCCCAGAAAACTTGTTATGTATTTTGTAGTTTGGGAAGTATCCTTCCCACATGTATATATTTATTTTATATATTTGGATTTATGGCCTTAGCCCTATTGAAAGTCATTTTCATATCTCTGTCATTTATATAACCCTCATAACCTAGTGCTTGTCCTTGGAAAATACTCAGTGCATGATTAAACCAGACTTAGGTAAGTGAGACAGCAGTATTACTTTAAAAAGGAGTGATTCTGTATTGTCTGAGAGTCTTAACTGCTGGAAACAAATAGCAATAACTCTTTGTTGTGAGCAGTTTGCATCTTGTACAGTTTGAAGTTGGACCAACAGAATACTTCCTTTGCCCTGTGTTGTCCCACTGTGATTGTAGGTGTTTGTGGAATCGATGAGTTTGACAAGATGGGAAATCAGCATCAGGCCCTGCTGGAAGCCATGGAGCAGCAAAGCATCAGCCTTGCCAAGGCCGGCGTGGTCTGTAGCCTCCCTGCGAGAACTTCCATCATTGCTGCCGCAAACCCGGTCGGAGGACACTACAATAAAGCCAAGACAGTTTCTGAGAACTTAAAGTAAGTCTCCTCACACACTTACACTGAATCTTCAGGACTGGTGTTGTGGTGGAGTACAGAAAGCTACCACCTGTGACGCGTCTCCCATGAGTGCAGGTGTGTGAACACACTGTGCATTTCCATACTTCCTTGCTAACGAGCAGTGGAAGATGGCTCAAACCACTGCCACCCACATGGGAGACACAGAGATTTACACTCCTGGCTTTGGCCCCGCCCAACCCTGGCCACTGGCCATTTGAAAATGGAAAATTCTTTCTCTCTCTGTGATTTACTTACTTTTTTTTTTTAAGATTTATTTATTTTTATTCGAAAGGCAGATAGATACACAGAGAGGAGGAGAGATAGGAAGATCTTCCGTTTGATGATTCATTGCCCAAGTGACTGCAATTGCCAGAGCTGAGCTGATCTGAAGCAAGGAGCCAGGAGCCTCTTTTGGGTCTCCCACATGGGTGCAGGGTGCCAAGGTATTGGGCCATCCTTGACTGCTTTTCCAGGCCACAGGCAGGGAGCTGGATGGGAAGCTCCTTTAGTATTCTGTGTGTAAGAAGTTGGGGATTTTGTCAGCTTGAGAAAGGGCCACGTCCTTAACCTATCAGAGGCATGGAAGGCTTATACATGTGGAGGGGTTGGAGTAGGCGGATAATATTAAACCCAGAAACCTTCCCTTAGCGTAACACTAGGTGCTTGTAAGTCCTTTATGAAGCTTGAGTAGTACCCAAGAGTCAGCTGTCTTCCAAGTGCCTCCTACCCGTGTTCCTTGCACTCCTTGTCTCGTCTCCCCTGCTGCCCAGGATGGGAAGCGCCCTGCTGTCCAGGTTTGACCTGGTCTTCATCCTGCTGGACACTCCCAATGAGGATCACGACCACTTACTCTCTGAGCACGTGATCGCAATACGAGCCGGGAAGCAGAACACTGTCAGCAGTGCCACCGTGGCGCGTATGAACAGTCAGGAGTCAAATACTTCCATCCTGGAAGTCGTTTCTGAGAAGCCATTAGCAGAAAGACTAAAGGTATGCATGCTGCTTTGTTTTATTCGCTCTGTTTGCTTCCATTGGCATGTTGGAGTTCGTGTGTGCTTTGCAGCTGTAGAGCTGGAGCGTATCGGTTTGCATAGCAGGGAACAGCATTTGGTGCAGTGGTAAGGGCAATGCCTGGGACAGCTGCTGACAGAGAAGGCCCCGGTTCGAGTCCCATCTCTGCCTTCAGTTCTGTCATCCTGCTAATGAACACTGGGTGGCCAAAGGTCATGGCTCAAATACCCGGGAGAGCCAGGCTGAGCACTGGACCCCTGGCCTTGGCCTGCCCCAGCTCAGGGACTGAACCAGTGAACCAAAGTGTTTGTCTCTATGTCTCTGCCTTTCAGATAAGCAAATGAATACATTTTTAAAAATCATACCGAATCTTTTAGTGTTATTATACTGGAGTATGTGAACTTCATACCGGAGTGAGAGCATAACTACAGTACTCCATTTAAAGGACTCCACTTATTTGGAGAGTCTTAGAATTGATTACACAGAAATATTTTGTTTTTATCATGCTCTAGGTGGCTCCTGGAGAAGCAATAGATCCTATTCCCCACCAGCTGTTGAGAAAGTACGTTGGCTATGCGCGGCAGTACGTCTACCCGAGGCTGTCTCCGGAGGCTGCGCAGGTTCTTCAGGACTTCTACCTGGAGCTCCGCAAACAGAGCCAGCGCTTAAATAGCTCGCCAATCACCACGAGGCAGCTGGAGTCTTTGATCCGTCTAACAGAGGTTTCCTTATGGTTATGCTTTTGGAAGTTAAAGAAGGAGATTGGGGGCAGTATTGATTTCTCCTTGTATCATTTCCTGCGTAATTGACTTGATTTTTCTACCTAATGAAAGACATTAAAAATGGAGATGTGAAAGTTTCCAAAAAGCTTTGAACATATACGTAACATGTGAAAGTGTGGCCACTTCTCTGTAAGTACAAGGCCAATTACCATGCAGCACATTTTTTGTTTTGGTTGGGTTTGGGTTGCTTTTTGTTTTTGGTTTTGTTTTTTGCAGACAGAGAAGTTTTATTTGCGAAGGGACCAGGTGAGCAGGGAAAGAAGGAAGGGGAAAGCCCTCCCAGGAGAGACAACTTGTTTTATTTTTAATGACACTTAAAAGGTGCTGAAGAGTGCTTAAGGTCAGCAAGGATGTTTAGTGTATAGGAACAGAGAATATGCCAAATATCTTGGCTATCTGATTTGATTACATTAAGTGCAATCTATTTAAAAATTAACATTTAAATGTTTCTTCATTTTATTTGGAAGAGAGACAGACAGCTCTTCTGTCCACTAGTTCACTCCCCAAACGCCCACGACAGCCAGGACTGGGACAGGCCAAAGCCGGGAGTCCAGAACTAAATTGAGGTGTTCCTCATGAGTGTCCGAAACTCAGGCTCTTGGCTTGGCCTCCATGGAAGCATGCAATTTTCTAGCAGCACTACTCTCTCTTCACATCTGTGGAATGCTAAGATGGTCTGGCTGTTAAAAATAGCTAGATTTCGGGGGGGCCAATGTTGCCTCACCTCTGACACCAGCGACCCATATGGGTGCCAGTTTATGTCCTGGCTGATCCATTTCCAGTTCAGTTGCCTGCTAATGGCCTGAAAAAAAAAAAAAAAAAAAAAAACCGCAGAGGATGACCCAAGTGTTTGGACTCTGGTCATTCATGTGGGAGACCTGGAAGAAGCTCCTGGCTCTTGGCTTCGGTTTGGTCTAGCGCTGACTGTTGGGACCATCTAGGTGAACCAGCAAGAGAGACATAGGGAGATCTTGCATCCACTGATTCACTCCCCAGATGACTGTAACGGATAGAGCTGGACCATTCTGAAGCCAGGAGCTTCTTCTGGGTCTCCCATGTGGGTACAGAGACCCGAGGGTTTGGACCTTCCTTGCTGCTTTCTAAGACCATAAGCAGGGTCAGAAGTGGAGCAGCCGGGATTCAAACTGGTGCCCATATGGGATGTTGGTGGCACAGGCTAAGGCTTTACCTACTATGCAGGAGCCCCTTCCGCAGCCATATTTTAAGTGAGTCATTCTTTTTATATTTATTTCAAAATTTTGACTTTTGATACTGCAGACTCCCTCCACTAAAAGTCAGTTTTTATTTATATAAAATGAATAGATAAAATAAGCTTGGGAATAGATGTGTCTTGTACGATCTGAAAGTGGTTGTCTCCTTTCAAAGGCACGAGCAAGGTTGGAACTGAGAGAGGAAGCAACCAAGGAAGATGCTGAGGACATAGTGGAAATCATGAAGTACAGGTGAGGCTGGAGTGCTCGATGCTGCTCTGAGTACCTGTTACCTTCTCATTTCAGCTTGCAGAGTTAGGTCAACCAGACGATCTTACACAGTCTGTTACCTCAGAATGATGTTATGTAGTGTGTTAACAATTGCTGCGTAAAAGCATGTGGCTTTCCCCGGAAAGCAGCTCTCCGGTGTTTCCTGTTGGGACTGCTTGTTTCTGCCGCTTCTCAAAGCTGCCCCGAGTGTCTGAGCATCCCTTCAGAGATGTCTCTGGAGGGATGCACATGGCTCTTGTCTAAGATTACCAGCCCCTTCCCTGGAGCTGTCTTCAGTCAATGTGTCGGCTTTTATGAACATTTCAGGAAAAACACAAATAGTTTGACTACAGAGGATTGGAACGACGTAGCATCATTTCCATGGGAAACACAGTGCGGTTGAATTATGGGATTAGCTGTGCGTTGTACTGACCGTGGCTGCTGTCCTTAGCCTGTGAGCGCACGGGGCTCACCTGCCTCCTGACCAGTGTACACTCAGGGCCCAGACTGCCTCCCGGCATGCCTCACCTGGGGAAGCACATGTACTATGTGGAATTGACCTTGAAGTTGACCTTGTCATTGTTCATTCAGCAGCTCTTCCATTACAGAGTTTCCATCACTTCAGTTTCATTAAGTATTTGTTCTTAATGTGGTTTTCAACTATGAAACTATATTTTAACTAGGAAGCAGAAGGCTAAACACGAAAAATATGAATTGTAACATAGCTATAGCATGGCACATAGCTGTCCTTTGTTGTTCAAAATGTGAGTGTTTCCACTTAGGAAGCAGTCCTGCAGGCTTTGCCCTGAAGAGGAGCGCAGAGCCAGCCCCAACCCGGAAGCACTGCGGGCTTTACTATTCCCAGCAGGTGGCTCACGTAGTCCACGTTTGTCTTCAAATCCAAATCAGGATCAAATGAATTGTGTGTTTTTGTGTATTTCTCTTTGTAAATTTAGTGTTTCATAAAAATGGCAACTGTCCCTATTTTGATCCCCAAATAACCCATAACATAGTGAATTTCAGAGTGGCCACTCAATAAACTTGTTAAACTACTTGCTAAGTAAGATTCATGGCTACTTCCAGCTTCTAAAATCCCAGAAACCCAGAACAGTGTCTACTGTAGCACGTGTCGAGTAACTCTCTCCTTTCCCTTTAAGTATGCTGGGAACTTACTCCGATGAGTTTGGGAATCTAGACTTTGAGCGATCCCAGCATGGTTCTGGAATGAGCAACAGATCAACAGCAAGAAGGTTTATTTCCGCGCTCAACAGTATTGCTGAAAGGACCTACAATAACTTATTTCAGCTATGTCAACTCCGGCAGATTGCCAAAGAGCTCAACATTCAGGTATGATTAACAGTTACTTCAGGAAGCCTAACGTGCACAGCTAACCTCTTCTCAGAGGTTTGTCCTCATTTTTTTAAAAAAGATTTATTTATTTTTATTGGTTAAACAAATCAGATTTTCACGAAGAGAGACAGAAAGAAAGCTATTGTGCTGGGCCCCTACTCTGTTTTTAAGATAAGCTAAAACAGAAGTTTTTAAAGAAAAATAAAAATATTTATTTTTACTGGAAAGTCATATTTACAGAGAAAAGGAGAGACAGAAAGATCTCCCCTCCACTGCTTCACTCCCCAAGTGACCGCAACGGCAGGAGCTGAGCTTATCCAAAAGCGGGAGTTTCTTCCGGGTCTCCCACACAGGTGCAGGGTCCCAAGGCCTTGGGCCGTCCTCGACTGCTTTCCCAGATGACAAACTGGGAGCTGGATGGGAGTAGAACAGCCAAGATAAGAATCAATGCCCATATAGGATCCCAGCAGATACAAGGTAAAGACTTCAGCTACTAGGCTACCGCACTGGGCCCTTAAAACATATTTTTAAAAGATAATTAATTAATTAATTGGGCTCAGGTCAGTGGCTAAGATCCTTACCTGGTAAGCACCCTGATCCCATATGGGCGCTGGTTCATCTCCTGCGTGCAAGACCTAGAGGAAGCTCCTGGCTCCTGGCTCCTGGCTTTGGATTGTCTCAACTCTGATCATTGCAGCTAGTTGTAGAGTAAATCACGAATGGAAGATCTTTCTCTGTCTCTCTGTAAAATCTGCATTTTCAATAAAAGTGAATTTAAAAAAAGATGTTTAACTGTACTTATTTTAGTACTGTAGAATTCAGAGCTCAAATGTAGTCAGTTTGGTAGACATGCAGTTGTTTCATTTGCCCAGGAAACTTTCTGTTTGACAAATAAGTTTCAAAAGGGATTGTTTTGGAATATTGCTAACGGTTGACCCTTTGATCTTTTCCTTCAGGTTGCTGATTTTGAAAACTTTGTTGGATCACTAAACGACCAGGGCTATCTCTTGAAAAAAGGCCCAAAGGTTTACCAGCTTCAGACCATGTAGCATTTCATCGAGTCAGTCTCCCGGCTCCCCAGCCAGCTCGTGCCTTCTTAATAATGAAGAACATGTAAAAATAAGAGCCTATTTATATCTGTCCTGAAAAAGGTTATAATAGGAAAATGGGATTAGTCATGCAAATAGTTTAAGAAGAAATAGTCAAATATTAATGTTTTGCAGATTCTCCAAGACTAAAAGTTATTTTATCCAAATGATCCGCACGACGTGCAGCTGTATTTTTAGGACTTCAGGGTGTGCGTGTCCGTGTCTCCTGGGTAAGCATTCAGACAGTACAGAAACAGAATGGCTGTGTTCTAATAAAAGTTTATTTTTGAATATCGAACTTTGTATTTTATAATATTTTCACATGTCAAGAATAAAAAATATTACTAATTTTTTTTTTTGTTTTTTTTTTAGCAAACCATCTAGTAAGTCGAGGGCCTGATTTGGCCTACAACTTTGTTTGCAGGCTCTTGGTTACAAATAACGGAAACTGGCTGATGAAACGGGAGGGCTTTTGTGAGTCAGTGTTGGTGAGCTCACAGAACCGGAAGGAGGCTGGGGAAGCAGGGGTGCTCTTGTCTCCAGGCCTGACTGATAGCTGCTCTCACCAGGAACCCCCGCTTCTTTCTACCCACAAACACCCACACCAGAATATTCACCAACCAAACCCACACTGGCACAGCTGTGCCAGAACACCCAGGCCAAAACAGCCATATTGCACACCCACCACCAGAACACTGCACCAGAACAGCCACACCACAGCACTCACAGCACCCCGCAGCACTCACGTGAGCAGAGCAGAGCAGAGAAGGGTCTCCGGGTGGCAGGGGCCCAAGCACACCTACTGCCTTCGTGGGCACATTTGCAGGGAGCTGGATTCGAAGAAGGGCAACCAGGACTGAAATGGGGTTGATTATAGGTGAGGTTTAATCTGTGCCACAGGCTGGCCCCTGTATTTGTTTATTTGGCATCCACTAATTAGAGGGCTAGACAACTCAAGTTGCCTATCTCTGCCCTGTAATTCAGCTCTCTGGTGTCTGGAAATCATGACCCGTTCTCCAACCACAAACCCCGACCTCTGTTTTACTTGTGGCCAAATAGGGGATCTCCCCACTGGGCTGTAGCAATAGGAGCTCTGGCTCTGGCAGACTCGGCCCTTGCTTCTCCCAGGGTCCCCTGGGGCCTGGGTCTGTACCACCAGCTTTAGTCGAAAGGTCCTGTTCACTGCTGATGTAAAAGTTTTTTTTCCAGGCCCAACACAATAGCCTAGTGGTTAAATCCTCATCTTGCACAGGCTGGGATCCCACATGGGTGCCAGTTTGTGCCCCGAATGCTCTACTTCCCTTCCAGCTCCCTGCTTGTGCGAAAGCAGTTGAGGACAGCCCAAAGCTTTGGGACCCTACAGCTGTGTGGGAGACTGGGAAGCGGCTTTGGATTGATCGACTCAGCTCTGGCTGTTGTGGCCCCTTGGGGATGAACCAGCGAATTGAAGATCTTTCAGTCTCTGTAAATCTGACTTTCCAATAAAAATAAATCCCCTTCATTCAGTATGTATTGAGTCTGTAGTTCTATCCAGTTTCAACCAATCTTTCCCTTTCCCTGAACTAAGTTTTAAGATCAGCTTTGGGGAGGGTTTTGTGGCATAGTGCGTCTAGCCGCTATGCATGATGCCAGCATGTTAATGAATGCTACATTCAAGTCCTGGCTGCTCCACTTGCCATGCAGCTCCCTGCTAACGCATCTGGGAAAGCAGCAGAGGATAGCCCAGGTGCTTGAAGCCCTGCACCCACAAGGCAAACCGGGACGGTGTTCCAGGCTCTTGGAGAGTGAACAAAGCGATGGAAGAGCTGGGTGTTTATAACTGTGCTTCCCAAATAGACTAGCACGCGCATCTTCTTGCAATGCTCAAAAATACGGGAAGCGCTCAACTAACCAGCTTGACTAAAACGTACAGAGTGCAGCATGGGCCTCCGACGGCGATGCTAATGCCGGCCAGCGGCTGGAAGGACGGGTCGGGGAGCGCCGGGCAGCGTCGGGCAGGGCAAGGACGGTCAGCGGTGGGCAGCGTCGGGGACCGCCGGGCAGGGCAGGGCAGGGCAGGGCAGCGTCGGGCGGGTCGCTCCCCTCCATCCCCGGCCGCCTGGACCGCACCAATCTCCTGCTGTCCCCGGCCGCCAGGGGCGCTGAGCAGCCCGGCTGCGACGGTGTCGCAAAATCGTCGCGAAGGCGTGCTCCCTCGGCGGCCGCGCGGACTGCGTGGACGAGCGGCTGGCCGGCGCCCCGCACCGCTGAGCTCCGCCGGCCCGGGCCATGCTGGCCTCGCGCGTGGTGGCGCGCGGCTCGTGGGCCGCTCTGCGCGGCCGGGCCGCCTGGGCGCCGGGGCTCCGGCCGAGCCAGGGGCGCGTCCGCGGGGCCCCGCCGCCGCCCTCGGCCTGCTGCCTGGGCTGCCTGGCGGAGCGCTGGTGGCCGCGGCCGGGCGCGCTCGGCCCGCGCTGGAGCCACTGCTCGGGGACCGGCAAGGCGGCCGAGGCCGCAAGCAGCCGCTGGCGTCCGGCGAGCGCCGCCAGCCCGGTACGTGCTGGGTCCGCCTGCCTCGGGGCTTCGGAAGCGGCTTGCCGGCAGGTCGTCTTGGGTGGAGGGGCGGACTCCTGGGCGCGCCCGTTAAAACTCACTCCGCTCCCGTTATCGGCCTTTTTGCACGTTGCATTGGTGAAAACAAAGTAGTGATAAATAACCCTCCGCTCGGTCTGTTAAAAGCCTGATTGAATGTTTCGGGAGCGAATCCCCAGTTATTGGAGCGATTTTCAGAAAAGTGCCCGGATTGTGCACTTTTGGTTTGTTTTCCTTTGACCTTCGGCACCCTTACGGATTAGAGGACAGAGGGGGACTTAGGGAGGCTAGGCCGGGATGAAAAGCTGTCTTACCTCTGTAGGACAAAAGGTCAGGAGCTGACGGAGGGAAATACTTGGCCGCTCACCTGTTGACACAGCGCATGAGTGTGGGTGAGCAGGGCTCATGCAATTATTACATCTTCAATTGTTAGGTCTGCACTGAGCCCGGACACTGCTTTCATGAGTTGGCCAGCATGGGTTGAGGTGGGCCACCTCCTGGCTGGGGTCTCCGCTGCAGCATGTGAGTGCTGGAGGCGCTGAAGTGGCCACATCCTGGCTTAGGAGGCCTTCCCGGAAGCGCGCAGGGGCTGGTCGAGTATGCCACAGGTTATCTGGTTGAGTAATCTGAGATTAGCTCTCCTAACTAATGTAGAAACTTGTATAAGTGTCCTAACTAGAAGTGAATGAGGTACCTAACTTGAGCTGAAACAACTTGAGGTGGTGATAAGAACCTCCTTTCCTGTGGCAGTAGCCTTCAGTCCTATGCTGGGACCACATGGAGCCTAGAGGTTGTTGCAACTTTGTCTCTAACGTTGTCCCTGGCTATTGCTGCTCCTTCCCGGGGCCCTTCCTTCCCAGTTGCTGCTCCCTGCCTCCCTTCCCTCCCCACAGTGTCTGTGACTTGCTGGGCCATGCAGCGGTTCGCTTTCTGACGTTCTGTGCGGCAGTCTGGACACCAGACATTTCCTCTTCTCTGAGCTCTGAAGCGCTGCAATCTTTGAAGCTGAAATTGGGATGCATTCCAAGAATGTCTTCCTTGTGTGAGGGGTTGTACTGCTGTGGGTTGTAGTGGACGATATTCGACCACCTGACGCCAACAAGACCTGAGTTGTGCTCATGTTAGTTTTGTTTATAAATACAAGTTTACTGTCGTTAGAGGATGCCTTTCCTTACAGGGTAATTCATGGCATTTTTTTTTAAAGATTTATTTTATTTTATTTTTATTACAAAGTCAGATACACCGAGAGGAGGAGAGACAGAGGAAGTGGAGCTGCCGGGATTAGAACCAGCGGCCATATGGGATCAAGGCGAGGACCTTAGCCACTAGGCCACGCCGCCAAGCCCTCATGGCATTTTTTTAAGGAGTGCTGTTTTAAAGCTTTATTTATTTATTTACAAGACAAAGTTAGAGAGGGAGAGACATTTCATCTGCTGGTTTGCACTCCCCACGTAGCTGCAGTGGCCTGAGCTGGGCTGGTTCGAAGCCAGAGCTTTCTCTTAGTCTTTGAGTCTTCCTTGTCCTGCAGGGGTCCGATCACGTGGGCCATCTGCTCCCCCAGGCACATTAGCAGGGAGCTGGATTGGAAGTGGAGGAAGCTGGGGCTCTGAGGCCTGTGTGGGATGGTTGTGCTGCAAGTGGCAGCTTTACTTACTGTGCCGCAGCACCAGCCCCAGATTGTGGGATTTTTTTTTTTTTTGAAGATTTATTCATTTTATTACAGCCAGATATACACAGAGGAGGAGAGACAGGAAGGAAGATCTTCCGTCCGATGATTCACTCCCCAGGTGAGCCGCAACGGACCGATGCGCGCCATCCGAAGCCAGGAACCTGGAACCTCTTCCGGGTCTCCCACACGGGTGCAGGGTCCCAAGAATTTGGCCATCCTCGACTGCTTTCCCAGGCCACAGGCGGGAGCTGGATGGGAAGTGGAGCTGCCGGGATTAGAACCGGCGCCCATATGGGATCCCGGGGTGTTCAAGGCGAGGACTTTAGCCGCTAGGCCACGCCGCCGGGCCCTAGATTGTGGGATATTAAAAGGTGTCTTTATTTTTTTTTTTTTTTTATTTTTTTTTTTTAAAGATTTATTCATTTTATTACAGCCAGATATATACAGAGGAGAGACAGAGAGGAAGATCTTCCGTCCGATGATTCACTCCCCAAGTGAGCCGCAACGGGCCGATGCGCGCCGATCCGAAGCCGGGAACCTGGAACCTCTTCCGGGTCTCCCACGCGGGTGCAGGGTCCCAATGCATTGGGCCGTCCTTGACTGCTTTCCCAGGCCACAAGCAGGGAGCTGGATGGGAAGTGGAGCTGCCGGGATTAGAACCGGCGCCCATATGGGATCCCGGGGCTTTCAAGGCGAGGACTTTAGCCGCTAGGCCACGCCGCCGGGCCCAAAGGTGTCTTTAGAAATGGGTTCTGCCCTCCCCCTTCCTAAAACCAGAGTGAAGGTTCAGGCATATAGATTGCTGATTAAGAAAGAGGTGATTAAGAAAGAAGGTTCTTGCAAACGCCAGGTCCCATGAGGGGATCGGGCAGTCTTAGAGGAAAACATCCCCTGGCTTCAGTGAAGGGTGTTTTCTTGAAGTTGCTTCTGACCCCAGTCCCACATTGTCACACAAGGTATCTTCTGCTGGGTCTTTGGAAGGTGGGATACCCTGTGTCAGTCTGGGTCCCATTGGCACAGAAGGTGGGGTGACTGTCCCTCTGGGCAGCTGTCTGAGAGCCATTGTGTTTCTGCCAGCCTCAGCTGCCTGGCCCCAGTGCGGCTTCCAGGCGCCTGAGCTGGAGGGCCCAGGGTCTCCCTGGAGCCATGAGACCTGCGCTGTGCTCAGAACAGGTTGACCAGGGTTCTCGTTCTTTCCAAAGCTCTCAGTCTCTACTTCTGTCTCCATTTTCTTTCCGCAAGTCTTCTAGTGCAGAATTAAAGCAGGAGTGTCCCCCCATGTCTCAATGACATGAACAGCATTTGACATTCTGGTGACGGACAGGGACAGTGGATGACAGACTCAGTGTGTCAGGCCGGCCCTGGGGTTGCCAACGTGGCTTCTAGACCGCCTGCTCACGGGTGGCCTTCTGGAAGTTCTGCTTCTAAAAGCAGCATGTTTGATATCTATCATAGGAGCAGAACAGATTTCAAAACTCAAAGTATTAAACAAGTTGATGTGATTTCTAGCCTATTAGGTTGACAAAATGTAATTTTCTAACAACTCCAGTTAAACAGTGATTTTATGGTGTTTCATTTATTTTTCGTTCTTTGTCTTTCAGTATGAAAACCCCTGGACAATCCCAAATATGTTGTCAATGACGAGAATTGGCTTGGCTCCTATTTTGGGCTATTTGATCATTGAAGAAGACTTTAATATCGCACTAGGCGTTTTTGCTTTGGCTGGGCTGACGGATTTGGTAAGTTGTAAGTGCGCTCTGGGTCTGCTCTTTTCCTGGCTCCCAGGGTCCCTACTACCGCCTTAGTGAGAGAGCCCAGCCAGCCGTAGTCAGCTTTGCCTTGGCAGGATACTGTCAAGGTGAAGGCTGTGTACTGATTTACGGAGGATGTGTCGTCAGCGTGGAACTGTTCTCGGTAGGATCTAAGAGAGGATGTAAAGGTTGTAGGGGGCCAGAGGAGGGATTGCTTCTTATGCTTACTCAGTGGAGATACTCTGACCGGCAGCTGGCCTCAGTTTTCCTGGTAGAGGGGATGGCAGTGGCCCAGAGGAACTGATGGAGCTGGGGTGTGGCCTGGGGTGCCCAGGTTAGGGCAGCAGGAAGCCTCAGGTGCCCTGAGGGGCTGGTCTCTGTCCACTTAGCTGCTTGTAAAGGCTCTCCGGGCTGGGCATGTAGCATCCTTCCACCTTGCACTCCCCCAACAGAAGGCAGCCAAAGGAAAGAAGAGCTCCTGCATGCCGTTTGTGTGGGAGGGGAAGAACTGGGAAGCAGAAGGCACTTGCATGAACCTTTGGGGGCTGGCCAGCTGACATGTTGGCATTATTTATGCCCCACCCCCTTGTTTCATAAAGGATTTTAAACGGTATGTAAAACCATACATGCTGTTAAAACAGGGAAGCAGGGTAAGACAGAAGAGTCCCCAGATGGGCAGTGACAATCAGGTGCCTCCTCTGATCGATGAATGTTTGACAAGTTTTGCTCAAAGTTCACTTCGAATAGAGAGAAATGTGTTTTAAGTGAGCTCTGCACGGTACCTTTCTCGGTGATTTCAGCTGTTCCTTTTTGGTTCATAGAAGCCATCCTACACCTGTCCAGTAGCAGTAACCTTGGTGAGCAATACGGAGTTAATCAAGGAAGCTTTTGGAGGGACAGCCTGGGAGAGCAATTGTCTGGTGGTACTTGCGGAAGCTCTTCCCCCCGAGCTTAGCTCCTGTGGGCCACCCTGTCTCCATCCTAGCAGTCTTTCTCCTTTTCTGTACTCCCTGCTTTTCTATCCAAGTCCCTCAAAAGACTATTATGTTGATCATGAGATTTTTTTTTTTTTAACATAGCAAAATGACTTTGCGTTAGTGGAGTCATTTCTTTTTCTCTGTATGCTGGTTTTTCTCCTCCTAGCTGCCGCCTGAAGCTGCAGTATTCACTGAATAGGACAGAGGCCTCGAGAACAGTTTGCTAACTATGTAAGATGATTAGTGTGGAAGCGTGAGTTACCTGATGCAGAATTGGGCATTGACTCCAAGGAGGTTTTGATGCCACAGCTCGGTCCCTGGGCGGATGGCCTGTTTATTACGGTAGTTCAAGCAGGGTAATGAGGAGGGCTAGCCACTGCTGCTATGGAGAGTGTGTGCTGGAAGGAACAGAGATGTGGAGGAGTGGGCGGAAGCTTGGAGTAGGAGAGAAGTGAGCGATGCGGGGATGCCTGGAAGCTAGAAGCTGGTGGGCTGACTCTGCGGGATGAATCTGGTCTGCTATCTCTCACTTTTTTCTTCTCTTCAAAATCCAGGAAAATGGAGCTGTATTTTCTATGATGAGCACCACTTGGGATAGGATAGAGTTTAGGGGTGAGCACCACAAATTCTGGTGTCTGTCCACGCAGGGCTGTAGTGGCAGAGTTCAGCACAGTTGTGTGACACTAGAGGAAGTCGTCATGGCAGAGCTGCGGGCTTCAGAGTGGTCAGAGACACGTGGCTGAGTCGGGGGTGAAGTGATCTAGGCTGAGGTAGGAGGAGAGAGACACGGGTCGAGAACTGAGTCCTGGAGCGCTCGCGCAAAGGCTACGGGGAGGGAGTAGTTGGGAAGGAAAGAAGGAGATTGGCAGTGAGGTGAGGAGGGAGGAGTTCCTCAGTTCTGTGCACGTCGGTCATCCCAAGGCCTCTGCTCAGTGAGCTCCGAGCATCCCTGGGGGTAGCGGTTGGAGAGGTGGACCCGTGAGCTGGTGAGCAGGGTGCTGGCTGCAAGAGCTTTGCTTGGAGGTAGCCTGGCTTTCTAGAGAAATGGGACCACGTGAAGGTGGTTTTCAAGATGCGGGACTGTTTCACACAGTTCATGGAAAATGGAATTAGAAGATATATTTATTTTGGTACAAAACGTTTTTAAATGTGTGTATGGAGGCATTAAGGGGTACATGATGAATAAGTATTATGAAAAGCTTATGCATGGGTTTCAGAATTTTTTTTTCAATAAAATGAGCTTGTCTTCATTTTTCTTTAGAAAAATTGTTTATTTTAAAAGTAGAGAATGAGAGAGAAATGACCTCTCTTGGTTCACTGCCCAGATGCCCACCCCAGCTGAGACTGAAGGCAGGAGCCAAGATCTGAGTCCAGGTGGCGGAGACCTAACCCTTGGCCGGCTACTTCCGGGGTGTTGGAGGGTGGCATGAGAGCACTCGGAGTGTTGTCTACGTTAACTGATGTGCCAGATACCCGCACTTGTTTTTGTTTGTTTTGTTTTGACAGGCTGTGCTCTCATTCGCTTGTTATGGCCCGAATTCCCATAGCAGCTGGGAGCACAGCCAGGTTCTGCATGCCTGTTTCCCACATCGGTGGTGGGAACTCAGTTACTGGGGCATTCACCTGCTCCTTCCCAGGGTCTACACTGCAGGAAGCGGGAATCAGGGAGCTTCCCAGGGTCTACTCTGCAGGAAGCTGGAATCAGGGAACTTCCCAGGGTCTACACTGCAGGAAGCTGGAATCAGGGAGCCGGGGCTGCTGTTGAACTCAGTGGGTATCTCCACCGGCTTGTGGACTGTTAAGCTGGACACCTGGCCATTTGATTCTTTAATTCCATTTCGCCTTGGACTCTGGCAAATATCCTTGTATCTATCGGGGGGAGCTCCTGTTAATCACTTGATTAACCAGGGATGAGGTGGACAGGGAGAAGCTGACAATGCAGGATAGAGAGGCAGGCGGGGATGTCGGAGGGAAGGCAGAGTAAACCGGCAGAGGTGCCATTTGGTGGTGGCAAAGTGAGAATGTGCTCCTGTCCTGCAGGAAAATAAGGACCTGCCAGTGTGTTAGAGTGCCACCCTAGGGAGGAGAGGTGGGTCTGTGGTGAGAGCTGCAGTGGCAAAGACATTAGCTAGACTATTTTTTGAAAATAAGATTTATTCATCTGTCTTTGAAAGGCACATTTTACAGAGAGAGAAGGAAAGTAAAGAGAAGGTCTTCCATCCACTGATTCACTTCCCAAATGGCCACAGCCAGACCTGAGCTGATCCGAAACCAGGAGCCAGGAGCTTCTTCCAGGTCTCCCCGTGGGTGCAGCGTCTCAAAGCTTTGAACCGTCCTCCCTGGCTCTCCCAGGCCACAAGCAAGAGCTTGACAGGAAGCAGAGCTTCTAGGACTTGAACCGGTGCCCATATGGGATGCTGGTGCCACAGTGGAGGGGATTAGCTTGCCATGCCACTGTGCCATCCCCTGTGGTCACAGATTCAAAGTGAGACCAACCAGCCCGTTAATATTTTTCTTGAGCAATATTCAGCTGTTGGGCACAGGCCTGGAGTATACAGGCAGTTTTGTTTAAGCAGGTTGCGGGAGAATCAGGAGTGTTTGCAAAGGGGTGATTGTGAGAGTCTTGGGATCGAACTTGGGTTAGAGGTCTGGTTAGGACAGAAGGATGAAGCAAGTGAGAGAATAGAGGAGGAGGAGGGAACCTGGTGTGATAGTCTAGTGGCTAAATCCTTGCCCTGTGTGGGCGACACAGGGTGCCAGCTCGTGTCCCAGTTGCTCCACTTCCCATCCAGCTCCCTCCTTGTGGCCTGGGAAAGCAGTCAAGGACAGCCCAAAGCCTTGGGACCCTGTACCTGCATGGGAGACCCAGAAGAAACTCCTGGCTCCTGGCTTGGGATTGACTTAGTTCCAGCCATTGGGGCCATTTGAGGAGTGATTCAACGGATAGAAGATCTTTCTCTCCATCTAAGCTTCTCTCTAGAAATCTGCATCCCCAATAAAAAAAAAGTAAATACATTTTAAAGAATAAGTAAATAAATAACTGAGAGTGGGAGGGGAAGTTGCCTGAGATCCAAAGCTCCAGCAAAACCTGTGTGGCCCGAGGCCCTGGCTCCTGTGGACAGCGTGACCTCAGGCCTGCTGAAGGAGGCTGGTCGAGTCAGTGTAAGAGCAATAGTAGTGACTGCTTTCTCTGGGGGTTTGCTCAGTGCTCTGTGTACAGGTGAACCGGGTTTAACTAAGGCGTCTGCCCTACTGGAAGTCACACAGCCTGTGGGTGGCTGAGCAGTGTGGGCACCAATGCTCCCTTCGCTGCAAGACCACGCTCTTAGGCTCCCGTGCTCCTGCCCCAATCTCTCAAACACTTGAGATGTGGAAAGCTTCATGCTTTATTGAGTTGTGCCGTGTTTAATTTCATCTGAATTTACCCTCTCTTTCCCCTTAGAAATAGAAATTAAAAACTTGCTGAAGCTTCGGGTTAAATAAAATGAATAATGCCAGGTAGGGACTTGGGGCCAGCCAGCAGTGTCCATCCTGTTGGTTGTCGCACAAGAAGGTTCCTGGTTTCAGTCCACATCTTTCTGTTTCTCAAGTTCAGCTGGAGATCTGGGTGTTTGGGAGAAGACTGAATGTTGGCAACTAATTGTGTAGGCCCCGTTGGACCCACCGTCTACCAGGTGGACCTCGCCTTCCGTCATTCGTTTCTAATGACAGTAAGCGAGTGAAACAAGTAATTTATATGTCAGAATTTTACCTAGAGTGGGTGTAAAGATTGATATGGATAGGTCAGAATATGAAGTTAGCAGTAGGTATTAACACAAAAGAAATTTTAAAAAGCTTGTGAATCCATACAGAATTGGACCCTGGTATGGGAAAGTGGTCTGGTTGCGAAGGGTTAGCAATCGCACCGCGAAAGAGTATTGCTGGCGGGTGAAGGCGACCACGTTGGCCGAGTGTGCTAGCCCAGGTCTTGGGGCCGGCTCCACGCCCTGCCAGCTGCGCTTTCCGGGAGTGTTCTTGGGCTCCTGCATTCTCAAAGGGACATGGTGAGAATATTGAAAACTAACCAACAAAAAGACCTTGAGGAGAAAAATACTAGAGAAATGTGAAAATGTTTTAAGAACTGGTTACTGATATAAAAACGAAATGTGCAGCAGTGAAAGAATGAGATTGTTTGGGTCTAAGCTACAGAAGAGATGTTATTCGTGTTCTATGAAAGTATGGTATCTCTTAAGCGTCAAGATATCCACTCTGTTCCTATTATGACATTTATAAAAAACACTTTTATTTTCAGTTGGACGGATTTATTGCTCGAAACTGGGCCAATCAAAAATCAGCTTTGGGAAGTGTTCTTGATCCGCTCGCTGATAAAGTACTGATCAGCGTCTTATGTATTAGCTTGACCTATGCAGATCTTATCCCAGGTAAGAACGCCGCCATGCGCACTTCGAACTAGCCCAGGGAAGAATGGCATTAGCCTAGGATTTCTCTTGGGAGACAAAAATATATTCAACTTTAAACTGTTACTCTGATGTTGAACTGTTGAACTGTTTTGTTTACCAAGCCTTGTGATGATTTTAGGATTTATGTCCTGATTATATTAGAGTCAATAGAATCAAAATTAAAGTAGCAGTTATCTTTCAGGATTAGCATTGAATAGATATTTCATAGTGCCAGTCCATTTACTTTAGAACCCCTTTTTAATGCTATGTCACGTATTTTTAGTGCCTGGTCTTTGAAAATAATTTCAAGTTTTCCTAAGTCTATCATTGTCTTTAATAGTTTAACCACAGTAAGAATTCTGAAAACCTTAATGGGATGCTGTTGATGCAGTTCCTATCCTATATAAGTTTGTATATTAGCCGAATACTCTCTCTAACCAAGCCCTATGACCTTTTTGTAATTTGCATGTGCTTTCCTGGTTGGCTGTTTTGGATTTGAGCTGCATTTCTCATTTGGTTGTTCTCAATCCAGGTTCAATTTTCTTTTTCCAAGTTTGAGGTAGGCCCCGAGAGCACAGAGACTCGACAGTCCTCTGGTCCTGCGTGAGGCGTCAGGCTGGCGTGCTCTCCTCGAGCTGTGGTTCCTCCTTCCAAAGTTCAATACTAGATAAAAAAAAGAACTTGACAATTGTTTGTACTTATCTGCTTCTTTGAAAGTTAGTGTTGAGATGTGTATGTATGTGGCTCGGGGTTGAGAAGCAGGGGGGATACTTCCATTCTAAAGAATAGAATTTATAAGACCCACTGTACATTCTGTTGACACTATTCAACACTCAAGTGGTTATGTTGTGCCTGTTGTGTTGTTTCACAAAGACCAGCCTGGTCGTTTGCCTGTTGGAATAGAGCAGTCATGTCCAGGCTTTAGGTACTGTGACTAATGTTACCTTGAACTTTGAACGATTAACGTGGCTGCTCTCCAAGCGCTTGAACTGGGCGTGATTTTTCAGTTGGAGTTCTTTATCACTAAGAATTTTGATATTTGAAAGTATATGCAATCTTACTCCATGTACTTGCCGATTCTGCCTTGCTGTTCAGAAGTCAGAATTAGGCCATTTTAATACCTTTTACTTTTCATGTCGTGACAGTGCTTTGTATTGGAAGGCTGAATGAAGACTTTGTCCTCATTGATTTTTTTTTTAAACAACTCATTTCCTGATGCTGAAATGGATATCTCTTTATTCTAGTATTTTTTTTTATTATTATTCAGAAGAATGTGTTTTCCAAACTCATTCCAGTGTTCTATGTGTGTTGGTTCATTTCTGGGGTGTCAGTTTTTTTCATATTCATTTGTCTGTCTTAGCACTGCTTTGCTAAAGGTCTTCATGTCCAGTAGAACTAGTTCTTCCACTTTGGGTATTTTTAGCTTTTTCCATTGGTGTGTATGTTTTAGAATTGGCTTTGTCCAGAATAGTAATTCTAAAGAAAAAAAAATCTGTTGGTTTTTTTTTTTTTATGAAAATTGCTTTTCCTTTTTTTTTATTGTATAAATTTTGTTTTTGAAACTTTTTACATATTTGATTAGGGTGCTAAGGGTCAAAGGCTAGAGGAAAATGAGTGTGATCTGCATTTCCTTTTCTAAAGTTTATGAATAAGGCTCCATATTTCCCTCAAAGCATCTACTTTTGTTGTGTCTCGAATGTTGACAGTAGTGTTTTTGTCGTCTAGTATGAGGGCACCTCAGAGTTTGTAGAAGGTGGAATTGAAAGATGAATTCATTTTGGTGCAGGAAAAAGTGGTGAAATCCATTAATACTTATAATATAAATTATCATGAAACTTAAAATTTGCTTAAGAGACATACAAGGGAGCGCCCATCTGCTGGTTCACTTCCCAGCTGGGAAGCCAGGAACTCAACCCAGGGCTCCGTGTGAGTGCCAGGGACTCGGCCGCTGCTCCCCAGGGCCCCCAGGAGAAGGGCCCGAGTTGGGTGCCAGAGGAGGGCATCCTGCCCAGGCACTGACACAAGGCGTGGGCATCTTAAACAGGAGGTTAAGCTTTCCAGGAGCTTCTTAAAGACCTTTTCATATAAATATTTTTCTGTTTGTTATGATTCTTTGATCTGTTGGGTTACTATTTTCTAACAGTTGTTAATTGGCAGGGATTTTATAGGGATCCTTTTTGATATTGATTTCAAACTTGATTCTTGTGTTTAGAGAACGTGCTCTGATTTCAGCCTTTCCGCCCGAGTATGTTGTCAGAAATGTTAACAATTTCATGTGTGCTTCTGATGAATATGTACTCTGCAGGGGGCCAGTACAAAGGGTCTCCTGAAAATTCATGGAGATGCATGTTAGGAAAAACCTGGATTTCAAAAGCAAAACTTTTGAAATCTTATCTCCCCCCCCTCCATGTTTACTTGTTGTTAGACTTTAATTTGCATGGGTTTGCTGTGTTTGAAGAGTCATTGTTAATTTTTGTCAGCTCATGGTAGATATGAAGAAAGTTGGGCTTAGAGATGCAGAAATACTGAACATCACGGTTTGCTGTCTTCTTGCTTGACTAACGGATTTGCTGCGAATGCCGTGGCCCGAGTGTGTAAGCATTCTCTCGGAACAGTGCTGTCATTCGAATCGGCACTGAAACACTTCTGATCCTGGGCATTTTGGGTCAGGGATACTCAACCCGTCATGAAACTGCTGACAAACTGAACTCATTGAATGACTGATGAGGAGGAAGAATAGCAGTTTCCTGGAGAAGAATCACATTTGGGTCCCTGCAGGTTGTACCTGTATCAGATTATACTTGTAAGAGAAAATGGCACAAGCCAGCCATGATGCGCGAGAGGGGCGGAGACTGCTCAGATGTTCTCAGCCGGGCCATCTCTCCGTGTAGTTCTGCGGCCCGGTCAGGGATCACAGCTCCTGTGGGGGAGCCACATTGATTGTTACTGCTTACAAGTGTAAGCCGGGGAATCAGCCATCTGAAAGGCAGACAGCCTTCCCAGCCCGGGTCTGAAACTGTCTTCAGGGCAGGTTAAGGAAGATTAGAAAACTCCGAGACTGGAGACTGGGTGAGGAACCCTATACACTTGTATAGGGTTATAAAATGTTATAAAATGTTCCTTGTGGGGAGGACCAGTTTGTGCTAAAAAGACAAAGTGAGGCTTTATTGTATTCATAATGTCTGTTAGTCGTTTCCAGAATCCTCATTAAAGTTATTTTATATTTGATTTTCAGTTCCACTGACTTACATGATAATTTCAAGAGATGTCATGTTGATCGCTGCTGTTTTTTATGTCAGATATCGAACTCTTCCAACACCGGTGAGTTTGTTTTGAAAAAAAAAGTTACTTATGCTAATTAAATTCTTCATATTAAGGCTTTGGATAGGGGAAAGTTTTTTTTTTTTTGTCTTTTTTTTTTTTTAAGGTCTATTTATTTTATTGGAAAGGCAGATATGTAGAAAGGAGGAGAGACAGAGAGGAAGATCTTCCGTCCGATGATTCACTCTCCAAGTGGCCCCATAATGGCCGGTGCTGTGCCAATCCCAAGCCAGGAGCCAGGAACTTCTTTCCGGGTCTCCCACATGGGTGCAGGGTCCCAAGGCTTTGGGCCATCCTTGACTGTTCTCTCAGGCCACAAGCAGGGAGCTGGATGGGAAGTGGAGCTGCCGGGATTAGAACCGGCGCCCGTATACGATCCCAGGGCATTCAAGGCAAGGACCTTAACCACTAGGCTATCGCGTCAGGCCTGGGGCAAGTTTTTGAAGGGTTTTAAGCTGTTTCAGCCTATGGGAATACTTCATGACAGCTTGAAAATTTTACAATCCAGGACTGTAAGAAGTAGCTGTCTTGCTGTTTGAGTTACTTAGTCTGTTTGCAGCTGATGGTGCGGTCTCCAGACCAGCTGGCCCCATTGCCATCTTCAGACTTTGGGAGGCTGGGTTGGGAGTGTTTACCATCTGCTCAGGCTGTGCTAAGTTAATCTCTATTATGGTTTGTCTACAAGTGTTTCTTTATAATCACAGTTATGTGTGCCTGGAGTGGCATCCTTGTTTACTTTTCCATTGCTTCTATAAATATTTGAGCACATAGCATAATAACTTTGGTTACCAGTCTTGTGGAAATAGACCAATATTTCATTCATTTTTTTTAACTCACAAAATTGATTTCCGATAGCCTACATATGAGTTATAAAGGATGTAGGTAGGGCCGTGCTCAAAGAGCGGAATTAAAAATATGCATATTCATAGTTTAGCTGGCTTAGGGCTAGACCTACAGTAAGGACTCATTGATCGTTACCTATGTGGGATAATAAAATGTATGTTTTGGGTTTGAACAACAAATTGAATACTGTGCTTTTGTGTGTTCTGTGACAGCGAACGCTATCTAAGTATTTCAATCCTTGCTATGCCACTGCTAGGTTAAAGCCAACATTCATCAGCAAGGTAAGAGACGTAAAACATCATTTTAAATTATCCCTGTGTGAGTTTTTGTTAGGATGAACGTAAACCTCAGCCAGGAGCAGCTGAACAGGAGGCAGATGGGTTGGCTGAGAGGGATTAGCAAATGGGTCAGGCAGAGCACTCAATCCATCGCTTTTGTCCTCCCAGCTTATCGGATCTGTAGTATAGCACTGTGTCAGATTTAGTGGTTTGATGGTTTAAGCCTCTGGAGGAATAGGGCTGGGGGAGGTGAAGCGAGCTGGGATAGAGTTGCTTTTTGTGTGTGAGGGAGAGGGATTAAGAGCCCCTCGTGGTCTGGCCTCCTCTCTCCCAAGGGTGGAGGTAGAGGATAATAAGGTCCTTTACCTGCAGGTCGGCCTTCGAAATGCAAAGCAATGGAATTTCTGCCCACCGATACACAACTGCTCCTGTCAGCTCTCCTTTCTTTTTCCTGAGCTTCTGCAGGGCAGTAGTAGCAGTAACATAATTTGCATGCAAGAAAGGATGATCCCATGTGCATTTTCCTGCTAGCTCTGATAGGTGTTTGTCCTGTTCTGTGACAGCTGTGACAGGGAAGGGAACCTGGTCATCTTGAGACAGACCCCCACGGCTGGCCTGGGACCTCCATAACCAGAGGGGTTTGAATTTAACATGCCACAGAAAGTGGATTGAAGAGGTGCCAGGGACAAATGCCTCAAGCAAACCTCTGTTGTCATAGGAAGTCAAGATTCCAGACAAAGTGCTAGTTAATTTTCGAAAGCGAAGTCAGATGTGTGTTCTTTGGCCCACGAAGCGCTTCCCTGGGCACTGCCCCCGCCCTGCCCGTCCCAGACTGTCCCAGTGCTTGTCCCACAGGTGGACAGGGCTCTCCTGCTCAGCCCGTTTGGTCTTCTGCCATGGTGCCGCCTTTGGCAGTGGAGTTCCCTCCTTCTGGAGAGGCTGTTCTGGAGGTGAATGCTTGGCAGCGCTGTAACCCCGGAGGCCAGCGGGGCACGTGGGGAAGGGGAGGAGTGTTGGATGGGGCCCTGCAGGTCTGAGTTGCAGGCTCGGTTCTGTTGTCTGACGTGTTGCCAGGTGTCACAGGTCGGGACCTCTCATCTGTGACTTGTTGCCCTAGGTGAACACAGCGGTCCAGTTGATCTTGGTGGCGGCGTCTTTGGCAGCTCCAGTTTTCAATTACGCTGACAGCATTTACCTCCAGATGCTTTGGTAAGCCACCTTAGACTTGCTCCAAGGATGTGCACGGAAGGGCTTGTTGGAGCAGTCCTAACTAACATGGGCATGCTGTTTTTTAAAATTTTATTTATTTATTTGTTTTTATTTTTTATTTTTTGGAAAGTCAGATATACAGAGGAGGAGAGACAGAGAGGAAGATCTTCCATCTGATGTTTCACTCCCCAAGTGAGCCGTAACGGGCCGGTGCGTGCCGATCCGATGCCGGGAACCAGGAACCTCTTCCGGGTCTCCCACGTGGGTGCAGGGTCCCAAGGCTTTGGGCCGTCCTCGACTGCCTTCGCAGGCCACAAGCAGGGAGCTGGGTGGGAAGCGGGGCTGCTGGGATTGGAACTTGCACACATATGGTATCCCAGTGTGTGCAAGGCGACGACTTTAACCACCAGGCTGCCATGCCAGGCCCTAGACATGTTCTTAAAGTGCGTGTTGAGTGCCAACTTGATAAAGTGGCTGCACTGTGTGGTGGACAGTGCAGAAGCTTCCTTACTATCAGGTGTGGGATTTCGAAGTCATTTTGCATGAACTTAAAGGGATGAACGACACAGGTAATATGTTGAGGTTTCAGGGGAGGAAAAGAAAATTCAAGCTAGAAAGAAGGAAAGCTGGGCCTGGTACAATGGCTCAGTTGGCTGAATACTTGCCTTGCAAGTGTCAGTATCCCATATGGGCGCCAGTTTTGTCCTGGCTACTCCGCTTCCCATCCAGCTCCCTGCTTGTGGCCTGGGAAAGCAGGAGACGATGACCCAAACCTTGGGACCCTGCACCCGTGTGGGAGACCAGGAAGAAGCTCCTGGCTTCGGATTGGCTCAGCTCTGACTGTAGCGGCTACTTAGGGAGTAAACCAGCTCTTTCTATCTGTCCCTTCTCCTCTGTAAATCTGATATGTCTTTCCAATAAAAATAACTAAATCCTTAATTAAAAAAAGAAAAAGAGAGAAGGCAGGGACGTTTGAGCCTAGAGATATTGGTGGACTTTTTGAGGAAGCAAGGGAGGCCTCAGATGGCAGGTGACCCTGAGCACTGGCAGACAGGGCGGCATGGACGGAAGTGAGCCCAGCTTGCTGGAACGGAGACCTGCAGGGGAATTTGAATCTTATTTTGCTAATTGCTTATCTGTAGGCGTGAAAATGTGCCCGATTCAAACTCGGAGTGTTGATGTGCCTTTATACGTGCACACTCACCCTGCTTCATCCGACATCTTCTGATGTAGAACGCTTTTTGATTGCTAGTCATCAGAGGGAGTTTTTTCTTTCTAGAATACGCCACATCCACTATAGATCCTCTCTGCTCTTGGTTCATGTCCCCTTTTTAACAGTGCTTATTTATGTGGCTAAAAGAGAGAGAGAGAGAGAGATCTTCCAGTGCTGGGTTCACTTTGGGTTCACTTCCCAGGTGATGACCACAACGCGGGCTGGGTGAGGGTGAAGCCAGGAGCCCAGGGCTCATCCACATCTCCCACCAGATGTCAGGAAACCAAGTACTCAGTGTCACTGCTGCCTCCCACAGCACACATTAGCAGGGAGCTGGCCTCGAGCAGAGCTGGGATTTGAACCCAGGCACTCAGATAATGGGATGCCGGCATGCCGGGTGGCTTAACTTCCTGCATTAACGTCCTACCGCATTTTCTTTCTTTCTTTCTTTCTTTCTTTCTTTCTTTCTTTCTTTCTTTCTTTCTTTCTTTCTTTCTTTCTTTCTTTCTTTCTTTCTTTCTTTCTTTCTTTCTTTTCCTTCCTTCCTTCCTTCCTTCCTTCCTTCCTTCCTTCCTTCCTTCTTTTTCTCTTTCTTTCTTTCCCTAAGATTTATTTTTATTTATTTGAAAGGCAGAGTTAAGAGGGACAGGTCTTCTGTCTGCTGGTTTACTCCCCAAATGGCCAGAAACCAGGACCCGGGACCTGCTTTTGAGTCATTTAAAAGCATTTGAGCCATTTTCTGCTTTCCCACCACATTAGCAGGGAGCTGGATTGGAAATAGACTCAAACTGGCGCCCCTATGGAATACCGGTGCCGTAGGCAGCGGCTTTACCCACTACACCACAGAACTGACCCCATTTTCTGCTAGGTGATGTAAGAACTTCAAGCATGCCCGTAGTCTGAGTATGGGCCCCACCTGACTTTGTGCCATTTTTCTCCAGTTCTTTTACAATCATCTTGCCTGTTTTGACAGTAATTTTTTTAAAAATCAACTGTGTTTATAGTTTTTCTAAAGTATCCTGCTTAGTTCTCAACAATAGCAGTCATTCAGTGTTTCACTCGTTTTTGTGTTAAGTTTTGAGCATCAGACGGATATGGATGCATTTGGAATCAAGCAAGAATGTGTCTTAATGATTCTACATCACCTAATGGAGGCAGAAGCCATGGGTCCAGCAAAAGTCTTCTGCTGGCCCAACCATCCAGCAGCCCAGGCACCACTTTGTCATGCCAAGGTCAGGTCAGGCTAGTGGTCCACTTAAGAAAAAAAAAAAAACAATAAAGAAACCGGAAATGACTCGGATGGCCTTGGCATTCTCAAAGGCTGCGGGAAGTACAGTCTGGTACTGCAGGCTGTGTCTGCACTTTAGGGCAAGCCAGTTGTTAACATAGTCCTGATAGTGCTGGCCCTGAGCAGGTGCAGAGCGTGGCCATTCCCTCATCAGTAGGATGAAGTGAGAATAAACCTAGGATGTAATATACCTAGACTAATGTCAGGTATAAGTGGCAGCTGCTGTGGCTGGCACAGTGACATAACAGACTAAGTGCCTCCTGCAGTGCCAGCTTCCCTCTGAGCACCAGTTCATGTCCCGGCTGCTCCACTTCTGATCCGTCTGCCTGCTTATGACCTGGGAAAGCAGAGGAGGATGCCCATCTCCTTGAGCCCCTGCACCACGTAGAAGACCCAGGAAAGCGGCTCCTGGCATCAGGTCTGCTCATGTCTGGCTGTTGTGGCCATTTGGGGTCACCTTTCTCTGCCCCTCCTTTTTATCTCTCCTCTTTAAAATCTGCCTTCCAAACAATGTATGTGTCTTTAAAAATGGCAGCTGCTAGGGCCCATCGCGATAGCCTAGTGGCTAAAGTCCTCACCTTGCACATGTTGGGATCACATATGGGTACCGGTTCTAATCCCAGTAGCCTCTCTTCCCCTCCAGCTCTCTGCTGGATGGCCTGGGAAGGCAGCTGAGGATGGCCCAAAGCCTTGGCCACCCTGCACCCACATGAGAGACCCAAAAGAAGCTCCTGGGTCCTGGCTTCGGATAGACGTGGTTCTGGCCACTGCAGCTACTTGGGGAGTGGATCATCAGACGGGAGATCTTCCTCTGCCTCTCCTCCTCTCTGTATATCTGACTTTGCAACAAAAATAAATATATTTTTTTAAAACGGCAGCTGCTAGTGTCGTTCTTAATTTTTAGAGCTAAACATTATTTAGATTTCTTTCTTTTTTTTTTTTTTAAGTTAGTTTTATTTGGAAGCACAGTTACAGTGAGAAGGAGAGACCGAGAGAGATCTTCCATCCGTTCATTCACTCCTCAGATGGCCCCTACGCCCAGAGCTGAGCCAGCCTGAAGCCAGGAGCTCCTTCCCGATCTCCCATGCGGGTGCTGGGTCCAAAGACCTGAGCCATCCTCTACGGCTTTCCCAGGCCGCAAGCAGGGAGCTGGAAGGGAAGTGCAACAGGCACCAATATGGGATACGGGGCTGCAGGCTGGGGATAGGGTGCTGTACTACTGCACCAGCCCCAAGAGTCTTATCATTAAATTATAACAAAGTCTTTTTTATTTTAAATAGATCTTTTGCATGTCTCCTTCATGGTACTGCTGGTTTTTTTCCGACTTGACGGCTGAGTTTTGTTCTCCCCCCCCCTCCCCCCAGGTGTCTTACAGCTTTCACCACTGCCGCGTCCGCGTACAGCTACTATCACTACGGCCGGAAGACTGTTCAGGTCATAAAGGGGAGATGAGCAGCATCCATCACTGTTCACCAGGGAGCGCTAGAGAGCCTCGGCCGCGGGCCCGGGGACCCACGGGGGCTTGGGGTTCAGCTCCAGCAGGACTTGTGGGGCAAACCATGTCACCAAATCCAAGTAAAGTGCATTGAAAGTAAGCTTGATCATGGGCAAATGCAGAATCTCCAATGTATTTTAAAATACAAATAAAATTGTAACTTAGAATTTTTAATCTTAGGTTTTTTGATTAATTTATAACAGGTGATTATTCCAGTTATTGTCATTTAAAAAAAAATCTTAAAAAAAAAACTTGATTCAGAGAATGGAAACAAAAGAGTTGATGCTTGTCTTTAAGAATTTGATTGACCACAAAGTACCAGGATATCTCCCTGGTTTACATATGTAGCCCACACAACATAGCTATGCACTTGCATATTTGAATTTTAGATCTGTGTGCCCGTGTATTTTTAAGATTTGATCATTAAGGATAATGAGAATAGTTAGCTATGGATGAAACAAAGCTGTAGAGATTTAAAATACTGTATAATTTGCAAATAAGCAGATGAAACAAAGCAGGAGGCGTTGGTGTTTGCTCCCAGCAGTCTGCCAGCCTCATAGGTCCGATGGCTTGTGGAGCAGGTGGCAGGAGCAGTGGGCATGGGAGGCCAGTTCCATTGCGTCACCTCTGTGTAAGGCCTTGGACCTGTACCCCAGCGTTCTGTAAATAATACAAAACTGTATATTTTTCAAAGGATTTTTTTAAAAAACTTTGGGCAATCTTTTGTTAAGATGTTAAAAGAATAAAAGCTGGAAAGAGTTGTAATTTTCCATTTGTGTTGTTCCATGTAGCCTGTTTGATCTGCTGCTGCTCATACACATTTTCTAGCTCCTACAATCACCTCATACACATCACCTGCGCATGGATTCTGGGAAGGGTTGGTCCGAGGGGCTGATGTGGTGCTGCAAGTTAAACTTCCACTGGTGATGCCAGCAGCCCATATGGGAGGACAAGTTTTAACTCCCAGCTGCTCTATTTTTAATCTAACTCCCTGCCAAGGTGCTTGGGAGGCAGCAGACGACAATGGCCCACATACCTCCCATGTGGGAAACCAGAATGAAGTTCCTGGCTTTGGCCTGGCTCCCCACCCTGACCACTGTGGCCATTTGAGGAGTGAACTAGCCTATAGAAGGTCAGTTCTTTCTCTGCCTTTCAAATAGTTCTTTCTTTCTTTCTTTCTTTTTTTTTCAAAGATTTGTTTTGGGGCTAGGCAGATATACAGAGAAAAGGAGAGACAGAGAAAGATCTGTCTACTGGTTCACTCCCCAAGTGGCCACAACACCCAGAGCTGAGCTGATCTGAAGCCAGGAGCCAAGAGCTTCCTCTGGGTCTCCCACATCAGGGCAGGGTCCCAAGGCTTTGGGCCGTCCTTGACTGCTTTCCCAGGCCACAAGCAGGGAGCTGGATGGGAAGTGGAGCATCCAGGACTACAACCGGTGCCCATATGGGATCCCGGCACATGCATGGCGAGGATTCAGCCTCTAGGATATCTCGCCAAGCCCATAATTTCCTTTTTGAAAAACGAGTTGATTTGAGACCATGAGACTTCAAATGCCTTATTCTCTCTGTCCAATCATATAGGTGGGGTGTGGGGGGTTGCAGGTGGACAGTGGCTGGTGAAGTGGAGGCTTCCTGCTGTCTGCTATCCCAGGAGTGGGCAGTGAGGTCGTGAGGACCCAGTCTGCTGAACTGCTGGGGCGGGAGTGCCGCCTCTGAGCTGGCTGGTCCTGGCCAGCTTGTTCCCAGGGCAGCAGCCTTTGAATCCATAAAATCTTAATACTGTGTCCAGTAGACTCTGGCTGGTAGACTTTCCATCTTGACCCTTCATCAAAGCAACGTGGGGATGGCGTTTGGCACAGGGGTCAGAATGCCTGATGCCATGTCAGCAACTCAGATGAGCAGCCAGGTTCTGGCTCCACTCCCAGCTCCAGCTTCCTGGGAGGCAGCAGGTGGATCCAGGTGACGAATGCCTGGCTTCATCCTGGCCCAGTCCTGGCTGGTATGTGCCTTTACATAGTAAAACAGTGGATGAGAAATAGCTCTTTGGTGTTCAAATGAAGTTTTAAAGGCACCAAAGTCACCATTATTGATCAAATAAATTGAGCCATCTGGGGAAGAACATGCAAGCCTCCAATCTGGGGCTACCGGATTATTACACACTATGTTGTGAAAGTGTACATTTCTGGCCTGAACTGTAAGAAAATCAGCACTTTTCTAAAAAAAAGGGCACCACATTACCAGCAAACTCATGTGGGTTTGAGTCTCAGCTGCTCTACTTCCCATCCAGATACCTGCTTGTGGCCTGGGAGAGCAGCAGAGGACAGCCCAAGTCCTTGGACCCTCTGTCCTCATGGATGACTTAGGGGAAGCTCCTGGCTTCAGACCAGCTCAACCTTCACCATTGCAGTCCCTTGGGGAGTGAACCAGTAGATGGATGGTCTGTCTGTCTGGTTTTTGTTTTGTTTTGTTTTTGTTTTTTTAGATGTATTTTATTTTTATTAGAACGGCAGATTTACAGAGAGAAGATCTTTTACCCTTGATTTATCCCCCAAATAGTTGCAACAGCCAGAGCTGAGCCAATCTTCCAGGTCTGCCTCATGGCAGATCTGAGCACCAGGACAGGCTGGATTGCAACACCAGTCAATTCACATTGGGGCCAGGATTGGGGGCAGGCTGGGCCAGGCTACAGCAACTACTGGCAAATGCCAGGGTCAGGTGCGCCATGCCAGACCGGACAGCAGCACCCACCAGCACACATAAGACCTGGGGAGAGGGTGTTGATGGGCAGACCAGATGGTGGTCTGTTGGGGGATCCTGTGCTGGGCCACTGCTCCCACTGGTGAGTGTGAGAACTGGGACCCAGGGCAGACCATGCTAGGCAGGCTACACCACCAGTCAACCTGCATGTGAACGGGGTTACGAGGAGAGCCGGGCTGGGCTAAGCAACTGTATCAGCTGGTGCAGGTATGAGCCAGAATAAGTGCAAGCTGGGCCTTGTCACAGTGTCAGCTAGCAAGTACTGGGAATGGAGGGAAGTCCTGTCAAGCTAAACTGCAGGACTAACTGGAAAGTGTAAGATCTGGGGCTGGGAGTGGGCCTAGTGGGGAAACTGGAGCATCCCTCTGATGGGCTGCAATTCCCACTGGTGAGCATGAGAACCAGGGCTGGGGGTAGACCTCACTAGACAGGTGGTAGCACCTGCCAGCTAAGCGTGGGCTGGATAGTGCAGTCATTTGGACTGAGCTAATCTGTAGCACATATTAGTATGTAGAAAAGCTGAATGCAATGTGGGACAAACTGGACCAGTCTGCTGCACATAACCCAGGACTAGGGATGGCCCTGATGGGGGTGATTGTGGGTTGCTCTGACTGGGTTGCAGTTCCTGCTGGTGTATGTGAGGCCCAAGTGTGAGGAGGGCAGGGTATGGCTGGGCCGCAGCATCTGTAGCTTGCATAAGAGATGGGGCCGGAGACAGAACTGACCCAACAACTAAAATCACCAGTGTGTGAACAGGCTGATGAAAGTGATGGGCTGAGCAGGACCCCACATCAGCTGGCACACACAGGAGTCAGGTCTGTGGTCACTTCAGCCGAGGTTTCTTTGGGAAACCATCCCCCCTCAACTGAACCACTGGATAGAACGCCAGCCATGGGGAGCATCACAGGATCTGACCTTGAAGTGCATGTGTCAGAACTGGGTCTCAGTTGCTAAGACGGTGTGGCGCACAGCATGCCCAGCTGCACATGGAGGATATGGCAGTCCGTTGGGCCCTGCAGAGGACATCTGGTACCACAGCAGAGGATGGAAGGCAGAACAAATTGGACAGCACTCCCAGTCAAGGGTTGACAGCAAGTATCTGGGTGAGTGGAGACACTGAGAGGGACTGTGTCAGCCAATGGACCTCAGAAGGATTTCCTCATCCCTGGAGCAATGAAATCAACAGCATCTCCAAACTATCGACATCACGTGAGCAGAACCCTCGGCGCATGCTCCACACCGGGGACCCTGGGATAACATCGGGTAGCTGTTCCCCATCCCCAGGTACTGGTGCGGTTAGGATGCTGGCTGTGGCTTCTCCCCTTCCCCGCTTCCCCCAGATACAGGAAGAAGAAAAAGAAAAATGGAAACAAGGTCTCATCCACTTTCCCTTAGTCCTCGAGCCTTCCCATCCTGATCAGTGCTCCATATGGGCAAGTGTCCTCAATTATATAAACATCAAAGATAAATCTTCTTAAAAAATAATAAAAATAGGGCCTGGCCTGGTAGCCTAGTGGCTAATGTCCTAGCCTTGCACACTGGGCATCCCGTATGGGCAGCAGTTCATATCTCTGCTACTCCACTTCCCATCCAGCTCCCTGCTTGTGACCTGGGAAAGCAGCAGAGGACGGCCCAAAGCCTTAGGATCCTGTAGCTCAACAGGTGACCCAGAAGAAGCTCCTGGGTTCTGGCTTTGGATTGGCTCAGTACCGATTATTACAGCTACTTGTGGAGTGAACCAGTGGATGGAAGATCTTTCTCTTTGTCTCCTCTTCACTCTGTAAATTTGATTTTCCAATAAAAATAAGTATTTCTTTAAATAAATTTTAAAATATGTTATTTATATTGGAAAGACTGATTTACAGGGAGGAAAGACAAAGAAATATCTTCTATCCTTGCTTCACTCCTCAGATGGTTGCAACAGCCAGAGCTGAGCCAATCCAAATCCAAAGCCAGGAGCCTAGGAGCTTCTTCCGGGTCTCCCACGCGGGTGCAGGCTCCCAAGACTTTGGGCCATCTCCACTGCTTTCCCAGGCCACAAGCAGGGAGCTGGATGGGAAGTGGAGCAGCTGGAACACGGACTGACACTCACATGGGATGCTGGCAACCACAGGAAAAAGGATTAGCCTGTTGGGTTACTATACCAGACCCAGAAATTTTTGTCCTTCCTCTCTCTGTAACTCTGCCTTTCTAATAAAAATAACTAAACCTTGAAAAACAGTTGCAGGGCCCGGCGCAGTGGCCTAGCAGCTAAAGTCCTTGCCTTGAATGCGCCAGGATCCCATATGGGTGCCGGTTCTAATCCCAGCAGCTCCACTTCCCATCCAGCTCCCTGCTTGTGGCCTGGGAACGCAGTCGAGGACGGCCCAAGGCTTTGGGACACTGCACCTGCATGGGAGACCCGGAAGAGGTTCCAGGTTCCCGGCTTTGGATCGGCACAGCACCGGCTATTGCGGTCACTTTGGGGAGTGAATCATCAGACTGAAGATCTTCCTCTCTGTCTCTCCTCCTCTGTGTATATCTGACTTTGTAATAAAATAAATAAATCTTAAAAAAAAAAAAAAAGAAAAGAAAAACATAGTTACAAAGAAAGGGAGGGTGAGAGACAGATTTTCTGAAGGCTGGTTCCCTCTCTAATTGGTCTCAACAGTTGAGGTTGGCCCAGGCCAAAGCCAGGAGCTTGGAACTCTAGCTGGCTTTCCCAGGTAGCTGGCCCGGGGGCCCAAGGACTAGGGCCGTCTCACATGCCATCCCAGGCGCATTAGCAGGGAGCTGGATGGGAAGTGGAGCCGCTGGGAATCAAACTGATAGCCATGTGGGATTCAGAGAGCAGCTCTGTGCTATATGCCCCAAGAAGAGAAATTTTCATTGCTTGAAGCCACCAGGTGTATTATAATTTGTTGTAGCAGCCACAGTACATCAACAAACGTTCATGTAGACAACTGAAACCTAGAAGCAACCTCAGGGTCCATCCCCCCCTCACCATGATAAAAGTGAACAAGCAAAGTGTGTTGTAGACACATCCCACACCAAGACACAGGGCATCACCCTGTCAGGCCCCACACTTTGAATTCTGTGTGAGCAAAAGATTTCTTTCAGAATCACCATCAGTGGCAGACTTCTTTTTTTTTTTTTTTTTAAGATTTATTCATTTTATTATAGCCAGATATACACAGAGGAGGAGAGACAGAGAGGAAGATCTTCCATCTGATGTTTCACTCCCCAGGTGAGCCGCAACGGGCTGGTGCTGTGCCGATCCGAAGCCGGGAACCAGGAACCTCTTCCGGGTCTCCCACGTGGGTGCAGTGTCCCAATGCATTGGGCCGTCCTTGACTGCTTTCCCAGGCCACAAGCAGGGAGCTGGATGGGAAGTGGAGCTGCTGGGATTAGAACTGGCGCCCATATGGGATCCCGGGGCTTTCAAGGCGAGGACTTTAGCCGCTAGGCCACGCTGCCGGCCCCAGACTTCTTGTTCTATGTAAGTTTTTACAAGTGTCTTCTACACAGGTTACTGGAGCATAAAGGGTTAAGGTATTGCTTGATGACCTCTAGCTTCTAGATAGAGCTTTTGGTCCGGGCTGGTCTCCCCTCCAATTGAAAACAGCTTCCAGACAGCCATGGCTGCCTGGTCCTCCCAGCGCTGGGGGAAAGCTGTAAAAGCCAGCTTAGAAACAGCCTTTTCTGTGGCTCACTGAGTCTCTAGGAGGCAGACCTTCAGACTCCCACGAGGATAACGAGAGCTGACCCACGTGGCCGGAGAGGCTGCGTTCCTAGCCTTCTCTGGGTCCTATGGCTTCTTGCCTCCAGTCTTCCTGACATTTGAGCGGGGCTCGCATTATTGCGCCCCAAAGCGCCACGCCACCCAGGCCTGCCCGCAGCCATGGGACGATCGGTGCTGTGGTGTGGCCCAGCAGGTCCCTGGCCATACACGAGAGGCAGAACGGGCGGCGAGTGTCCCTCTGTGTGGAGAACAATCTCGATGAGCTAGTCGGCGCTTGGGGATCTTCCTGTGCACCTTGGTCCCCGTGCGCAGCTCCATCGGGTTCCATTTGGAGGAGAGGAGGGGGGCTAATTGAGGGGCTGCAGCTTCAGCGGGTAGTCAAAGACCGGGTTCCTGTAGGCCACCAGGTGCGTGTCCGGAGGCGGCGGGGCACCTGGGGTCCTGCACCGCCTGCACAGGCACGCGGCTAGCACGAGGCTACAAAGGAGCAGCAGGCCGCTGACAGCGCCCAGCCCTGCTAGGACGAGCCCCGCGCTGGGCCTGGTGCTGAAGGCGGTGCATGCGCTCCTGCGGGCTGCGGCCCGGAGCCGGCTCAGGCCCGCCCGGTTGGCGGCCAGCACGCACACGCGGTAGGTGGTGGCCGGCGAGAGCCCGTACAGCAGGTGCTGGCGCGCTGTGGCGGGGATGTCCGCCACCACCGACTGGTTCCCCGCTTGGCCTTCCACGGAGTAGCGGATCTGGTACGTGCGCACCACCGAGGTGGGGGCACACCAGTGCACCAGCGCCCACGTGTCCGCCGTCTCCGACACGGCCTGCAGCAGGGGCGGGTCGGGGGCCACGTCTTCACCGCTGAGGCCGGGACACCGGCACCGCGAGCGCCTCTGCAGCTCGGCGCACGGGGTCTGCAGATGCCTGCAGGGATGGTAATCGCAAAAGACGTCGGGGGCAGGCGCCCTCACCTCCTCCAGGGTGCCCTCCTCCTCCTCCTCTTCATCACTGTAGTCGCCCGTCAGGAAGACAGGACTCTTGTCCTCTGAAGGGCTTGGGTGGGGAGCCCGGGCGCCACTCTGTGTCCTCTGCTGAGGCTGCGGCGTGACCCAGGAACTTGGCCGAGTAGGGACAGGACTTGGGGGTTTACTGGACAGGGGAGTGGCAGTGGCAGAGCTGGGAGTGTGAGGCCTTCCCCCTCCTCCTCTTCCGGGCTCACTTCTGGCTGTACTGGCAGCCCTGGGTGGTACATTGCATTGGCTGCACCCCACTGAGGAGCTGGGTGTGCCCGAGAGGGAGGAAGCCTTCGTAATGCTCCGCTGGCCCGCTGCAGGCTGAGTGGAGGCGGCGGCGGGCCCCTGTGTGGATGCGGTATGCGTGGCGCCAAAGAAGTGGGCATTTGGAGCAGCAAGGGTGGTGTTTCGGTCGGCCTGGCACACGCGGGGCAGCTGCAAGAGGGAGACAGGTGCCGAGAAGGGGCCGCTGGATCCTGCAGCAGGGGCACACATGGTGTCCGCTGCCCTGATGGGAAGAAGTAGTCGGCAGTTAGAACCGTCCCGCTTCAGCAATGCACCTGACTCTTCAGCGCGGGTACCACGTCCTGCCAGGCAGCGTCAAAATACTTCTGCAGAGCCACCCAGTCTCTGGGGACACCTCTGGAGGCGGTCCCATTGGGCAGAGAAGATGCACAGTTGGAAAGAAGAACCAGCTGCCCCAGACCCTGAGGACCAGCCAGGGGCGGGGTCTAGCCCAGGCAAGCACTGTGGGAGGCAGGCCAAAGCTTGCTACTTCCTCCCACCTGTCTGCTTCCTGGCAATGAGCACCTTCGCCCTAACAGTGGCTGAGTCTCGCTTAAGCAGAAACGCTTGAGGCTAGAAGTGCTTTAGAGGTTTCTGGATTTGAGAATCTGTACATACACAAGGAGGTACACTGGGGCCGGACTCAAATTTAAACACGGAATTCACACACACTGCACACCCAAAACCTGAAGGTGACATTATACAATATTCTTTTTTTTTAAAGATTTATTTATTTTTTATTGGAAAGGCAGATATACAGAGAGGAGAGACAGAGAGGAAGATCTTCTGTCTGATGGTTCACTCCCCAGGTGACAGCAACGGCTGTTGCTGCACTGATCCAAAGCCAGGAGCCAGGAACCTCTCTCCGGGTCTCCCACATGGATGCAGGGTTCCAGTCTTGGGCTGTCCTCAACTGCATTCCCAGGCCACAAGCAGGGAGCTGGATGGGAAGTGGAGCTGCCGGGATTAGAACCAGTGCCCATATGGGATCCCGGCATGTTCGAAGCAAGGACCTTAGCCGCTACGCTATCGCGCCGGGCCCTTATACAATATTCTTTTTTTTCCTAAGATTTATGTATTTTTTTTATCAATATTCTAAAATAATTTTGGGGGGCTGGTGTTGTGGCATAACGAATCAAGTTGCTACCTGCAGTATTGGCATCCAATATGGATGCTGGATAGAGTCCTGGCTGCCCCACTTCCAATCCAGCTCCCTGCTAATGTATCTGCGAGGGTAGTGGAGGATGGCCCAAGTGCACCCATGTGGGAGACCCAAAAAAGGCTCCTGGCTCCTGGCTTCAGCCTGGCCCCTTTAAGGAGTCAACCAATGAATGGAAGACTTACCCCATCCCATCTCTGTAACTATGCCTTTCGAATAACAAAATACATATTTAAAGAAATGAAATAACTGGGCCTGGCGCAGAAGCCCAGTGGCTAAAGTCCTTGCCTTGCATGCCGGGATCCCATATGGGCTCCAGTTTGTATCCCAGCAGCCCCACTTTCCATCCAGCTCCCTGCTTGTGGCCTGGGAAAGCAATCAAGAACAGCCTAAAACCTTGGGACCTTGCCCCTGTGTGGGAGACCTGGAGGCAGCTCCTGAATCCTGGCTTCAGATTTGTTCAGCTCCAGCTATTGTGGCCACTTGCGGAGCGAATCAATGGACAGAAAATCTTCCTCTCTGTCTCCCCTCCTCTCTGTATATCTGACTTTCCAATAAAAATAAATAAATCTTTAAAAAAAAAAAAAAGAAATAACTTCGAGCAGGAAACCATGTTTCATGGCATGGAATTTTCCACTTGTGGGTTCACAGTTGATTTAGATTCTAGAACATTCTGGAGTTCATATTCAGACCAGGATGCTCAACCTGTACTAGTGAACATTTTCGAGTGCTTGCCTTGCGCGCTCTGCCCCATTAATTAACTTAACCTGCTCTACCTTATATAGGCATGATTGTCCCCATTTTACAGAGGAGTGAGTAGAGGCATAGAGAGATGAGGAAATCCAGCCAAAAGCAACGACAGCAGGTACCAGGAGGCCAGGCTCTGGTTTAAGAAGCTGCCCTGGGAACCACCTCACTCATACCACAGTGACAGCCTGAACTGTAACGGGCCTGGGGGCAGGGGACACACACACACACACACACACACACACACACACACACACACTCAAGCTCCACTTCACAGTCAGACTTGTGTGTGTGGGGGGGAGACAAGAAAGAAACCCACAGCATGGAATTTGTGGGTTGTGTGCCAAAGCGAAGCCGTCTGCTGCGGGGATGGCTGGAGCGTGCTTGGGGTGTCCCTGCGCCCTGGCTCCCATGCTCCCCTGGCCGTGGCTCTAGGTCTCCATGCACAGTAGCTCTCACAGGATGTCTTTTGCTCCTGTCCCCCCAGGGCTGCTGGCTTTGGGCTGAAGGCCAGGCTCTATCCCAGGATCTCATCGAGGCCCTGGGATTAAACAGTTTTGGAAGAAGACAGATTCTGCCTTCTCCATCCAGTGGGGTGTGCATCAGAACACCTCTTTGCCTCCCTTTGCCTCATCTGCACAATGGGGCTGCAGTAGCACCTGTATTGACAGAAACAAGCTGGCTGTTCACTCATCTATTTTCTTTCCCATTGGGCATATGACTTGACTACATTTCCCAGCCTCCCTTGCAGCTAGGTGTGGCTGATGAGTGTGATTGGAAAGGAGGCCGGCAAACCACTTCCTGACCTGGCCCATTAAAAATGTTCCAGGGCCCAGCGCAGTGGCCTAGCAGCTAGAAGTCCTTGCCTTGAACACGCTGGGATCCCATATGGGCACCAGTTCTAGTCCCGACAGCTCTGCTTCCCATCCAGCTCCTGACTTGTTGCCTGGGAAAGCAGTCGAGGTTGGCCCAAAGCTTTGGAACTCTGCACTCGTGTGGGAGACCCGGAAGAAGTTCCTGGCTTCTGGCTTCAGATCAGCGCAGCACCAGCCATTGTGCTCACTTGGGGAGTGAATCATCAGATGGAAGATCTTCTTCTCTGTCTCTCCTCCTCTCTGTATATCTGACTTTGCAATAAAAATAAATAAATCTTAAAAAAAAAAAAACCTTCCAGTTCTGCTCTGTGATTCTTGCCCTTCTGGTGGGAATGGAGGCAAAGTGACTGAGTGACCATGTAGGGGAGGGCCGCCCTGCCCAGATACAGTGGCCAGGGCAAGAGCTAAGGAGGAGGAGGTGCAATTCCTGCAGGCTGGCCCTTGCTGCCCGCTCCTTCCCCGCCATCTGCTGTATTACCTGCTAAGAACGGTTCTGCTAGTATCCATGAGGAGCCATGATAACTCACAGCTGCATGTGAGGGGGTTGCCAAAGAGGCTGATGGACAGGACCTGGGAGGAATTTAGGGTCCAAGGCGGCCAGGACGTCAGGTTGCAGCTGAAATATACACACACACACATGACAATGAAACCAGGCTTTACCAGTCCACAGACAGGGTGTCAGGGATAAACTCTTAGAGATGACATGGAACTTATTAAGTAAAAACCCCAGCCTTGGGCTTACTTCTTTCCTAATATCATCCTCCCAATCCAAAGGGGATGCCTGTGCCCACTGGTTATGTGAATTTGCTAGGATGAGAGTGCTTATCTATGTAAACCTCCTCATACCAGTAGACATATTATAGACCAGCAACAGGGAAAGTCAACAAGCAGACTACTACTACTTACTGGAGCGCAGCTGACGGCATGCCATACTGGCCCTTGGGAGGTTGCCTCACTGAAGAGCATTGGTCAGCTCTTGCTCAGGGCAGAAAATTCTCAAACCTCATAGTTGGAAACAGAACTACCCCTTACCCCGGTTCCGTGGGTTGGTTCAGCGGTTCCTGGGGGCTGATGGTCTAGGATGACCTCTCATATGTGGAGCATCAGCAAGTGTACCTGGACCTCCCATGGCCCCTCACCACCACGTGGCTGGCCCATGCTACCCCATGACAGTGGAGAGGACCCCAACAGCAAGAGAGGACAAATTCCAACATCCGTAGGCAATTCAGCTTACGTCACATTTGCTCAAGTCCCACTGGCCTCAGTTTTAGCTAAACTGCTTCAAACATGAGAGGAGCTGCAGCCAGCTGGCAAAGGGCCATGCTGTAGAGAGCTGCAGAGCCCACCACACCCAGCGAGGGGAGAGCCACTCCTGGCTCCTTCCTGTCTTCCCTGGAATCCCAGAGTTTGGTCTCAGCTCTCCCTACTCCCAGGATCAGCCAGGCTTCCAGTTCTGGCCTCCTTTACAGTCTTCAGTTAGGATCAATAGGAACAGCAGGGGTTCACTTTTATGTTCAAATCTCTTCTGATCACATGGTTTCCACTATCTGTCCAACAACCTGTCTTTTCCTACTGTTTTGGAACAGATGTTGGTGACTGGGAGAAGGAACGCAATGCCGCCCAAATGTACTCCATCACTTCTGGCCTGGGGAAAGTGACAGGCACCCTCTTGGTAATATCAGATATGTGCATATGCCATTAACGCTGAAATGCAAGCCATTCATCTGCACTTGCAGGAGCTTTAGAGAAATGGGCCAGCCATGTTCTTCCTGAAGATGCCTTGTTGATCTGATCTGATGGAGGGTTAACCCCCGCTGCTCCGTGGGGGGCGGGGCATACCTCTGCTGTTGATCATAGTGTATTGTGATGACTGGCAGATACCTGCTGCCCTCACTCAACTTTGAGCTCCCCAAAGCAGGTGTCAGGTTCCTACCACCATAACCATTAAAATCACCCCATCACCAGCACCATCATGGCCACCACCACCACCACCACCATCATCATAACCATCACCAGCACATCGTAAAACTACCATCATCACCATCATCATAACCATCACCATCACCACCATCACCGTCGTCTTCACTGATGTGAAGGACACCCACTCTGCACCGACACTGAGCTAAGTGCCCTACACCGACTCTCAGTCCCTCATGAAAAGTTGGGATCAAAGTCCTGTGACGGTATCTCTATTTTACAGAAGAAGCTTCATGATGTTTGGATTCTGGCATTGCACACAGCTTTGGAAAATTTTCATGGAGCTCAAAGAGGAAGTCAGGGCCACAGATTTAAAGCATTTTCCTCATAGCACCACATGGAAGGAAGGAAGGAAGGGAGGGAGGGAGAGAGAGAGGGAGGGAAGGAGGACTGCCCCCAAGGCCCTGTCTCTCCTCCTTCTGCAGAATAACTTCACCTTTGGTGGCTGCACTTCTCCACAAAACCTGCACTGAGAAATCCAAAGACATGAGACGAGTCGGCAGAGAAGATGGAGAACTAGCTCTGACGGGACTGATCAGAGGCCAGAGGTGCCCCACGCTCAGATCCCCTACGTGGCTCCCAAAAAAAGAGGAACCCTGGGATCCTCTTTATGTGAGTTCTTTCCTGTTACAAGTCAGGACTTCTAACAGAGCAGGAGAGGTGCAGGCACCGGCAGGATGGTGCGATGCGTCAAGTGGCTGCTTGTAACACTGGCATCCCGTGTCAGAGCACCGGGGAAAGTTCTGGCTGCTCCACTTCAGAGTCAGCTCCCTGCTAATATGCCTGAGAAAGCAGTGGAGGATGGTTCAAGTGCCGGGCCCCTGTCATCCTCGTGGGAGATCCAAACAGATTTCCAGGTTCCTGGCTTTGGTCTGGACCAGCCCCAGATGTTGTGGCCATTTGGGATACAAAGCAGCAGCTGGAAGATATTCTCTCTGTCTCTCTCCTAATTTGCTTTACATATAAACAAACCTTAACATAAAGGAATTGGTGTAGGAACACACCGGACATCCACCAGGCCAGAGGGCACTAACTCCAGGTCCCAGCTAAAAGGGAGACACTCCTCCCATCTCAGCCTTCCTCAGTACATCTTGGCATCTTGGACCTGCTCAAACCCCACAGAGCACTGAACTTGGAGAACCTGGGGAAGCAGGTGGGTCCAGACAGATATTTGAAGTTCTCATCCCAGCCCACTCCCTTCTATTGTACATATACCAGTTCAGGACAACCAGAGGAGTTCGTGACTTTCACCTAACTGCAGCCTGTAGGAGCTGCATGGCTCTCAAGGTGGCTGCACCATCTGGAACCTTCTCAAGATAACACCCAGGGAGTAAGGAAGAGCAAAAATCCCAGAGAGGATTCAGGAGACCAGGAGAGAAAAGTTAAGGTCAAGAACCTTCTGGAAAATGCAGCACAGCATGAAAGTTGGTGGTGTGTGATCAAGACGCATCTGGGAAGCACTCACTTCTGCAGCAGGAGATGCTGGAGCTGAGGAGTGTCTTCAAAGATGGCCGTGTGGACGGAAGCAAGTGCCGGGGAATCCTGGCAGTCCAGGTGCTGCAGGTGCGGCGTCATCTTGAAGACGTCCCCCTCCAGGGTCCTCAGCCTGGGCATCCGTCTCAGGTAGAGGTGCGTGAGATTTGGCAGGTCTTGCATCCAGCTCGACTCCACTGAAACACACAGGGTACCTGCCCACTGCCCAGAAAGGTGCAATCGGGGGGAAGGGATTGGGGAAGGGGGCAGCACAGCATCAGAGAAGATCTCGGACAGTCTCGGGGAAGGTCATTGCCAAGCACCAGCTCAGTGGCTGTGGCCTTGGGGATCCCAGAGAGTTCAGCTGTTTCAAAGGTACAGGGCCTGGGGCAGGGGACCAGCCCTTCTCTTTCTGCCCTAGGCATCCAAAGCCAAGGACAGGAACGACTGGCCAAGGCCACACAGCTGGAAAGGGTCAGAATTATTGCAGGACACTGCATCCAATGGGCTGCTATCCCAGTCTTCTTCAGTTGCACACCCTCTCCCCGAGCCTCGTCTGAATGGACAAACAGAAACCACTGCAGCCCACAGAGCAGACACATCCAGGGATTCATCTTGGGAGCACCTGTTATACCTATAGCGCTAACTGCCTGTTTGGTTCCCAGTTCACACTAGTCGTTTCCAAAGCCACGGACTTGCTCCTCCCTTCTATGAATACTTTTCCAGCTATGGAGGGCAGTGGCAGACACAGTGGCTAGTTTTGGAGTGGGGGAAAGCGATGTGGACCCGGAACGCCTGCAGTCAGGTTGGGAGGTATTAAGTGCCCAAGCACCTGGAAGGCTCCTGGCAAATCTTTCACCTTTCGGTGCCTGGCTTCCTCCTAGGCAAAATGGTGATAGAAAGATTTAAGTCCCGTGGTGGGGCCTTCCATCCCGGGCCCGTTTACTCGGGAAGTGGAGGGGACGTTATTCGGGAATCTCATTGTGAGCCAGATGTCCGGGTCACGCCGTGGAAGAACCCAACCCTGACCCCGGGACTCACCACGCTCCAGGAATGTATCGCTCAGATCCAGGACCTCTATGGCCAGGGGTGCGCCGGCCGCCCCCGCAAACGCCGCCTGGGCGAAGGCCGCCGGCGCCCCGCGGCCCAGCGCCGTGGAAGAGAGGTTGAGCAGCCGCAGTTCAGGCACGCACGCAAAGGCCTGTGGCTGCAGCGCCTGCAGCGGGTTCCCGGAAAGCAGCAGCGAGCGGAGGCTGGGCAGCTCGGGCGCGGCGCATCGCGGCAACGCGGCCAGGCAGTTGTAGCTGAGGTCCAGCGTGTGCAGCGCCGCCGGCCCGCCGGGCCCCCAGCGCAGCGTCGCGATGTCGTTGTGGTGCAGCGTGAGCACCTGCAGCTGCCGCAAGTGGCCCAACTCCGGCGCGCTCAGGGCGCGCAGCAGGTTGTGGCTGCCGTCGAGGCTGCGCAGCGCATGGGGCAGGCAGCTGGGCAAGAGCTCCAGGCTGCGGTTCGCCAAGTTCAAATCTGTGGTCGCCGCGGCGGGAGTTACCTCGCAGGGCGAGCTGGTGGTGGTGCTGCTCGCGCTCGCCCAGGGGCCCTGATGAGTGAACCAGAAGATCGGGACCATGCGCTGGGAAGTCTCTGCCCGGCCTGGGCGCAGTACTGTGGAAGGCGGCAGCAGTAGTAGCAGCAGCAGGGCGTGCCACATGGCGCGCGGCTGGAGAGGGGCAGAGGGGCAGGCAGGACAGCCGGTTAACCTCGGAGGAAACCTCCGAAGGAAGGGTCGAGTGGGCCAACTCCCCTCCACTTGCAGCCCAAGGAGGGAGGACGGGTGTAGGTCCAGGATATGACTTTGCCCCATTGGAACCACCCAGCCGTGGAGAGTCCTGGCTTGCAAGTTTTTTGGGGGGGAGGGGTGTGAGAGAGGGGAGCTCTCAAGGTTGGCTTTAGGAGCAGAAAGGAACCCCTAGATAGCTGGGAGGCCCCTCCCTCGTGGCTCCCAACAAAAGCCACGATCCCTGCAGCCGGGAGGATCCGGCCGCGGTGAGCTTGCCTGCGAACGGAATGGCCCTGGCAGAGGTCACCGGCTTCCTCCTCTCTCCTCTCCTCTCTCCCCTCTCTTACTGCCCTCCGAGCTCATCATCAGATCTCCCAGCAGTCACCCAGGCCCTGCAGGGAGGTTCATCAGGGTCGAGGTGATGGGAAGGGTCCTGGAGTTGGGGCCAGCAGTCCTGGCATCTGGCAATGTGCCCTACTCACCCGACAGGGTCCTGTTGGCTCTCGGGGCCTAAATGCCCCTTCGTAGTCCTCAGGCTCTGTCTGTGGGATTCCAGAACCGCTGGCGGAGGCAGCAGCTCAGCTCTGGGCTTCAGAGAGTGGCCTGCTTCTCAGCTGCCCCTCCCCTGCCACATCTCTGGGCAGCCCGAGGCCCCTCCTCCCCTCTTCCCCCGCCCAGGTCTGCCTGCAGCCCGCACCTCCACTTTGGGGGCTTTTCTTTCTGAGCACTGCATCACGTCATTCCCCTTAGGGGCTACTGTGCCCAGGGTGGAGTTCACTCCTGGGAGAACTGTCTGTAAGCACCTGGGGGATGGTGAAGCCCCCTGCGGTGCCAAAGAAGGTGAGGGGCAGGACTCAAAATGGTAAAAATGAAATTCACTTACCACCTGAAACTTGTGAACCAGGTGATATCCCAGCATTTAGAAGGTATAAGGATGGGGCCTGGCGTTGCAGCCTAGAGGCTGGAGTTCTCGCCTTGCACACACCGGAATCTCATTTGGGTGCCAGTTCTAATCCCAACGGCCCCACTTCCCATCCAGCTCCCTGCTTGTGGCCTGGGAAAGCAGTCGAGGACGGCCCAAAGCTTTGGGACCCTGCACTCGCGTGGGAGACCTGCAGGAAGCTCTGGGTTCCTGGCTTTGGATCAGCTCACCTCCTGCAACTTGGAGAGTGAATCAGCACATGGAAGATCTTCCTCTCTGTTTCTCCCCCTCTGCTTATGTGACTTTTCAATAAAAATAAATAAATCTTTTTTTAGAAAGGAAGGTATAAGGATGGAGGCAGGGTCTCTTTGTGGGTGCAGGGGCTCAGGCACTTGCGCCGTCTTCTGCTGTTCTCCCGGTTGCATTCGCAAGGAGTTGGTTTAGAAGCGGAGCAGCTGGGATTTGAGCTGGCACCATATGGGATGCCAGTTTCGCAGGCAGTGGCTTAACGTGCTGTGCCCCAACACTGGCCCCAGAAGGGAGGGACTTTAGAACTTGTCTTGTGGGACTGGCCTTGTGGCGTAGCAGGTTAAGATATAAACTGCAGTGGCAACATCCAAAACTCGCGGCACTGATTTGTGCCGGGAAAAGCAGTAGTGGTGGCTCAAGTACTTGGATCCCTGTCACCCGGGTGGGTAACTCAGGCTTCTGGCTTCAGGCTGAACCAGCAAGGGTCACTGGGCCAACTAGGTAGTAAGCCAACGGATGGCTTCTCTCTTCCTCTTTCTGTCATTCTACCTTTCAAAGCTGACCCTCCGTAAGGGGCATTGGACAGTCTAATGTCACATGGTTCCCAACTGCCCATGAGAAGGAAGCGGGAGCCGATCCTCACTGATTCCCTCCGGGCAATGGGCTTATTTATGCAGTGCCCACATCTCACTCCAGGTGTGAGCAAGTGAGGCCAGGCTGTTGCGAAGATTTCCTTGGGTTTTGACCCCTGCTATCCCATCCCAGTGCTATAACTTCGAGAGCAAACACTCCCATGTAGGCTCCTTCCACTGGGGTCCAACCCGGCTCTGTTCACCTTTGGGCAGCCTGGGTTGGGGCAGGTGCTGGTCCAGGTGACAGCTTAGGTGGTAGCTCCTGGGGGTCGGGGTGCACCGGATGCTCTGCAGAGAGCTCTCCCGGGGTTCTGAGGAAGGAATGTGCAGGCTTCCAGCTTGCATTCTTTTCTGACACCAGAGATAAGGAGAGAGTGGGAGGGAGAGCGGGGGGAGGAGGCGGTACCAGCCCGTCAGGTCTCCCCTTGGGGGTGCTGTGCAAAGTAAACTTCCAGGGGGGAGTGTGCGCAGGCTCCCCTGCAGGCAACGATCCAGAGGAAAAGCAGTGCTGGGCTGAAATTCCTGTTTATTTTCCCGTTGAGGTGTCCTTCATTAGCAGGAGGGTTCAAAGACGCCACTGGCTGGACCTTGGAAGAGTTGAAGTGCGAGAGCCGACTCAGCTCTGCCACTTTGTTTTACATTTGTCTGCAGGAAGGAAGATGAGACAGATGATGGGCTGTTTTCACTAACCATACTCTGGAACTTAGCACAGCCAGGGACCGCCCTCTAGGGTGAAGCACTTGACCTGGGAACTCCCGGCTGCTGGGGACCCAGCCCTACTCCCATCTTGGCAGCTGGATGCCTGCCTTGGAGTCCACTAGGCCAGTAGTTTTCATCTGCAGTATCAGTGAGCTGGTTCAGCACACACAACTTGAGAATTTACCAGCACTTGGCGCAGGTGGTCCCGTGTAAAATGGGGGCTCAGACATGAGTGAAACTCGGAATCTGCCTTCAAGCCATTGCCAGTCCAGAGAACCGTGCACACAGCGCGGGGGCAGAGGGCTCACCCTCGGCTCCATTTGCACGGGGAATGTGTCTGGCCACTCGTTGCTGCATCCCAGGTCTGGCCTGAAAGCCAGACACACCAGGCAGCTTCAGAAAGTTTATGGAATCACACTTGATGCCTTTAAAAAGGTGTGGTGCCTAATAAACTTGACGATGGATTCCATTTTCCACGAGCTTTGAGCAGTGCCCCATATTTGTTAGATGAATGAATGTGGCTGCATTCCTCTCTTTTTCTATTTCTGGTCAGTTGTATTTCCTTACTCAGGATTTTCCCGACAAGAGCAGCCAGGGTTTGTCTGTGTAGTGATTTTGATTTCTAATATGTGAAGGATTTTTTTTTCCCTAAAAAATGAAAATGCTGGAGTTGCACAAGCAAAGCCAGGGTGAGGAATCTCAAGGTCATGCATTGCTCATCGCTGTGGCAAGTTGCACACTGTGTGTGGCTGTTCAACCGCATTTTCTTGGATGAAGAAATGTATACATGCGTGCCGTCCCGTAAGCACACAGACATGTGCTCCGCACCGGTACTCACCATGAAAATGGCAATCTAGGAGCTGGCGTTGTGTCACAGCAAGCTAAGCCTCTGCCTGCAACGCTGGCATCGCATATGAGTGCCGGTTAGAGTTTTGGTTGCTCAGCTTCTGGTCCAGCTCTATGCTGGTGGCCTGGGAAAGCAGCAGAGGATGGTTCAGCACTGTGGGTCCCTGCACCCATGTGGGAGACCCAAAAGAAGCTTTGGACTCCCAGCTTTGACCTGGCCTCGTCCTGACTGTCACAGCCATTTCGGGGAGTGAACCAAGCGATGGAAGGTTCTCTGTCTTTCCTTCCTTCTTTGCAACTCTGCCCTTCAGATAATTTCTGGACGATACACCTGCTTATTGGCATGAGCCCCTTGGAGCTGTTTCTTCTCCTATGTCACGGCATCTGGCACCATGTGGCATGGTGACTGCTACATCAGCATGAGTCCCCAGGAAATCGAGGGCTACCCTGGGCTGAACAAAGCAGGTAACACATAGGGTGAGGAAGTCTCTCCTTTTTGGTTGCTTATCACTGCAGCATAACCTACTGGTGTGGCTTGATGCGGAGTTTAATTGAAGCGTCATTTTCATTCACTCATCCATTCCTTCATTCATTGAATATTTGCTCTATGCTAGGTTCTGTTCTTTTTTTTTTTTAAGATTTATTTTATTTTTTATTACAAAGTCAGATATGCAGAGAGGAGGAGAGACAGAGAGGAAGATCTTCCATCCGATGATTCACTCCCCAAGTGAGCCGCAACGGCCAGTGATGCGCCGATCCGAAGCCGGGAACCAGAAACCTCTTCCAGGTCTCCCACACGGGTGCAGGGTCCCAAGGCATTGGGCCATCCTCGACTGCTTTCCCAGGCCACAAGCAGGGAGCTGGATGGGAAGTGGAGCTGCCGGGATTAGAACCGGCGCCCATATGGGATCCCGGAGCGTTTAAGGTGAGGATGTGAGCCGCTAGGCCACGCCGCCGGGCCCGAGGTTCTGTTCTAAATGCTTGGAGCAGACATAGCAGCGCCCCTGAAGGAGCTTTCTCTCTGTTGGGGAATACAGTGAGCAAAGAAATGGCCAAAGGCATTGCTGGTTGCAGTAAGAGCTATGGAGGACATGGCAGGAGTGTGATGTAAAGAAGTGGGGAGGAGCTTGGCGATGGAGCCGCTGGGCAAGGGCCCTGGAAGTCATCTGTGTACCGGATCACAGCAGAGTATTTGACCAGCAGACAATCTCACCAGGCCCTGGCACCTGTTTGTGGGAACTTCTTATAACAGGGAGGAGAGAGGGGAGCTGCATGTCCCTTTTACCAGAGAAGAAAAAGACATTTCCAGAACCCTCCCTGGTGTCCTTCCTCTAGGCTTCCTACGGGCAGAACTTGGTCACAGCTGGTCCTCCGTGCCAAGGACCTGAGCATGCTGTATGCAGATCACTAAAAATCCATCCCTAAGGCGAGGCACATCGACTGCCCAAGTCAGGCTCTGCTGGCCAGGAAACAAGGGGATCAATGTCAGAGGGGAAATCATAGCGTTGGCTTTAAGGATGATGTGTGCCGGGTCCAGCCCTCACAGCTCCACAGCCTCCCGAGGGCCTTGAGGCCACGGTGTCTGCCAGCCCTCGGGCTACGCAGGCTGGCTCAGCCGCCCCTGAACTGAGCCTCCTCCAGCTTCCGCTGGGGTCTCCTCTCCATCCACCCCTCTGCCAGTGGCCAGCCCTGTGGTTCCCACTAAGGGCGTTTACCAGCCGTCTCTGCCAAGCTTGCCCTAGTGTCTGCTCGTCTCCCACTTGGCAAACTCTTCCTCATCCTGTAAGCCTAAGTTTACACATCCCCTCTAATCTACCCTGACTCTAGGAAACCCGACAGTTCCCTCCTTTTTGCTCTCACGTGACTTTGTAATGCTCCCCACACAGTGCTGCAACTGCTTGCTGGGGGCTGTCTTTCCAGCCACCAAAGCTTGGTTTAAAGTATTCACCTAAGCGGCTGGCACAGGGGCACACAGTAGGTGCTTAGTACAGAGGCAGCCACTTGCCTTCCAATCTCTCTCTCTCTCTCTCTTTTTGCTTTTTAAAAACCAGTTAAACAACCTTGATTTCTGGCTGAGCCCCTGGCTTTTGGAATAGAAACCAAAGCTTTCTGCCTGACCTGTTTAGCAGAAGCCATGACAGAATGCCAGGAGCCACAGCAGCCACTCTGGGTCATGAGTAGAAGCTACGTGTGGTAGATGGCACAAGATGATGCGAGGATATTTGGGTTCCTGGTAGTGATACAATGCCTCAGGGTTTAAGCCTGCCTTCCTTCAGTTTAGGTGGAAGACAGGAAACTCTGTTGCAGCAACTATTTTGCGCTTTCTTTTGCTTATACTGAAACAATTCTGACAAGAAAAGATTTTTTTTTTTTGGAAAAATTAATTTGGTTGAATTGCAATCCTTTGAACCTTAACTATTGGCCTATAGGCTTTATTAAACTCCAAGACGTATTATTCCACATTTCAATATGTGAGCACTCGGCAGAATATCTCTATTAATCCCAGAGCCCTCACACCTGGCCAACGGCCCTCCTGCGCCATGCATCTCACCCCTACATCTATTTGCGATTGCAATTCCTTGTCCTCGCGTGAACTTGGCTTCACTGGCAAGCAGCGGATCTCTCAATGGCCTCCGGCCACGTCTTCAGCTGTCCATGTGCCCTCCTGATGGCGACCTGCTTCAAACAATGACTCCGAAGGGGGAGGAAAGGTTAAGACAAAATGTTCCACTCGGCCCCTGCTTAAAAACCCAGCTCAGTCCCCGAGGAAGCGGAGTCTGGCCCTGGTGGAACTTGGCATCCACTGTTGGTGTCCAACAGGGAGCGCTGGCTCCAGTAGCTGTGAAGGTAAGGGGAGGATGGGGGCGCCCCTGGTCCTGGCGTTCTGTCCATCAGGGAAGAGGCAGAACCCTCTCCTCTTCTCCTTGACCTCTCCCAGGCTCCGACCGAGCTTTTCAAAGCACATGTCATATTGGACAGCTGGGTCAACAGTTAGATCTGGGGATTTTTTTTTTAAAGTACAAATTGTCACAATTTGGATATTGAAATCTAGTGTGAAGTGATTGGAGGAGGGAAACAAACTCTGAGGAGTTATGTAGTAGATCTTCCCCACCCAGGTTGAGAACAGTCAACTCTGGGACAACATGACAAGGAGAGACCCCTGAGTCCTCAGCTCCAGGGACTGGACTGTTTGCAGGGACAACTCAAGTGATGCTGTGGCTCAGCATGAGTCAGAAGGCCTGGGGGCTGGCGCAGTGGTCTAATGGCGAAAGTCCTCGCTTATCCCATATGGGCACGGGCTCTAATCACGGCAGCCCTGCTTCCCATCCAGCTCCCTGCTTGTGGCCTGGGAAAGCAGTTGAGGATGGCCCAAAGCCGTGGGACCCTGCACCCATGTGGGAGACCCAGAAGAGCTCCTGGCTCCTGGCTTTGGATTTGTTCAGCTCTGGCTGTTGCGGCCACTTGGGGAGTGAAACATCGGAACGGAAGATGTTCTCCATTTCTCCTCCTCCTCCTCTCTCTCTATATATGACTTTGCAATAAAAATAAATAAATCTTAAAAAAAAAAAAAAAAAAAGGTCTGGGCTGGAGCCCTGGCTGTGCCGAGGAACTGCCGGCCCTGGCGTTCGCTGGGGCTCCAGGGGGCTGCTGGTGGCTCACCGGCACTGGGACCTGGATGGTCACCTCTGCCTGGTTCTGTATGCCTAACATCATAACGCCACTGGGGGGCGTCTGCAGTCCCGCAACTGGCAAACCTGTTCTTTAGGGTCAAACATCAGTGCTGGGGTGGCCACGACCTACCTTCCCCAGAGGATGAACTCAGGAAGCATAACCTTCGTTGTTAGCTTTCTAAACCCTTAGCTCCATTTCTGTTGACCCTCGTCTTCGAGGACGGTGGAACCTGATTTCACTTTAACCTTCCTTGCGTAACACTGGGGCACACTGACGGGCTTGGCAGCCTGGCAGTATAAGTTCTGTGATTGGGTGGCCTGCCCCAGATAATGGAGCTGGGTTGGCAGAGCAAGAGCACATGAGTGGGAGAAAGGCCCCAGGTCAGGACACTGGGGGCAGAGTCAGGGAGGCCTTGGACTGCAAAGAACGCCGAGTCCAGAGGGTTACAAGAAGGCACGCGCCCCAGCGCCGCCTGCACACATCAGACACACACTCCAGCACTGGCGTTCGGATTTTCCGCTCCTGTTGTTTCTCTGCCAGGTTGATGTTCTTCATTTTGGAATGCAATAAACACCCCACCACAGGCCCGGCGCGGTGGCCTAGCGGCTAAAGCCCTCACCTTGCGTGCACGGGGATCCCATATGGGCGCCAGTTCTAATCCCAGCAGTCCCACTTGCCATCCAGCTCCCTGCTTGTGACCTGGGAAAGCGGTCGAGGACGGCCCAAAGCCTTGGGACACTGCACCTGCGTGGGAGACCCAGAAGAGGCCCCTGGCTCCTGGCTTCGGATTTGTTCAGCTCTGGCTGTTGCTGCTACTTGTGGGATGAATCAACAGATGGAAGATCTTCCTCTCTGTCTCTCTCCCTCTCTGTATATCTACCTTTCCAATAAAAATAAATCTTTTAACAATAATAACAACCAAAAAACCACCATTTAGAATCTGTACAAAAAATGTGCTGGATGGGATCAGAAGACAAGGTGGTAAATGATCTTAAAAGATGAACACACGTCCAGTGCTTTACGCTGCCTTATGGCAGTGCGACAGCTGTGCGCTCTGGGTTCAGTTGGCGCTCAGTGGGAGCCCTTCCTCTGCCCCTCCCCCAGTGGACAGCACGTGCATGGAGAACCCACTCCATGGGTTTTGAACAGCCTCACAGATAGCATATTAACACACCAGCAACAAAAACCTGGGTACAGCTGGTAATGACAAACTTCAAGAAAAATACCAAACCAGGTTTGTAAGAAAGGAACTTTTATTTGGGAATAAAACATTAAAATACAATTGCTGTTGGCGCACATGCACAGACTGGGTGGTCTGGGTATGTGGAGCGAACAGAGCCGTGCTGCAGGTTTTGAGGGGATGGAAAATATCACGTCAGGTGTTGGGAAAGGAAGCTTCTTGACCCTTGGGGGGTCAGGTGAGAGCCTGAGGGCCCTGGAGGGGGTGGCTGCAGTCACTGCTCGAGTTGAAAGCAAAAACCAGGCCAACCAGCCTTATTATTATTATTTTGAAAGATTTATTTATTTTTTATTGGAAAGTCAGATATGCAGAGAGGAGGAGAGACAGAGAGGAAGATCTTGCATCTGATGGCTCACTCCCCACGTGACTGCAATGGCCGGAGCTGAGCCAATCTGAAGCCAGGAGCCAGGAGCTTCTTCTGGGTCTCCCACTCAGGTGCAGTGTCCCAAGGCTTTAGGCCATCCTCGACTGCTTTCCCAGGCCACAAGCAGGGAGCTTGATGGCAAATGGAGCAGCTGGGACACAAATTGGCGCCATATGGGATCCCGGAGCATACAAGGTGAGAACTTTTGCTGCTAGGCTACTCCACTGGGTCCCTTATTATTATTTTTTAAAATAATGATTAATTTAGTATGAAAGGCAGAGAGAAATAAAGACAGAGAGACAGAAGAGTTCCTCCCTCCATTTGTTCATTCGCCACTTGCCTACGGCAGCCAGGGCTGGGCTAGGCTGAAGCCAGAGACTGTGCAACTCTGGGCTTTACGGGACTTGGCTCCTCGGGATCCTACCCTTCATTTAGCAAGGAGGGTTTTTGCTAAAAAGCAGAAAGGAAAAGGAAGGAGAGACGTCTGAGGAGCTCCCGTCCCAGGGACAGCGGCGGTTCGGGCCAGCGCAGTCCAAGCCACGGGCTGGTCCCCCAGCCCAGCCGCTGCGCGTCTGTAGCGCTCAGTGTCTGCCCACAGCCTCGCCTCAGCGAGACACAGAGGGATGGAGAAGCTGTCACACAGCAGGGGCGAGGACTCCCCTCCAGATCGCCCCTGGGTGACCTCCAGGACGTCCCTCCCCCTGCGGTGGGAGGAAATAGGCGAAAAAGCCAAGAAGGTGCCTCTTCCCCCTTCCACTGGGGTGATGCAGAGGGGAGGGGGGGCAGGAAAGAATACCATGGCAGAGTGGAAAGAAATGAAAAAAGAATATGAATACGGTGAACATAGAAGTGAAAAGGAAGTAATTGTATGTAAGAATACCCTTAGGGTGAGTGTGGTGGTGTGGTGGGCTAATCTTCCACCTGCTGTGCTTGCATCCTATGTGGGAACTAGTTTGTGTCTGGGCCGTTTCACTTTGAGACCCAGAGGAAGCGCCTGGCTCCCAGCTTCAGATTAGTCCCACTCTAGCCATGGTGGGAGTGAACCAACAGATGCAAGACCTCTCTTTCTTCTTCTTTCTTTCCTTCTGACTGTAAAATCTGCCTTTTAATCCAAAATAAATGTCTTTAAAAAAACAAAAGAAAGAGTACCCTAGTGATTCCAGAAAATAATTATTGCCTTGGCTTCCTGGGCCAATGGCGACCTGGCAAGCCTTCCAGCAGCTGACTCCTCATTTTCTTACATTATCATTTTGGGTCTGAGGGGGATGCTTTCCCAGAGTCAAGAGAGGAAATACCCGGGAAGCACCTCGCTTTTTGTTGAGTGGGCCCTGGATGGCCCGGCAAACTCTGGGCCAGATGCTCCCTGATCCCAAGCTCTCTGCTTCCACCAGGGGGCCGGCCTGGGGATTCTGAGCTCGGGGCAGCAGCCTGCTGAGCAGGGCTGGGGAAGGAGGACCAGGGTGGCTGGGGAGTTAAGTGCAGTGGCCCCTGAGTAGCTTACGCTTCCTTCCTTCTGAGCCCATTCTGTTTCAGTTGCAAGGTAAGGACACACGGTTCTGTTCTCAAAGGTTGCATCTGAGAACGGCTCCAGGGATCACCCTTTGTGGCTCAAACCAAAACGTGTCCTTTATCTAGGGACATCTGGGTGGGAGGACTTAGGCTGCCCTTTGGACACAGGATCTACCCAAAAGTTCATGCAAAAATGAAACTAAGAGATCAATGAATTTGAAGCAAACTACTCAGGGCTCATGGGAATGGGCAGGTCATCATGGAAACTGCCAGTAAGGAGGACGTCGCTAGCCAGGGAACAGTCTCCAGACCCCAGGAGGCGGCTGCAGGGAAGTACCTCCCGGGCTGGGGCCTGGTGCCCGCGGCTCAGCTCACCCCCACCACCTCCCGGGCTGGGGCCTGGTGCCCGTGGCTCAGCTCACCCCTCTCCGTTCTCTTGCTGCTGTTTCCTGTGCCACTCGGGACACAGACAATCTTGGAAATCATGCAGCTTTCCCCCCTAACATGTATTTTCCGTGAGCTTGTCCAACACCCTGTCAGCACGGATTTCACAATAGTTTCTGCAACACGTAAGACTTCTCACTTAGTACTATTTCCCACCAACTCTTGGAAGTATCCTCCGATGGCCTGCTTTGCTGTCTTCCGCCTTTTCCAAGAGGTCGAGCTAGAAAGGGAGGAAGGCTCTCCTGACCAGGCTGACTGGCTCAGGAAATCTGGAGGCAGAGCCGGGAGAAAGGAGTGGAAACCAAGGGTGAAGGTTAAGTGAGGTTCCCAAGGGGATGTGAGGACCCAAGAGACCAGCCCTTCCCACACCCTCGGGCAGCCAGGGCTGGGAATCTTGGAATCTTGGCATTGTGGGGAGGGGCCCAAGGTGGACCAGAAAGCTGTATCATTGTTTTAGTGACAGCAAGTGGGAAAGGACACAAGTGGACCAAATTTAAATCCACAGATTTTTACTGAAAAAATGTCATATAAAATAATTTTTTTATAAAACATGAAAATTTGTTTATAAAACCAGACGATACGAAAAGGCATCATTTAACTTTTCCCAACAGGAAGTCAGATATCCTTTTGCACCCAATTTAAAAGGAACGACGTCCCTCAGCTGCTCTTTGGAGCGCAGCTGATCCAAAGCCAGGAGCTTCTTGTGGGTCTCCCACGCAGGTGCAGGGTCTCAAGACGTTGGGCCGTCGCTTTCCCAGGTCACAAGCAGGGAGCTGGATCAGAACCGGCACCCATATGGGGTCCCAGTGTGTGCAAGGCGAGGACTTTAGCCACTAGGCTACTGAATCAAGGCCCAACCAAGCTGCTCTTTGGAGCAGTGATGCTCTGAGGTTTTTTCTTCCTTGTTTACTTCTTTGGGATGTGACATCCTCTCCCCTGAGGATGGTTAACAGTAGTCCATTGCCATGAGACTTCCCCTGGAGCTGTCAATCAAGGAAACCAAGGGAAGAGAATCCAGTCGGAGGCTTTGCTAGGACGGGCAGGACCTTCCCAGGCAGTGAGCGGGTGACAGTACGCATCAAGGAGCACCCTCTGAATACAGACAGTTACTACCGTGGGACCCATTTGGCTGCCACGACTGGCCACACACAGCACACTGAGCTCACCAGTGAAGTTCTTCGTGATATGAACCCGTGGGTTTTGACCCACGCTTAGGCCACCATGGAGTGCCAGTTTTGGCTTCACCCACCCAGCTGATGCCCGGCAGCTTCCTGAACCTCCCCCTGTAAGGACAGGTGGAAAGCCACGCTTCCCAGAGCGACTGCAGCGTCTGGCTCAGGGCAGAGGGTGCTGCTCATGGCTCTCTGCACACTGCCCCTTCTCAGGTGGCTTCGTGGGGTGAGAGCAACATCTGGGGCTTGTGGGCACCTGAACTTGGGCCAGGCCTGGAAGGCTGGAACTGCGCGAGTCTTCACCATATTATAGCAACCCACTTTTCTTTGCATGGGGGGAGACTGTAAAAATCACATGAAACATTTTTCTGATGCTTCCTGTTCTGCTCTACTGTTGCTCATCTTCTCGAAATCATGGAGACTGGACCAGGAACAGATGGTCCAGGCGGCTGTGAACGTGCCTCATGTTCCCGGTTGGGGACGACACCCTGATGGGCAGGGAGCAAGGTTCATTATTGCTTATGCAGGCGAGCCACAGAGGCCGGTGGGGAAAACTCCGGGAGTGGTAGGAACAGATGCTAGATCCAGAATGTGGAGTGAATGGTGGCCGCCAGGAGGGGCGGGGGTGCCGAGACGGCAAACAGTAACGTCAGTCCCTCAGAACAGGCCTCCCCTGCCCGCTGCCGTGGGGCCAGAGACTTGTCCAGAGTCCTCCAGAAGTTGCTTTTGGGGGCCCTAGGTCAGAAGGGGGGCAGTGGAGACCTGGATCCGCGCAGGGCAATGGGTTTCCTTGCACCCCGTATCACTTGCATCTTCAAGAAGTACATAAAGGGGGCTGTGGGAGCCCTGGGCAGGCATGCAGGTGGCTGCAGGAGCAAAAGACCAATGACCAAGGCCAAATGGGTCAACGGTCACCTTGGCAGGTGTCACTGTGAACATGAGGGTTGCGGCCCTGACCCCTGGTTGCCCACTGATAGCAAGTGACCCCACCTCCCACCCTAGGCTTTGACCTTCAGGGAACTCCACCAGTTCCATAGCCGGGGAGATAAAAACAGCTGTGCCAAGCAAAGCTTCATTTCTTCTCACACCTCCTGAGTGTGTGCGGCTTGCAATTTGCAGGTAATTTTCACCCGTCTGCCTGCCTCAATGAGTAAGAACAGCTCTGCAGGGGCTCCGTCCCAGTGGATGGACAAAGCCCCGAGATCCCTTCCGTCCTGCTGGCACAGTGGCAGAGACATGCGGGCAGCGTGGCTGGTGTGGGCTCAGTATCCGGCTGCCTCTCCGCGCCCCCGTTGCGGTTGCTAATCTGCAAACCGCACGCAGGACAAGCCACCGCTCCCGTGCAGTCAGAGGGCTCGGGCAGACCTGCTCCTCTGTGTCAGTCCTGGCCGCCGGTCAGCTTGTGAAACAGGTCCTCGTCGAGCGTCTCGTTCTGGTCCTTGGAGCGGGTGGACAAGAAAATGTAGCCGCCGATGTACTCGTGCACCACCTTGCAGTCCGCACTCAGGCAGGTGAAGGCAATGGAGACGTTTTGGTCAAACTCGATCGCCACCTAGAGGAGGGAGGTGGGAACAGCACAGGGGAGAAACTGCTCAGCGCGACGTGGCCTTGGCAGCGAGGACAGCTGACCTGGCCAGCTTGGCACTGCCTCCTGGCATGCAGAGAAGGCATGCTTCAGAGGACATAGCTGCCTTCCTTGCGCTCTCTTGTGGCGCCAAGTGCACCACACACCTAGTAAAAATCTAAACTCCCAGCTGGTGGGCATGATGTAGGCTTTGGCTGTCTTTTTTTTTTTCCTCTAAGATTTATTTATTTGTTGTTGGAAAGGCAGATTTTACAGAGAAGAGCAGAGACAGAGAAGAAAATCTTCTATCCGATGATTCACTCCCCAAGTGGCTGCAACGGCTGGAGCTGAGCCGATCTGAAGCCAGGAACCCGGAGCCAGGATCTTCCCCCGGGGTCTCCCACGTGGGTGCAGAGCCCCAAAGCATTGGGCCGTCCTCAATTGCTTTCCCAGGGCACAAGCAGGGAGCTGGATGGGAAGCAAGGCTGCCGGGATTAGGGGCTGACAGGATTAGAACTAGTGTGCACATACGATCCTGGCATGTGCAAGGCAAGGACTTTGGTCACTAGGCTACCATGCCGGGGCCTAGCTCTCTTCTTTAGAAGACAGTTCGTGTGTTGAGAGGATCTGTGAACTCTTTAATGGACAATAAAGGCCTGTCCAAATTGTCCTGCAGCCATGAACTTTGACCCTTCCCAGCTGAACATCGTTAACCCGAAGAGAGACGTCACCGGTTCTCATCCCATATGGAAACCCGTTCAAGTCCTGGCTGTTCCACTTTGGATCCAGCCCCCTGTGAATTCACTTGGGAAAGCAGCAGAGGATACTCCGGGTGGTTGGAGACCGAGAAGAAGCTCCTGGCTCCTGTCTGACCCAGCCCTGGCTGTTGTGGCCATTTAGAGAATGACCCAGCAGATGAAAAGATCTCTCTGCCTTCCTTTCTCTGTAATTTGTCTTTCAAATACTAATTTTAAAAGAAAAGAAAGAAAATCTCTCCAGGTGATCAAAATACCCGTCAACATTTTAGAGCCACTGCCTTCAGGGGGGTTCAAACCTCATTCTACAAAGGAGAACCCACATGGTTATCAGCTCCCTGTTTTAAAAAAAATATTTATTTTTATTGGAAAGTCAGCTATATATACAGACAAAAAGATCTTTCATCCACTGATTCATTCCACAGGTAGGTATAATGGCCAATCTGAAGCCAGGAGCCAGGAACCTCTTCCGGGTCTCCCAGGCTGATGTAGGATCCCAAGGCTTTGGGCCAACCTCTACTACTTTCCCAGGCTGAAAGCCGGGAGCCGGATGGGAAGTAGAGCAGCTGGGACATGAACTGATACCCAGCACATGCAAGGCGAGGGCTTTAGCCACTGAACTATTGGGTCAAGCCCAGCTTCCTGGGTTTTTAAAAACAAATGTGGTTCATCCAGCATCCCTATATGTTGAGGATTTCCTACTGGGGAAATGAGAATGCCTGGTGGTGGGGACAGATTCTACAGCAGCGACATTAGACTGTGTGAAATGAGCAGTAGGTGCCATTGTGCAGCTGTGTTCATCTGGAATGAGGTACTCCCGGGACTGGCTATCCCAGGAGGCTGTTCCATGGCCTGAGCTGATGGGCCTGTTCCCCGGGGTCCCATACACCCCACCTGCAGGGTTTTCCTTTGAGAACTGGAATGCTCTCCAGTGAGGTAGCAGAGCTTATCAGTTCTCATCCAGTCAGCTGTCTTGGCAGCCAGGCAGATGGGGCTTATTTACTTATTTTTGAATTTATTTCATCCAATAGTCATAGTTAAGGTAGTTTCTGCTGAGTAACTGTCAACCTAAAACTTAGGCAATTCTTACCAAGTTGATGAACATTAAATTGCTCAGCAATTTTAGAGTCTGCAGAAAAAGTCTGAGTAGAGACTAGGCCAGTCAGCAGTGTTAATGCTAAGAGACGGCCCCGACTGGCAGGTGATGATTTTAGTAACCACCATGTGCTTGAGGCTTCTGGTTATAAATATGACCACACCTGTTGTAAACTCAGAATAACTGACGCTTTGGAGGAAACACAGATATTTACAGGCTCGGCCTGAATATCAGAAGTTTTCACCTTACCTGTCTGATTTCCCAGTTGACATTCCACTGTTTCATATTTGTGAACCTCCAGGTTGTGATCGGAACCCCTGTGACTGCGTCAATTCTAATCAGTCTGTTGTAGGAAACTCCCAGAATGTCATCTTTTTTGCTTCCTTTGAATCTGAAAAAAAAAAAAAAAGTTAGTTCAGAGCAGCAACTGCTCATTCACACACAAGTTGCTGAAGAGCAGAGAACAGCATTTCCAGGCTCGTTCGGAAGAAGGGAAATGAAGGATGGAGTTTCCAGAGGAAGGCACGCTCCTTGTGTCATAGGGAATACGGAGGGAATTCACTAAGGGAGACTAACATCACAGGAGAGTAAGATAATAAGTCCAATCAACTCACTCCAAGCGTGAGTGCGAAATGCCCTTCTGGGTCCTGGAGGTTTGGGGATGAACTAAGTGTGTATAATTCTCCCAGCTAGCGACCAAGTCTCTGGAGTAAGTACAAATACAGGTGCGAACCAGGGAGAACCAGCACAGAACACTGGAATTGAGGGTTTCTGTTACGATGTGATGTTACATGTCACTGTCTGACGTAGGGGTGAGGGAAATGGGCGGAAGGCCACATCTGATAGGAATGCTGGTGTCCACACGGACAGCCGGGGAACGAGCAGTGCAGGCAAAGGGCAGAGTCACTTCCTCAGAACTGTGTTGTGCCTGGCATGCTACAGGACCTGCCAGGAGCCCAGGGGGCTGGCACGTGGACAGAAGGGAAGTGAGCTTGAGGTCAGAGCGCTGGGCTCTTGCAGGCTGTTGTAAAGACTTGGCATTCACCCTGGATGGGACAGAGAGCCTATCCGAGGATCTGACCAGAGGTGTGACGTGGTCTGACTTAGACACTGTAGGGGTCCTTGTGGCTGCAGCCCTGCCATGGGGTCAGGCAGGGTCTCTGAGGACCTGGCCCTCAGCAGGGGCAGTGAAGTTGGTAAGACGTGGTCAAAGGGTGGCATCTCTGTGTGGTTCTCTCATGCATTCTGTTGCTCTACCTTTCAAACAAATCAGACTAGGAAGTGGTCCTCTTCCGTGTATACGTTAAAGGATTTGATGAAGGGCAGGACATCGGTATAAGAGAGAGAACAGCATTAGGAACAGGATCTGGTCCCACGCCCTGGCTGGTAAAGCTGCCATCTGCAGCACCCGCATCCCATATGGGTGCTAGTTTGAGTCCAAGCTACTTCATTTCTGATCCAGCTTCCTGCTTATGGCCCGGGAAAGCTCTAGTCCTTGGGCCCCTGTGCTCACAAGGGAGACCTGGAAGAAGTTAGCTTTGGACTGGCCTGTTGCAGCCATTTGGAGAGTAAACCAGTGGATGGAAGATCTCTGTCTCTTTTTCTAACTCTGCCCTTAAAACAATTAAATATATATTTAAAAAAGACAAAAACAAAAACCAAAATCCAAATCTTCCTTACTGAGCATAGCAGTATGTCTGGATTCAAGAGCAGTTTGTGGATACATTTTGGGAAGTGCCTCCCGCACAGTGGGGCAGGGCTGTGGTGCTGAGGTGGCCTGGGACTGAGGGCACTGCTTGCGTTGCCAGTACATGCCCTTGGCTGGGGGGGACTAGGGCTATCTTAGTGTAAAACAGGAAGCAGGTGATGGATGGGCCTTCTTCTGGGCTCTACTGGCTCCGAAATCTCCAGAGACTAGGGGGAACAGGTGCACCACGTGGTACGACTGCGTGACAGTAACACCAGGAGTGTTGGGATTTCTCAGTCTGGGAATCTAACAATGCTGCAGAGCCACACTGCGAGATGTGGTGGGGGAAATGTCACAGGGAAAAGAAATGCGAAGGGAAGCTTTGGCTTTCACAAACTTAATCATTGATTCAAATGTAGTTATCCTAAAGGAATGAAATCTCTTTAAGCATTTACAAATGTCTTTTCCCACATGTGGCCGTGTTGAGACTTTGAAAGGCAGCTATGGAAGATGGGCAGGGGGCAGCCTGAGGGACAGAGTTCTACCATTAAGAGGCTTCTACATTTTAGATGATGTGAAAGCAAATCTGGCTGCCAGATGTCTTGTAATGTGGAATACAAAGCAAGAAAGGCAAGCAGTAGTGTGATCACCTGACAAGATAGTAGGTCAGGCCGAATTCAGGCAGGGACTGCCACGCCTGGATGAACCGCAGCTTCGCTTCGACCAGGGGCATCTGGGCCACATTCTGGTGGGCTTCCAGGATCCGGGCTGCCAGCTGAACACAAGCAGAGGACATCACTGCGCTGTGCGCCTTCCTTCAGCCCCACATCCCCAGGGAGAGCAAGCAGCCTTGGCAAGGGCTGTCTGCCATGGCAAGGACCCAGACCTCATCTTCACTCCTCCCTGCTCATTCTGGCTCCAGCTTTGTGTGGAAGACGGGGACGCACTGGGGAAAGACAAGAGTGAGTACATGGGAACAGGGCATCTTGGGGTCTCCCTCTCTATGGAGAATCCACATGCAATGGCTCCATGATACTCCTTGAGTCAGTTCAACTGGGTGATTTCTAACCCAATATTAGGCAAGCATAATTTGGATTACAATTTTTATTTATTAGAAAGAGAGAGAGAGGGAGAGAGAGAGAATTTCCAGCAGCTGGCTTACTCCCCAAATACCTGTAATAGTCAGAGCTGGGCCAGGCTGAAGTTAGAAGCCCGAACTCAATCTGGTGGCAGGAACCCAAGTACTGGAGCCATCACTACTGACTCTCAAAGTGTGCATTAGCAGGAAGCTGGAACCAGAAGTGGAGCTGGACCGGAACAAAGCACATCACTAGGGGACGCAGGGGTCCCAAGCTGCATCCTCATTCCTGTGCCAAATGCCCACACCTTGATCTTGAACTTGTGGGGACTAAACCATATTTTTAAAATGTTGACCTAGGGCCCGGCAGCATGGCCTAGCGGCTAAAGTCCTCGCCTTGCAAGTGTGGGATCCCATATGGGCGCCGGTTCTGGTCCCGGCAGCTCCACTTCCCATCCAGCTCCCTCCTTGTGGCCTGGAGGGCAGTCGAGGATGGCCCAAGGCTTTGGGACCCTGCACCCGCGTGGGAGACCTGGAGGGGGTTCCTGGTTCCCGGTTTCGGATTGGTGCAGCACTGGCCATTGTGGTCACTTGGGGAGTGAGTCATCGGACGGAAGATCTTCCTCTCTGTCTCTCCTCATCTCTGTATATCTGGCTTTGTAATAAAAATAAATAAATCTTTAAAAAAATGTTGATCTACTTTTGTCTACTTCTCAGGCAGAGAAAAATGGAGAGCGAGCAAGAGAGAGATCTTTCGTCTGTTGGTTCACTCCCCAGATGTCCACAACAGCCAGGGCTGGGCCAGGCCAGAAGCCCACACTGCATCTGCGTGTCCCACATGGCTAGAAGGGGCCCAAGCACTCAAGTCACCATGTGCTTCCTCCTAGCAGCATTAGCAGGAGGTTAAGACTTGAGCCAGCACTCCGAGATGTGGGTGTTCCAAGTGGCAGCTAGACCTGCTGATCTGTAATGCCCACATTGATTCACTTTGTGCTCAATTAAGTACAATTTTGTAAGAGTTAGTAGCCCGGTTATCTGTTGCAAAATTAACAATTTCCTCCTATTATGTCAAAACAAAGAATCTAATGGAATTATGACTTCTTATGAAGGACTACTATTGTAGCAACATGGGGAAAATCTGTCAGGGGGTGGGAGTTTAAGGGGAGGAAACACAGTCTGTATGAAACTGTACCATAAAATTCAAAAATTCAAAATAAAAAAAAACAACACAAAGAATCTTCTGCAGGCCAGTGCAGCAGTACCTGTTTTGACTTGTGCTTTTTGGCACAGCGGGGCGACACAAAGCATTCCGGGTTCATGTCCATGTTCTCGGGACCGGAAGCCGCCGGAGACGCCGAGGTCCGGTTCTTCATCCTCAGAAATGACAGGATGTTGAGGACCTCTGGCTGGTAGGAGCTGTCTGCCATGGTCTTGCCCTTGGAGGCCAGGCTGCAGGCGGCCATCCACCGGGCATATTGGTTCTCCTGCAGCAAACACAAGTGGGCTGAGAGGTAGGTTGAAGTGAAAAGCCATTGTGCAGCCCACCATGCAGGACTTGGGCCTCCTTCCCCATTACAATACCAAACCCTCACCGCCCAGGCGAAGGAAGAGGTGCAGCTGTTGGCCACCTACACTGGCGCTCAGCGACAGCGGTTGAGGGCCAAGCCGAGCTCTAGATGCTGAGGGTCTAGGAATGTCACTTCTGAAAAATGCCACCTGGGGACCTCTACATTTCAAGATGACTCAAGGACACAAGGGAGCCCATGGAGCCCAGGCAGGTGGGAGCTCACACTGCTGGAAAACCTGCCTTGGTATATGTAACATCATGAAGCAACACCACCCGTGATCATGACATGGATTTACAAAAGAGCCGAACACACTCCCACCATGTAGCACCATGGTCACCACCAGAATGTCATATGGAATGCCTGACTCATGTGTTTGTGGCGATGCAGTGCAAAGAAAAACCCTCTGCCAGCCATACACTCGGTACCTGCCCAGCACGTGCAGTGTTATATAAGGCCTGATCATGATGCCAGGTGAACTTGGTGCTGTTCTCTTGGATTACTGTCTTACAGTCCACTCCTTCTACGTGGACAAAGGTTACCGTTGGACAGGGTGCTGTATCATGCTGGCAGGCTCATGCATACTGTCCTGGCTGAGTCTCTCTCTCTCTTTTTTTTTTTTTCCCACAGTTTTTTTCTCTTTATTTATTTGAAAGCCAGAGAGAGAGACAGAGAGAGAGAAAGAGAGAGAAAACGCTTCCATCTGGTGGTTTATTCCCCACATGGTCAGAGCTGTGCTGGTCAGAAGCCAGGAGCTTCTTCTAGGTCTCCCACATGGGTGCAGGGGTCCAAGGCTTTGGATCATCCTCTGCTGTTTTCCCAGGCCACAAGCAGGGAGTGTATATGGAACAACCGGGACTTGAACTGCCTGCAGCTCTGACTTAACCCACTCTATCACAATGCCAGCCCCTGGCCGTGTCTCTTAATGGCATCAAGAGGGCATGTGGGATGACAGATCCAGGCTATCTAGGTTTGCTCCACTTCACTCTGTGATGTTCACACAGTGACAAAGTCCTGGGACACATTTATCAGAACGTGGCCCTGTTGTTCAGCAATGCATGCTTGTATTTCGACTTTCAGAGCATGTTTGATTTACATTACAAAGAAAATGTTGAAACAAAAATGGAACTGATTTCCTCTATTATCCATAGTCTGGTTTATCTGTGGTACAGATTCTGACCCTAGGGTCACAGTCAGGGCCACTGAGAGGCTTTGAACCAGCTGCTGGTGGTTTCTGTCATGCTGTAATGACTTTGCTCATCTCTGGCCTCGGCTGCAGAGCAGCAGTGGGCACCAAAGCTGAGAGGGAGAACCGTGCAGAGCTGCAGTAGGTGCGAAAACATAAGAATGGCTCTCGGTTGGCAACACCATCCCCTGCCCCTCCGACTGTGTCTACACTCTGCCATGTGGCTCTGCAGTTCACCAGCACACGTGGAGTGCACCTGCTGACCCTTGATTTCAAGCTAGGCTTTGCCCTGGACAGTGGAGCATGGTGGAGGTGACCGTGTGCAGATTTCAGGCTGAAGCTCTAGAAGTCCTGCCATGGGCCAGCTGCCAGAGTTCTTCCTGGCAGCCTGGGGTTGGACAAACTAAAATTCAGGCCGACCTGTGGGACCAAGCAGACCTGACCTGTGATTGCCAGCTGAGAGCATCCAATGCCAACCCAACTGTGGCTCTTCCAGAAACAAATGCTTATTAAACATGATTCTTTGATATGGTGTATCAGAATGCAGTGGTTGAGTGATGCGATGGTGTTTCCCTGTGAGAAAGCACTCACATGTTTTCGCCACCGGGCTTACTGAACGGGAACTGACTCAGCACCGTTCTGTGGTTTCACTTACATGGTCACATCGCAGATAGACTTCATTCATTCCATCAGCAACAGGGATTAGTAACTTGATTCCAAATTTTCTGCCTGCAACATTGACATCTGGCACAACTTCACAACCTGAAGGACAAAAGGCAGGGACAAAACCGAGCTGCAGTGAGTCTGTTACACGAACGAACGTCAGGCCTACGCTGGAAATAGAGACTTTGAACATCTGGCTCTCCTGAAAAATGGAAACGCCAGCCGGTAGTATTCATGAACGAACAATCAGAGAACAATTAGGAGCAGTTCACATGGGGAATGAAAACAGATTTTCTTGAATAATGAGATCACTTGAATTTCTTTTTGAGGCTTATGTTAGGTATCCCAGTTCACAGGGATAGTGGTGAACTGCAAGATAAACGCAGGCAGAGGGAATGCTCTGATTGGTCACAACGATGTGCGAGTCAAACGCACTGGCTAATGAAACAATCAATTAGTGGGGTGTTACCACCACATTATTAGTCATTTGCGGAAGACAGACTTGGTATTGAAGTGACACTGAATGAAACTTAATTGTTTCAGAATGCAAAAAGCCTTTCTGGATCCCACAATGCCTCAGGTGCTACACAATTGGACACAATCACACCACCATGAACACACTTCGGACAGACCAAGTCCAAGTCCACGTCCCACGAGGAAGAGATGCTGTGAGGCAGGCTGCTGGTGCCACCCACATGGTCCCCCAGAAGCAACGTGCTCTGCAGAAAGATGCTTTGATCTGCTTGCTGCATCATGACAAGCCCCGGCCAGGTGCTGGATGCTCTTACCTCTAAGATTCAGTTTTTCTATTGGTTCTCCTTGTTCAACTTCTTTACTTTTAAAGTAGGCTATGGATGTGTCTTTAAAGACGAACCAATATTGTTTGAAAGACTTTAACATCAGCTTCTTGGCCCTAAAAAAGCACAGTAAATGTTAAGAGTGCTGTCTAGACACACAGGAGACATTCGCCTTTTGAGCAGATCAACATGCTCTCCAGGCTCTGCCAAGCCATACACTTTTCATTTAAAAAAAAAAAAACATTTTTTCCCCCCAAATGCCCACTCATTTCTAAAGACTGGACACGAAGTGTTGCTAAGAGGTGAAGAAGCTAATGCGAAGGATCTGAGTTAGACTGGGTTCACAGTCTGGTCCTGCTACTGCCTGCGAGAGACCAGATGGCTTCTGGTCCCCTGTGGGTGGGGACAGTGGCAGTGTTAACATCTCAGGGCTTTGGTCAAACTGGAAGTGTGTGTCACAGTCCCTGGCACAAGTGAAGCGATGGTGAGAAACCTGGGACATGCTCGCTGCACTTCTCGGAACCGAGAGATCAGACAGAAAGCCAACTAGGGGCATTATGACTTCCACTTGATGCTTATGAGAAAGCACCAGAACATTCCAGAGAGCCACAGAAAGGCTGGCAGTGTCCAGGGCAGGTGTGTTTAGGTTATCCAAATTAGGAAACATGAGAGAAAGAGAGGTGGGAAACAGGGTAGAAACAGACGAAATTAGCAACCCGGGCCTTGCGGGTGAAGCAGGTGTCTGACACTGGAGTTGTGGCTTTCTGTGTTGAAGAAGGGCAGGGGTGATGCTCAGATGCCACACAACACTCTCATCCTGTACAGTAGCACCTGGGTTGAGTCCTGGCTCAACTTGTAACTCTGGCTTCTTGTTAATGCCTACCCTGGAAGGCACCAGGTCATGACTTAAATACTTGATTCCTGCTACCCACGTGGGACACCTGGATTGAATTTTGGGCTTCTGGTTTCAGAAGCCTGACCCAGTCTTGGCTGTTGCTGACATTTAAGGAGTGAAGCAGTGGATGGAAAATCTCCCTCTGTAATTGCATCTCTCTGCTTTTCATGTAAAATGAAAACAAAAATGTTAAAAAAGAGAGCGAACGGGAGAGGGCAAGGAATCTTGTGGTGAGTGCCACTCCTATAATTCTGTCCAAGCCTCTTGATATGCCAGTGCTTCAACACTTAGCTAAAATAATATGATCCTTACTGCAAATATCCCAGGGGCCACAACAAAATGATAGTGTATTAAAGGATATTACAGAATAATAAATAAAAAAATGAAAAGTAAAGAATAAATCTTAAAACTGTCAGGCATTAATTAATCATTGCATTAATATAACATTTGCAACATTAGAGCCACAATTAATATCATTCTCTTTTTAAGGAGCCATATCTTTTCAATGTTGCTTTTCTCCTGGCTTTCTTCTGGAACTCCTGTTAGGAGAAACTTGGACTTTAAAAAAAAATATATATATTTTATGATTCATTTATTTATTTTTAAAATTTGTTTTCGATGATATTTACACAGTTGATTAGGGTGGGAAGGTAGAGGATTAGGGGAAAGTGGATGAGACAATTGATTCCAAAATTTTTCTTCTACTTGTATTTGGGGGGGCGGGGTAAGAGGTAAGGGGAGAAGTCACACCCAGCCTTCCAACTGCCTTAGACCCAGGGATGGTGACACTAGATGTCACCCAGGGTCCCCAATGTGGAACATGCTCCGAAGGTTCTGTTCAAGTGGTTTCCATACTTTTGAAATGCTGTCCATCTTACCAATCCAAGGATGAGCAAATCCTTTCAAGATCCATCTGCTGACATAGTCCACATTAGTGTCTCCATTCGCCCAGATATTTGCTAACAATGCTTGGCTAGGGTAGTTGACCAATTTGCTCTGGTCTCCTTCCTCTGCTATGGTACTAGATGTCCTCTACAGGGTCCAATGGACTGCCATATCCTCCATATGCATCTGGATATGCAATCCACTGCTCCTCCTCTCCACTGAGGAGGTCTACTTATGACACATGCAATCCACGGTCAGACCACAGATCCTGCAATTCTTCGCATGGTTGAAGTTCTGAGTCCATGCAGTTTAGTTGGAAAGAATCCCAAAGAAACCTCATCTGAGGTGATCCCAGACCTGACTCATGCATGTGATGGCCAGTACAGAGTCCAGCTCAGTTTGTCACCTACATCTGCCTACACACACACAGTGTTTATTGCAATTGCTGGGTCAGTTCTGTCTCCAGCCTTGTCTCTCACGTAAACAAATGGATGCTGTGGGCCAGCCCAACTCCGCCCAGCACACACTCAGTCCTCATATACACCAGCGGGAATTATGGCCTAGTCAGGGGGACCCCCCAGAATACCCACCAGACCTGCCTAGCCCTGGTTCCTATACTTGCCAGTATGTGTAGCACACTGGCCCAGTCTGTTCCGTATCCCATTCAACTCTTGTATTTATCAATGGGTGTTGAAACTTATTTTGACCCAACTGACTCCACTCTTCAGCCAACACTCACGCTGGCAGGTGCCACTGCCTGTCTAGCCAAGCATGTCCCCAGCCCTGATTCTCATGCTCACCAGTGGAAGTTGCAACCCATCAGAGAGGTGCCCACAGTTTCGCTAACAGGTCCACTTCCAGCCCTGGATCTTACACTCATCAAGCTGTTTCTGCAGTCTTGCCTGATAGGACTTGCCCCCAGTCCCAGTGTTTACCAGCTGATGCTGTGGCAAAACCCAACCAGCCTGATCTTACTCTGGCTCATGTGTGCACCAGTGGATACAGTTGCTTAGCCCAGGCTGGCTCTCCCTCTAACCCAGCTCACATGTTTCAACACCCATTGATACATACAAGAGCTGCAGATGCGCATGGAGGATATGGCAGTCCCCTGGGGCCTGCAGAAGATATCCAGTACCATAGCAGAGGAAGGAGATCAGAGCAAATCGGTGAACTACCCTAGCCGAGCATTGTTAGCAAATATCTGGGTGAATGGAGACGCTAAGGAGGACTATGTGAATTAGTGGACCTTGAAAGGATTTGCTCATCCTTGGATCCGTGAGATTGACAGCATTTCAGAACTATCAAAATCACCTGAGTAGAACCCTCAGAGCATGCTCCAGATTGGGACTTCCTGGGATGGCATCAGGTGGCCATTCCCCATCCGTGGGAACTGGGATGGCAGGGGAGGCTGGGCGCGGCTACTTCCCTAAATCCTCATCCCTTTCCCCAAATCAGGAGGAAGAGAGGAAGATTTGGAAACAATGGTCTCACCCTGGTCAACTATGTAAACTTCATCAAAAATGAAAAAGAAAACAAAAATTGAAGAAAAAAAGATGTATCTGTATTTATCTTTTTTTCCCCCGCTAGTTCAGACTCTAACAATCGGGATCCATCGTGGCTGCAAGTCTTTTCACCAGGGAAGTTACATCAATGAGCTTATTGTTTGAGACTACATCCTCCCATGAAAGATGCCGACCCATGGAAACTCAGTGGAGATACTGTCTACTGCCTGTCTACTGTGACCTGTGGGCACTTGTTTCTCTTTCTGTCTGACTCTCATTCTTTCCAAATCTTTCTTCTGTTATCAAACCCAGTTGCTCCAGGGAAATGTCCGTTTGTTAAGAAGAATCAACAAACCATAAAGTGATGTAAGTGACTGATAGAACATCAAAGGATCTTGCTTCTTTCATCTTTGTGCACCTTGGCAGGGACTCAAAGGTGACAATTCTTTCTGTGTGGGTCAAACCCCCCAACATTCTCTGCCTTTTAAACAGCTTTCCCTCAACCTGAGGTGACTGGGTAATTTTTGAGGAGCAGTGAAAGAGGAGAAAGATAAAACTACGGTGACTACATAATAAGGCTCCAAGGTCTAGAAAAAAATGATTTGCAAACTTCCAAAGGGTGCAGGAGTCCCAGGGCTCCTGAGGAAGTTTCACTAGACACTCTGGTCTGGCATTCATGCCCTTTACATGGGTTCTGGTCCTGTTCTTTCCCTCCTAAAGTAAACACCTACTCTAAGCCAGTAGCTTTGAAAATGTCTCGTATGCATTATTTTATCTAACCCTGCCAACAAATCCAGGACGGTGTATCTCCATTTTACCTATCAGAACACTGAGGCTGTGAGGTCTAAAAGCATCGCCAGGGTCACCTTGCTGGTACATGTGGTGGAACTGGAATTCAACCCCTTTTCTGACTATGAACTTGCCCAGTGGATGTGCAGTCTACATGTGCAACTCCTTACCTACAAAGGTTTGTTAGAATTCTCCCCTTCCCCCCCCCAAGGGCTACTCACCTAAACAGCCTGAGATTGTCAGCAAGTTTAGGAATATCGGTGATGTCCTCCTAAGAAGAAACAAGTAACATTTCATGGGCTGGGATCTCATGGGTGGGACTTCTACTATGCTTCAGCACTGTCTAATACGGCCGTCAGCCATCTGCCACACATCGCTACTTCCATGTGCGTGAATATACATTCAATAAAATGAAAAACGCAGCTCCACCTGCTCCCTAGCCACACCTCTGGTAGTGAGCTCTGTGGGGTGTGGGGTGCACGTTGGGCAGAGACTGGGAGGGGCCCAGAGCACACGCAGGGGCTTAGAGAGGGGCCAGCCAAGTTCAACTGCTGGACTTGGGTGTTAGCTTGTAGCTACAAATGACTTTTCTGTAAAAATAAAATCCTGTGTAGTCTTTACGTGAGAGTAACTCCCGCTACCTCTAGGTCACTGATTAAACCCTCAAGAGGAACTTGGTCCAAAGTTCACTCTGCAGGGTTGCTGGTGCTTGCTTTCAAACTGAAAAGCCTATTGTTGGTGTCACATAAAAATACTGAGGGAGGAGGAGGAATTTTACATTTATTTCCAGATGGATCCCTTTCCTGGTACACGAATTCAATGGACAAAACAGACAGGAGAACTTTGGCTGAGGGGCCCACGTGTGGCCATATGTGAGACCAAAGCCCCTGCAGCTTTACAGAACCCTGGCACTGTTTGCATCTAGTATTTGCTCTTGCATTCCAATTTCCTATTTAAAAGCATTTAATGATAAGAGAACCCACACCGAATGCCTAAGGGTACGATGACTAATTCTTATTCATCTATTATTTGATCCAGTTACAATGGGCCCACCTATCTGATTCGAAGTGATTAAACTAGTAATTACTCTCCCCGTTGAAGTTAAGCAAAAGGGGAGGTAATGAATGAATTAGACACGAAGGGCTTTCCAGTGACCAGGCCGCTATTAGCTGTACTGCCTGTGACGGGAGCAAGGAACGAGCAGGTTTTATTTCTTTATGCTTTGCTGGAAGGTTTTTCTTTCTTTATTTCCTGAAGTCAAAGAGCTCAAGAATGTTGGACAATATCCTAGACATAGACTGTGCTCCGTTGAAATGTATGTCAACAAACAGATAATACAACTGAAAAGTATTTTCTCCACGCTCACAGTTGCGTATGCACTAGCAGGGTGGTCCCTTCTAGACTTAAGTTTAGGGTCGATCCCATGTTCTGAAAGGTTGAAGTGGAGCCATCTCAGCCATCACCCCTTAGCTCCACGCCAACTCTAAAAAGAACCGTCTTTGGTGGCAATGAAAACATCTGCTAGTCTTTCTCAGGGTGACCCGAGGAAAGCTTGGCAGTTTGATAAGAGGAAAGCACAGCCTCTCTTTTAGAAATCGGATGGGATAGCCTCCTGCTTCTGGTAAAGGAAGGCCATCTCTCTGTGCCCACAGGTCAGAACACAGTCACAGGTCTGCCTTGCATGGCAAGTTCCTACCAGAGGGTTGTCTGCTTTTCCACCTTCCAGGGTCACTTCCAGATGAGACAGCGCCGCTTCGACTTCATCGGCCTCACACTCGCTTGTCAAATCCTGTGTTTCAGCTGATAGGGACAATTTGCTAATGTGATACTATAACGAAAGCAGAGGGCGTAGAAATGTTATGCACACAAATGAACCCAGGTGCTGCGTCTCCTTTTTAAACATTATTATTATTGAAAGGAGAGCTACTTTCTCTGCGAGACAGTTGACACTGAACACACATTCTGACATTCGTGGTCTGTCAGTGGCAGACCTGTTCTCCCCCCGGCCATGGTGTTTGCAGCAGCAAAGAGGTGAGAATTCTAAGAGCATGCGCTCACAGAGGATGTGCACAGGTGCAGGTTGGTTTTTTTTAAGTGACATTTTGCATTTAAATTTACTCTCCTCACTTTCAGCTCTGCCTTCAAAGAAAACAAATCCATCAGGAAGACGATGCAACTGCAAGCAGAACGCACCTGATTTATCTCTTCGGAAAAAGTTACCAACCTGCCCGTACCTGCAGGGCTGCGAAGATCAGCATCTCCTCCTCCGTGCAGTCAATTTCCTCTAAGAGGATGGCCCACCTAGCTTGCTCGTAGAGTTGGTTTATTCGGACAGCATCGTACTAGAGACAAGAACAGACATGTGTGGGGGAGCATTTCCATTCTGCCGCCCAGAAAGTACTGGTGAGGAACCCGGCTCCTTGGCAGGTGCAACGAACCTCAGCTCAGGGAGCTGAAAGGCACGCTTCCATCCTTCCTGTGCCTCAGCTCGTTTTACTGATGCACTTGGAACTTCCTGCTCCCAAGTATTTCCAGACCTCCTTCCGTTCCATGATGGCCCCTCTTTTTCACTGACCACACTTACGGGAGTGGACATGACCATGGAAACGGCTACATACAGTATGAAGCAGGAGGGCTCTCCAAGGACATCCGCAAGTCCAGTACAACCCCAAGCAGGATGTGATCGAAATACTGGGGGAGACGCTTGCTCTCCAGCCATTAAAACATATAATTAAAATCTCAGTAATTAAATTAGTGTGGTGTTGGTATAGTGATTGACAAAGAATCAATAAGAGACAATGTCTGGAAGCCGACTTACATATGTAGATAAATGCAATGTAAAATAAAAATGACACTGTATAGAATGTATATCATTGTACAGAGGGAAGAAGCAATTCAGGCTCTAAACAGGGTTGACAGCATCTGTTATTTGGAGAACATGATGTACGTAAATTGTAGACAAAGTGAGAGTGAGGATGTGAAGTAGTGTGGTAGTTATTTAAAGACATAAACACAGAATTTGATCCAGAAAGTTCACTCGTGGATATGTCATTGGGATCCACAGAAACCTAAACAGGTACATGTAGCCAATGTGTACAGCAGCATTTGTCTCGCTTGCCAGGAGGCACAAACTATTCAGCTGCCGACAAACCAACTTGTACGGGTATCGCTGACAGGGGTGTCACTCCAGAAAACATGGTACCACTTTCTACCCCGACCTCACGGTACTTCTCCACCCCCGTCCCATTTCACTCTCTGTTCTTGAGTTTTCTCTCTTCTTTTCCTCCACCCATCCTTTCTTCCTTCTCCCCTCCCCCTCTCCTTTCTTCTTGAACAGTTTCACCCCTAAGTGGGCATGTCCAACACACTTCCTCCTGCACCTGGCTTACTTCTCTGGGCCTGCTGCTGCCCAGCGCACCCAGGCTCAGGCAGGGCAGGCCCCCTTCTACGTGAGACTTCACCCTTCACTGCTGACCTTGACAAGGCCTGAGACAAGGGCCATTGTCCAGCCTAATTTCTGTCTAGATCTGGTTTGATTTTTTTTTTAAATGGATCTAAATTGTGGTACGACACACTTACTATTTAACCCTAAGTCTAGAGCCCAGTGGCACCCAACAGGCATTCACACTGCGCAGTGGCCAGCACCAGGGTCCGATGACTGGACTCCTCTCATGAGAAAAAGACTCCGCATCCAGGAAACAATGGACTCCGTCTGATGCTTGATTTTTTATAGTGAGTACGCAGCTGACTAAGTCCTTTGGGAAAATAGTTGAGATAAATACAGAGAAGGAATAGAAAGAGTACATCTATCACACTCTGATTAGCATTTGTTTATTTTTCCTTTTATTTGAGGCTTATGCACACAAAGAGCAGAGTTACTAGGAAATGTTAAACCCTGAAGTCGGCCAAGTCCAGCAGACAGCAGAGGATCACTGTGACCCTGGTCTGCACAGTCCTTCTCAGGCTTTCCACAGGTGCTGGGGGAGAGGGACAGATGCCCAACCAAGTGTGTGGGACTCAAGGGCCTTACAGCTTTATGAACCTTGTGAGGTGTCAGGAAAAGCTGGGGAAGCGGCCCAGAGCACCCCTCAACAAACAAAAGCAAAACACATGCAAGAATAGTCACAACAGGATTACTTAGAGCAAGCCCCCAAACTAGAAACATCCAATGTCCCTCAACTCCTGAACTGATACAGGAAATCTGGCATAGCCGTCCATCAATTGGGTTCCCACTCAGGAACCCAAGGGCGTGCCTAACTGACTCCGGCAACATTACATACACCTCAACACTGCATGCCTGAAAAGAATCTAGGGCAAACATTACCTATAGGGCCAGCGTTTTGGCGTAGCAAGTAAAGCTGCCGTCCGCAACACTGGCATCTCGTATGGGTGCCGGTTCGTGTCCTGGCTGCTCCTCTTTCCATCTAGCTCCCTGCTAATGCACCTGGGAAAGCAGCGGAGCATGGCCTCAGTGTCTGGATCCCTGCCTTCCTGGCTTCTGGCTTTGGCCTGGCTCAGCCCCTGCCCCTGTGGCCATCTGGGGAGTGAACCAGCAGATGGAAGATTTGTCTCTCTCTCTCTGTGGCTTTGACTTCAAAAATAATTAAATAAAAATGATTTAAAAAAAATGACCTAAAAATGAGTCTATGATGTTTTGGGGAAAACCAAACTTGAGACAGAAAGTAAACCAGTGGAGGCATGTTAGGGAGTCATCGGCCACACCCGTAAGGAAATTTCCCGGAAGGTGCTTTACAGCTGGATTGCGGGGGCAGACATCTGTCTCAATGGTGAAGTCACCATCTGGGGTTCCCACATCCTGTACGGGGTGCCTGGGTTCCTACTCAGCTTCCTGTTAATGTGAACCCTGGGCGACAGCAGGCAAGGGTTCAGCTGCTTGTGGCCCTGTCCTCCATGTGATAGAGCTGGAGAGAGTTCCAGGACTCTGACTTTGACCTAGCCCAGCCCTGGCTAACAGGGGATCTGGTGATAGATCTTCTCTGTGTCTCTTGATCTGTTTCATATCAAAAGAGGTGATTCGTTTTTTATTTTTCAGCAATATAGTATGGATAGTAGTAACACATTTAGCCACATCCGTACCGAGAGATATCTAGATAGTTATCAACGTCTTCCTAAAACAAAAATAATGTAGTAAAAACTTTATGTACATACCTCACAATACCCACATGTGAGGTGCGGTATATATTCTTCAGAGACTTCCTGGGTCAAAGCTGTATAGAACTAGTAATTCTATTGATAACGCCAAATTGCCTTCCATAGAGGCTAGATTGAATTTGTACTTTGACCTACTAGCAACGTATGGGAGAACCTGTTTTGCCACATTCTCGCTAAGGTAGCCTGTGAAACTTTTTGATACTTGCCAATGTACATTGATTGTACTTCCTTTTGAATGAACCATGTATTCATATCCCTTGTCCATCAGCCCACTAGGTTGCTGGTCTTTTTATAAGTCTAATTTGTAGTGATTCTTCATATCAGGGAAAAGAATTTTCTGTTTGCACTTTGTGTTGCAAAGACTTTTTAACGACCCTTATAGCTTTTTTATTTTGGTCATACATAATATTTCATTTTTTATTAAACTGTACTAACCTTTTATGGATTCTGGATTTTTTATGTTTTGATTGCATTCTTATTGAAATTCATTCTACATTTTTAAAAAACGACTTATTTGTTCATTTGGTTTGGAAGGAAGAGAGATGGGAGAGAAAGAGAAAAAAAGTGAGCAAAACAGAGGTCAATCTTGCACCTGCTGATTTACTCTTCAAATGCCCTCCACAGCTGGGCTGGCCCAGGCAGAAGCCAGGAGCCAGCGACTCACCCAGACCTTCCACTTGGGTGTCAGGGCCACACCACCTGAGCCAGAGCTTGTTGCCTCCCACGGTGTGGGAGCCACGCGTGGGATCCAGGCACTCCCACGTGGGAGGCAGGCCTGCCAAGCAACATCCTAAGCACTGCTCGCAGTGTCTGCCCTTGTGGTTCGTGACACCTCGCAGACACATCACTTTCCACTTTGGCCCGTAGGCTTTGCCCCTCTAAAAGCCAGAGGAGTAGAGGTTGGAATGACCTACATCACAGCTCTTCCCTCCCGTTTCAGTTACTGCTGTTGTCTTCAAATAATGCTTATTCCTAGTACTGATTCAAAATCGAGCTAGTTTTGAGAGCAGCCTCTAGATCGTATTTATCCTATTCACTTAGAACCACAGGTGCTATCATGTCTATTTGAAGAAAGATTTTAGTTACTATAATTTATTTCTTTGTAATCTCATGCATTTGATTTAATTAATTTTTAAAAAAGAATTTTTTATTTTTATTACAAGGTCAGATATACAGAGAGGAAGAGACACAGAGAGGAAGATCTTCTGTCTGATGGTTCACTCCCCAAGCAGTCTCAATGGCCAGAGCTGAGCCAATCCGAAGCCAGGAGCCAGGAACTTCTTCTGGGTCTCCCACGCAGGTGCAGGATCCCAAAGCTCTGGGCCATCCTCGACTGCTTTTCCAAGCCACAGGCAGGGAGCTGGATGGGAAGCAGGGCTGCTGGGATTAGAATCGGTGCCCATATGGGATCCTGGCGCGTTCAAGGCGAGGACTTTAGCTACGCTATTGCGCCGGGCCTGAATTTTATTTAAGTAATTTAAGAACTCTTGTGTAAGGTCTGATATTTTTTGGTTCTCAGTATGTGACTTAGTTCTTGGCATTTAGTACTGGCTTAATAAATAAGTGCATAAATGAAAATCAGATGGGGCACAGTCTGAATGGATAAAAGGGGCCAAATTACTACCACTGAAATGAGCAAATGCCAGAGTATTATTTATTATTTATTTGTATTACCTAGTTTCAGAAAAGAAAAGTAAGGCAGCTTACTGAAGTAGATGGCATATGGTAAGATTGCTTAAATTAACTAAAAATCCGGCAAAGAAAAATGAGAGTTGAGTGAAGACTAGGCTCAGAACGTGTGAATTTGGTTCCAACTGACAAAGCAAAGAAGAAAACTGTTATATAACTCACACTACCTTTTAATCAAACCTATTATGTAAGAGAAACAGTACTGTAATCACTCCTAAAGATCTCATCAAAGAAGAGCCCAAAGGTGCCCTTTGCCCTGACTCAGTGGGAGTTACGCACTGCCACGGGCATTCGAACAAGCAACAGAGCTGGCATGGGAGCAGCCAGCCCTGGCCACTTAACCACTGACCCAGAGCCCTACAACATGGCTATGAGAAGCAAGGAAGGGGAGAAATTCAGAGAACTTATTTCAGCCCACATTAGTGTCCAACAAACTTCAGGTGGGAGAATTGTACTGGCAGTGGAGACGCAGGCCAGCTGAGAGCATTTCTCTAAGACAACCCCCTGTTTTCCAGCCCCCAGGAGTTAATGAAGCTCCCAGAGGAAAGTGTTACTTGGACCACCACGTGATCTTGGCTTGCTTACGGGAAGTTGCCCTTGATCTTGGCCCCTGAAAACCATTTTCCTTCCTAAGCCTCGAAGGCTTCAGCTGTATAAGCCCCTCTCTGCTGGAATGCAGAGGGTAGCACGCATAGACCCCTGTATATGTTGGCAACTTAGGAGTCACATAGCAGGCCCACTGGGAACCACAAGGCATACACCTGGCTTGGTCTAACCTTGCAGAGCTAGCGAGCACACAGAATCATCAGAAATGTTGACAACTGAATGGCTCCATTGTACATCCTATGCATTCACATGATAAGATAGAGCCAGTAAGGGAAGAGGAAAAGCATCTTACTTTAGGGTTCAAGTCGAAGAAACTGTAGTATTTAAACCGCAACAGCAGCTGCTCGTCCTCCTGGATGCCTTGTTCCATAAGGGAGCGTGACGAGTCCAGCCAGCTGGAAAACAGAGAGTTGGGGTGAGCCGATCACTTTATGGACATATTTGTCATGTTCTTACGTTATAGATGAGGGCACTTAAAGATGTGGAAAAACGAAACTGAAAGATAAGTGCAAAAAATCCTGTCAAACCCATGCAGTTTTTCTTAAATAATACACATTTTCTACAAGCTTTTTGAAGATCTCTTTATACATGGATTTCAATTTTTTTAATGCCAAAACATTTTTAACTCAATTTCCACAAACTTTTAGAACTGTGTATCTTCTTAAGATCAAATTAATGTAACAACAATCAGTAAGCATTAGAATAGTTTCCACTTGCATTTTATTGTAAGGTTTCTCATATACACACTTCAAAAAGGTACTTCAAGAAATTCATGGAAAAATGGAATTAAAAGTCTGACTTTATTTTGGTGTACAATTTTTAAAAATTCAGTTTTTTTCCATAATGGGCATTTTCCATGTATTATACAAAACTATTTTATATTGAGCCTTTTTTGGACCCAAAGCACTCCTGCTTTGAATTCATTTTTCAGGAACTTTTTGAAACACCTTGTATGTGTAATTTTCTCTTTGCTCACTGACACTAACAGTGAAGGGGCCAGGTGGTTTTCCCAAGCTCAGTGTGACAGCAGAGGAGCCTGGGGGGCTGAGCCATCAGGTGACCGTCACACTGTCACGCTGTGTGCTGGAGCCAGCAGCAGATCCTGTCTGCATGGCCTCCCCACTGTATCAGGTGGTCCACCCAAGCCTGCGTGCCTCTCCACAATGAGCACAATATTCATGGCTGTCCAACAGGTTGGCCCCTAGCCACAGGTGGCTTCATTGTGATGAGGGGTGTATTCTAATTCATTTAAATTCAAATTCAAATGTGAAATCCTTATGTGGCTGGTGGTTTCTGTACTGAGACACAGAATCCCAAGGTTGAAATAAAACCAGATGTTGATGGGGAGTAACAGTGGAGATGAAAAGCTACTGAGAGACCTACAGGGAACGAGAAGCAGCCAATGCCACTGCTTAGCAATGTCTTGAATGTTCATCGCTTGATGCCCAGTTGGGGAACAAGAATGACCAAAAAGTCATCTCCATTCTATGGGCCAAGGAAGAGACCACTCTTCACATAAAGGGGTCCATGGGACCCTGGAGCAGGCAGACTGTCGGAGTGACAGGGAGCAGACTGTTCTTGAACATTGATACTTGAGAAGGAGGAGGGCTGTGGTGACAGGGCAGCTTTACTAGACAAGTAGGGAGCGGGCAGTACAGCCATGTCCTGGGGGCCAGACAGTGACAGCGAGAGCCGGTCAGAATGGGGGTCCAGCTAGATCAGATGGAGAATGGCGAGTGGCCAAGAAATTTGGCTTAGTTAGTGGGCAAGGGAAGCAAAAGAAGTGGTAGTTAGAGAACTAGTTTGGATGTATTTCTTGAGTCATTCCAAATGGGGATGCAGGTCTTGCTGATACCTTAAGGGAGAAGTGACACGCTGCAAGAGAAATCAGAGCCCCGGGGCTGCCCTGGCACTCCCCTGGCACTGGCCTCCCACAGCCCACAGACGCCACTTTGCCCGCCACTGTGGTCAAGAACTGGTATTCACATACGCGAACCTACCAAGTTCTCCCAACCCATACCTTCCGCTCTTCTTCAATGTATTGAAAGCTGCATTCCCCGATCCCATTTTTTTGCTGTTGTTGGCACAATCAGCACTGCCTCTTGCTAATGCAGTGTAACCCCCAGATCTCTGTTAACTCCCCTCCCCTCCCGCTTTACTGTACTGGCACCGGTTCTGAGAAAGGCAAAACGGAGGCGGCTCCTGACCCTGCGTTAAACTTGGCTTTATCGATGAGTGTCCAGGGCTGGTACATGTCACTGAGAACTTCTGGTGACTGCGGGGGCTGGCTGAAGGCGAGGATGTTACAGTTGTGCTCCGTCAAAGGGCTGTCGCTGAACCATGTTATGGTGGAGGAGGCTGGCGTCCCGTTGACGGGGTCATACATTGGCGTCATGGTCTTACTGTATAAGCCAGAACTTACTGAAAGACAAGGGACGCATGCATGCTGATATGAGATTCAGGGGGCGGGATCTGCAAGAAAATCAGTACCCACATTTCCTGCACTGAACTGAAGTTTAACCTTCAAGATTTGTACCATGCAGAAAAACCTACAGTTTTTCAGTCTACAGGTTGATCATTGGACTCTGATTTGCGTAAAATGCCAATACCCCCCACCTTTTTCTCTTCACGTTGGAACAGACTTGCCAGGGAGGCCTCAGTGTACGAAGCAAGCTGAGATTTGGTTATTCGATATACAAAGGAACGGCTAATGCCCCTCCGGAATGGTTTCCATCTGCCCTCTCCTCCCTTACTCCGCAGAAAGCTGAATTTAGGGAAGGATCACACAGAACAGAACCAGGAAGAGAGATGCCCATTTAAGAGTGCCAGCAGATCTCTTTTCTAAACAGCGTTCATTTTTAAATCCCAAGTTCATGCGCAGCTATACTAAACTTCACATACATCAGCAACATGAGACGTGATGTTAAAAGAATAAATGACTGGGGTTGGCATTGTGGCATAGCGGGTCAGGCTACCACTGTGATACTGCCAACACCTGTCACAGCTTGGGAGTCCCAGCAGCCCTGCTGGGCGAGAGCTGGCCTGCTGCCTTCAGCCCGGCCCAGCCCTGGCTGTCTGCGGCTGCCGGCAGAGTGAATCTATAGAAGGAAGATTTCTCTATCTCTCGCTTTCTCTGCCTTTCAAATTAAATAAAAAATATTAAGCAGACATGTTTACATAATCTACAATCTTATTCCTTTGTTTGGGGCTGTCAGATGTACATAATCCTGATGTGTTTCCCCTCTATTCACAAATCAAAACAATTACGAAAGATCACAGATCACACCTGGTGAACCTGAACTTGTCGAGGAACATTCCAGGTCCAGGACGTCTTCAATCACAGGCTCCTTGTTACTCTTGTCTTTTTTTTTCTTCTTCTTGAAATAGTCACCAGAAGGTTTTAGCAGGGACAATTCTTCCGATCTTCTGATATCTAAATACACGGTAAAATAAAAAATGACAAACAACAAATTAAACTTTTTAAAAGATTTATTTTATTTTTATTGCAAAGGCATATTTAAAGAGAAAGATCTTCATCTGCTGATTTGCTCCCCAAACGGTCGTAACGGCTGGAGCTGAACTGATCTGAAGCCAGGAGTCAGGAGCCTTTTCCAGGCCTCCCATGCGAGTGCAGGGTCCCAAGGCTTTGGGCTGTCCTCTACCACCCTCCTATGCCACAAGCGGGGAGCTGGATGGGAAATGGAGCATCTGGGACATGAACTGGTGCCCACATGGGATCCTGGTGCATGCAAAGTGAGTATTTAGCCACTGAGCCATTGTGCCAGGGTCACAAATAACAATTTAAAAGAAGCAAGATGAAAAGCAAAAAGAAATTCCTAAGAAGTGAGCACATCCCTGAAGATGGCACCTGTGAAGGGAAGAGAGCAGAAGGGGAAGAGACAGTATCTGGACACTCAGTCCTGATTTGTTTTCAATTTTTCTTTGATGAAAATATTTTAAACGGAACCAAAGCAAAGGGAATAGCGTAATACTCCTCTCCATGTGTGTACCATCCTGCTTCAACCACTGTTAACATTTTGCTGCTGTTTCATTTCGTGTGGAGGACACACACACACACAGAAGCAGAACAAGGCAGAGAGAGAGAGAGAGAGAACGCTTTCATCCATTGGTTCGCTACTGAAACATCTGCACCTAGCCAGGACGTGGCCACATCCAGGAGTCTGCATCCTGGTCTCCCACATGGGAGGCAGGAGCCCAAGTACTTGAGCCATCAGCTGCTTCCCAGAGCTCAGGTCGGCAGGAAGCTGGATGGGAAGCAGAGTGTTAGAAACTTATCCTAGCTTCCGCAATAAGGGATTCTAGTGCGGAGCTAGCCACCGTGCCAAATATCTGCCCTGTTTACTTTTCTGTGTCATATACCTACCATCGACTTTTCTCTTCTTCTCTTCTACCCTCCCTCTTTTACCCTTTCGCTTTTTAAAAACCACCAAGGGCCATGCCTGCTGTTTCCCTTATGGACCCAGGAGCTGAAAACTGTTCTCTTTTACACCACCCAACAGCTCCTTCCAGCCCTGTGGCCAGCCTCCCCATCTCTCTCCTCTCCATCTCAAAGCCTGCCGACCCAGCATCCCACAGCCAGAGCCTGCAAAACACCCACGTGGGCAGGGATGAATGGGCCCCAAGAGCAGCCTTCAGCGAGGGATTAGGGTGGGGCAAACAGACTTTGTGCTCGGGGTTAGTCAGCCCTGGGGCTGGGTCTGTTTGTTGGGGTCCCCCAGCGGCTCCTAGCGTGACTTGGTGGGTGACATGCTCTTTCTTTAAGTGGTGACCTCTTCCCCATCTCACGTCTCTACCCACACCCCACAGTCCCTGACATGACTTCCCAAATAAACTATTTGCACCTGTAGGCTTATCTTGGCTTTCGCTTCTGGAACCCAAACCCCTCTTCCTCATTCATTGAACATGTTTCTAAATGCTGATCAGACCAGCAGATAAGTACTCACTGCCCTGACCAGCCACTGCCCCAGGTCAAAGCCAAGGAATGCGAGTGTTTCTGGGATTAGTGCCAGATCCAGAGCAGTGGTCGCACTGAGCATGCTTGACGGACACACCTGCAACCACCTCAGTGCACAGTAGACACAGCAGCCTCGTGATGAGCTGAAACTTCAGACAGCAAAACAGAAATCCTAACAGCCTCCACATTTGAGTTAGCTTTAATTGATTTGATATAAAAAGCAGTGATCAGAAATGCCAAGTTCGGAGGGGAGGGTGCTGATGTTGTGGTGTAACAGGTCAAACTGCTTCCTGAGAGGCTAGTATCTCCTAGGAGTGCAAGTTCAAGTCCTGGCTGCTCCACTTTGGACCCAGGTCCCCGCTCATGCTCCTGGGAGGGTAGCAGAAGATGGCTCAAGAGTTTGGGCCCCTGCTCCCACGTAAGAGACCCAGATGAAGCTGCTGGCTTCTAACTTTGGCTGGACCCCTCCCTGGCCACTGTGGCAACTTGGGGGAGTGAACCAGCAGATGGCAGATCTCTTTCTCTGCCTCTCTTTTCCTCTCTGTAGCTGTTTTTCAAGTAAAATGTAAAAAATGAAAGAAGAGAAATGCTAGTTGAGCCCTTGGGATTAGCATGAGTGGTCTCCCCAGGAAAGGGCAACATGGGAATGCGTGCTGCTTCTGAAATCTCAAGCGTTGGGCTCTGTGGTGATGTGCCTCCAGCCCACAGCAGCGTGTGGAGGCTATGGCTTCATTGAGTTCTACTTAAAATAAACCGTCCTGTTTCCTTTTAGAATTTCATTGAAAACACTGTGCATTTGTTCTTGCCGTTTGCCCAGCAGGCATCAGGAAGATGGCTGGGATTTGGGTTGATTTATTTACGCTACAAATACTGAGCAGCTAACGTGTGCCGGCATGGTGTCAGGAGCTGGGAACAGAACTGTTGGCCAAGTGGTTCCGGCGCTGTGTCCGCTCCACTGCCCCCTCCTGCTGGCGCTTTCCCCTCCATGTACCACCTACCCCTTCTCAATGCCCTGTCTTCTGCTCTTATCTGTCGCATGCATTGGTTGAGCTCTGACCCTGTCTGCCAGGGGCCAGGTGGTCTCGTCCCCTGTATCGCTTGTACATCCCACACTCATCACAGGTCAGGGGGACAGTAGGTGCTCATTAAACATTCGCTGAGTAAATGCGTGAGTGCATGGTGCGGCTCTCCAGCTTAATGAAGAAGATAGATTTCTTAGTAACACAGTCATTATTCTGTGCTCAAACGCCAACTTTTGATCCTGGCACTAAAGAATACGATTTCAGAAAATCTAAACATCATCATGGCACAAGGATCCCTCCGTTTATGGAGTCCCACAGATGTTGAGACTGTGGGATAGCCAATCCCCAGGCGATTGAGTTTCCAGTCCTAAGTCTGTGTACTTTTTGGCTTCCCAAGTGATTTTTGTAGACCCGGCAGCTTAGGAGAGCGAGGTGTTAATGAAACTATTAAGGCATTGCAACACAGCAGCTCCAAAACACCACCGCCTCACATCACAGCACACCTTTGTTTGCCCTAATTGTAATCATGATTTGAATATAGCTTGGAGAATGAATTGGGGGCGGGCTCTCCGAATGGTTTGGCTCTGCTGTTTCTTCGCCCCCTTTGGGTGGAAGTGAATCTGAGTTACGCCAGTGATGCTCTCTGTGGTTTAACGCCTCACGCAGTGCGCAGACCTGGGCTGAAGGTGTGCTGCCATGAGAAGGGAAGAGGGCTCCCGAGCCCCACTCCCGGTGGGCTCAAGACTCACTTTCCTTTTCCGTCCTATTTCCTGGGAGTCCACAGAGAGCCCCCCAGGGTACTCACTCAGGGTCTTGCAGATGTCCGTGACGGCTCTGAACACCACGGCGGAGAAGCTGACGCGCAGTCTCACCGTCTTCACATTGGGCAGGCGCAGGCGGAGGGTTTTATGCTGCGGGGTGAACAGCAGCCTGGCGTCGGCCTGCACCCCGCATTTGTCCAGGGTCCAGTGGGTTTTCAGCAGCCAGCAACGCTTCTGTTCCCACCAGAGGGCGAAGTCTGACCAGTCCTGCGCGAGGTCTGCAAAAACAGAGTACACGGAGAAGTTACAAGCGCGCCAGCCAGACAAGTGGGTGAGTGCCAGGCGCTCTGGGGGCGCATGGTCGAGGTGCAAAAACTGGAGCCGACAGAGAACTATCTGCTCCTGCTTGGCTTCTCTCCAAAGACGCCCAGGCGAGGCAGGGAAGAAACATGTGAACGTCACCCTCGCCCGCATTTAAATGCCGCGGAAAAAACAGGATCACAGCATTTTTGCTCATGATGAATGCCAACGTCTTTAAAATCCCTTGATGTTACCATCTTTTTTAGAAGGTCAGGAGGATGTGGCTTCACGTAGTAAAGTTTGTTTCTCTTGCAGAAATGTGTCCTTGCACCAGAGCATCATGCTGGAGGACCAGGGGTCCCCAGTCACCTCCCAGACCAGGGAACCCCGAAACTGACCCCTCAGTCTTGTCAGCCACATGCAGCGCTGACCAACATTGTCATCCCTCTCTTCAAAAGCACCTACATTGAAATTAGAGCTGAACGTTCATTCCATTCTATGCAGGCATCAACACAGAAGCTTTCCTGTCCTTAAGCATGGATATCAATGTTAACTTTCCCTTTCATCGTGTAGGTATTTAAGCCTTTATTTTGCTAAATTAAGAGGTCCCAGGCTTTTCCTTAAATAGTCTCTCTTTAGGTAAGAAAATCTCTCAGTGCTGTTAGTAGATGTATACGTTGGCATGTCTTCTTTTTTTTTTTTTTTCCAAACGTCAAGGCTTTTAAAAATAATGATTTTAGGGGAAGAGAGAGTGAGTGTGCACACATGTGAGAGAGAAAGAGAGAGAGAGAGAGAGAGAGAGAGACTCCAAATACCCAGGAAAGCTGGGCCTATGGGGTTGGACCAAGGATGAGGGGCAGGAATTCAATCCAGTTTTCTCTCCTGGGTGACAACCTTGAGTCACACCCTGCTGCTCCCAGTCTGCGAGGAGTAGGAAGTTGGAGTGTGTTACAGGAGGTGAAAACGGAGCCCACGTACTCAGATAGGAGGTATGGGCAGGTATACTTTCTGCATGTGAATTCCATCTACTTCAAAAGAATTTTCTTTCACTAGTGGAAAGGGAAAGCCAGCATGAGGGGATGGGACGTAAAAGGAAATGCTAAGACAACCAGACAAGTAAATTCTGGACCCATGATATTGGCGCTCTTGTGTCTAAACTCAGAGAGTTTAAGTGTTGGGATGACACAGAGCTGACAACCAAATACTGGCAGAGAACTGATAAAGTAGTGTCCTAACTCCTTGCCACCTCACATCACTTGAGATGTCTCCGTGCAATGGGCATCCTTGTGGAAACACAGCATCAAATCCACGGAGGAGCTTCAGCTTGCCGCCAAACACTCAGGCTGCCCCAGCGTGACTACCAATCCAAGGCTCCTGCCTCCTTTTCCTGGGAGAGATTGGGAGGCAGGGATTACTTGCTACTTGGGGCCCTTAGAAGATGAGTAACCAGAAAAGCTAAAAGATCAGAGCCCTGGACAACACTAGACAGCTCCCAGTCCTTGGGGGTGTCACAGGACTTCACATACAGGAGAAGGGTAAGGAAACGGCAACTTACTGATCTTTTCTACTAACTTGAGCATCACTCCCCCGACGTGTAGGTCTCCAGACACTCTGAGTCTGACTTCTTCCTGCTCCTCTTTATCGGGGTGGTCGACACGCACCACCAGCTCCCAGGACGCAGAGGCAAAGTCACTGGACGACAGCATCGCGGTGCGTGCAGGTGTCTGGCTGGTGGAAAGGCAGATCGGACATGGATCAGAACATGAGGAAGGGACTGGAACATGCTGGTGGATTCTACATGACAAAAGTTGCTTAAAAATGCTTTTGCTTGTCATTTTAACTCCCTCCTCAAAAGACTCTGCGGTGTGCCCCATGCCCTAGAGATTAAAGTCAGCATCTTAATTTGGAATGCTCTTACAAAAAGGCTTTCCAGCCACTGAACTTGATGTCTTTCCTCTGTCTGCTCAGCCACCTTGCAGGATCACATGGCCACATCTTCTCTTTGTCCACACGATGAACTTATTTCTACCCGCTCCCATTTCATGACCTTCATGACCTTCTCTGAACTATTTTAGCATCTAGTAATAAACTATAGCAAGCCTCCACAACATATGTCTTTCAAATCTACTTTACTGAGGTAGAATTAGCATGCAATAAATGCACAGGTTTTAAATGCAATTGAATGCATTTTCTTGTGTGCAAATTCAACCTAAGCTGATTTGTAAATCCCTAACCATAATATCTCCAATACATTAATACATTCCTCCCATAAGCACTTGATTCTTTTAGTAAGAAAGCTCAAACCATAAAAGCACAGTGAAATTTCTATTTTAGTTATTACAATACGATTTGTACCTTTAATTTAATAACTTCCTGTTTTCATATCATATAAAACTGATATGTAAATGTATCAATTAGGGTTTTAGATGCACTTTTGGCAAAAAAAATTTGAAAAACAGGAGCGACAGACATGCAACGTTAACATCTCAAAGTACGGATGGGATGCCAATTCTGGCATCTCACAGGGTCTCTGGTTCGTATCCTAGCTGCTCCTCTTCTATCCAGTTCCCTGCTCAGGCACTTGGGAGAGCAGCAGAGGATGGGCCATGTGCTTGGGCCCCTGCACCCACGTGTGGGACCTGGAGGAAGCTCCTGGCTTTGGCCAGCCATTGCAGTCATCCAGGGAGTGAATCAGTGGATGGAAAATCTCTCTCTCTTTGAAACACTGACTTTCAAACACATAAATAAATCTTTACATTTTAAAAAATGCCGACGGGGACAAGAACTTCACGCCCACAGTTTCCCTCCTGGGGGGAGGGTGTCGAGGAGGGAAGAAACCAGGCAGTATCAGTAGCAAGGCATCTTGGGGGTGATAACTGCGCCCCGGAATCCGTGACGGGCAGAACTTCACCAGGACTCGAGCTGCCAGCCCTCCCTTACTTTTAAGTAGAAAGAAATAGCATTTCCACTCCGGAAAGAAAAATCATTTAAATCATGCTAACTAATCTTTTTCCGCTTTACTTTGTTTTCATAAGGGCTACTGCTGGGAAACATCAAGGCACTGGGACTCCCTGCCCCAGTGGAGAGGAGGATCTCAGTAAAACCCAGCCCTTGTGCAGCCAGGCGGGAACCCAGATCCCACATTTCTCACCAGCTCCACCCGGTGCTGACCTGAGGCGCACACTTAGAGCCGCCACAGCTCAGTGGAAAGTCAGCGCCAGGACTCAGTTCCTTCTTCCCATCCACCCAGGTGACCTCTGAGGGACAGCCCCTTAAGTCATACACAACAAACAGTCCAGAGCCATCCAAGTATTTGAAACTGCATCACTGCAAGGATGGTAAGAATCTCGAATCACATGAATGAAATGCACGGGGTACTGCAAACCTCAGCGAGTGTAGGACAGACACTAGGGGTCTGAACTGCCTTCAAGCATTCGGGGAGCTCCTTGTGGATTCACACCAACTGTGCTGTTTGCTTCTGCCATCCGTAGGCAGGCCAGCCCTGACTAGGCGGCATGTTCGGGTGCTTGTGTGACCTCTGGAACCCCAGTTTAGAAAGGCGGGAAGCTCCTCACAGTCTGAGAGTTTAAGCAATCAATCACCCGCACAGTGGAGCCTAGATGGAAATCCAGGACTTTCCCCTTGCTTGGTCTTCACGCATGCTGGCACAGGCTCCCACCCAAGCAACAATCACGCTCTCTTGGAGCTGAACTCAGGTCAGCCTTTTTTTAGGCATTAGTATGAGCATGGATCTAGAGCACAGCCAACAGAGAACCCCTTGACAAACTCCTAAACTTGGCATTGGATAGTTTGACTAAAAGATCCTTCAATTTCTAAAGCATTGTGATTGGAGATTTAGTTATGGAAAGATGTTTTGCTCGTTTAGAAAAGAAGCCTCTTTTTCAAGGTAATTCCTGTTTGCTGGTTTCCTAGGTAGGGGAAACAAATTTGCTTCTTATTCTAACTTGGGAGCACAAACCACATCTCAGCTGACACGCAATTTCCTAAAATCCAGTCTAAAATCGCACAACCTGGTTTCCCCACATTCCTTCCCTATCTTTCCGCACCTTCGTTTTTGAGCGAACCTCGCATCCACAGCAAGCTGTTACTTGTTCGGGAGCGCCGCAAACTTCAGCCCCGAAACGCGTCGGAGGAGACCGAAGCAAAGGGCCAAGAGTTCCTGCACACTCTAGTTTCCCGGGGCGAGTTCGGCTGCTGCGCGCGCAAAATGCCAGGGAGAAAGAAGAAAGGTTCCCAGTGCTCCCGCTGGAAGGAAGCTCCAGGTCCGCAGGTCATTCTGTCCGGGCGCGCTTGTCAGCTCTGCAGATGCTGAGTGGACAAACACCTGGCCCCCCCCACCCCCCCCAATTAAAGGCAGCGGCCAGAGGTGCAGGGCCAGAGAAGGCAACGCACGGCAATGCCACTATTTTCAGTTCAACCGCCACTTTAAATGCTAGGGGCTGTCGGAGGTAAGGGCGCAATGGAGCTTCGGAGTCAGCAATTCCCTGTGCAGCCTCGGGGCTGGCTTCTTACCACCTACCTCCTTTCCCGAAGTCTGAGGTGTGCAAGGAACTCTGCGGGCCAGCAAGCGGGAAAATGCGCCTCTGGAAACCCGGCGGAGGCCACTCCAAGTTCAGCCGGGCGCTCGCGCTGGCCAAGAGCACCCAGGGGCTACGGCTGCTCGACTGCGCTGCGGCAGGCGATGGCGCAGGAGCCCAGCTTCCCGGAGCCTCCTGCCGAAGCTGGGCACCGGTCCTACTCCGGGCGCTGTGCGCTGGAAGCCAGGGCTCCGCCCTACGGGCCCCCGGAGCACGGGCCGGCGCGCGGAGGAGCAGGCGGGAGCATGCCCAGCCCCGGGCCTGCTGAGGCTCGCTCTGGCGGAGTGGAGACACAGTCTGCAGCTTCCTTTCTTTTTGTTTTTGGAGGGCTAAAGGTAGTCGGGCTGGGAGGACCCGGAACGCACGTTCAGCCCTTGCGTTTCCTCTAGGGATTTCTCATCCCGCCACATCTTAAAACTGCCCAAGGTTTTTCCTGTACCCCCGAGGGTGCCCGGGTCCTGCCTAGATGATGAAAGCTTGCTGGCTGTGCCTGCCTTCCGGGTACACAAACGCCACCCCTGGGAGGGCTTCTGGCCTGGGAGAATTCCATTTCCTGACTGACAGAATGCTTGGCGCACCTGTGGCGCGATTCAGCCCTGAGTAAGGGTATGGACAGGGGTGATCTAAAATCCCCGGGTGGGTCGGTGGCCTGGCCCTGAGCTGCGGTCTAGACTGCCTCTGGCATGGCTCAGCATCACCTCCTGGCCCTGTCCGGGTCACCTTCCTGGTGTCTGATTTACTTCCGACAGCAGTTGGTCCACCCAGGAAGGGTGGGTAATTTCGGATAACTTAATCATTCCCAGTCTCCTTCCTCCCTGGTGAGCCCTTATTGCTGTGTCCACAAGGACACAGCAGCTGACAAAACAGACAAGGAAATTGTACTTTCCTCACCCGGAAGTGGCCGAGGGATGGAAATGCCTACCTTCTCCTGGAGATCTTTCACACAGGTAAGACTGGCTTTTTTCAGCCAGTGCATAAAGCTTGTGATAATTCCATTTTAGTTTTAAAAGATTTATTTATATTTTTTGAGAAGCAAAATTTCAGTGAGGGAGAGAGACCTCCCATCCATAGCTTCACTCCTCGAATAACCACATTGCCAGGGGCTGGGCAAGGCTTCTTCTGGGTCTCCCACGTGGGTGCAGGGGACCAAGCACTTTTTTTTTTTTTTTTTTTTTTTTTTTTTGCTGCTGTTTTTCCAGGTGAATTGGAAGGAAGCTGCATCAGAAGTGGAGCAGTTGGGACTCTAACTGTACTTTTGTGGGATGTTGGCATTGTACGTTGTGGTTTAACCCACTGAAAACCCAGAGCCAGACACTTGTGATCCATTTTAATGCAACATATTATGACGTTTAGAAGTTCAACTCTTATTTTTTTCTTGAATCTTAGCATATCCTGGAATAATTAAAGTTTGATGCATTGTAAATGATATTTTAAAATGTCAGTTGAATATTGTCAACAGATACGAGATGTGATTTCCTAATCCGGTCCAGTTCGTCGACAGGACGATTGGAGCCCGCTGCCATTCGTTTCCTCTGCCCACATGCCCAGGTAAGCTCTTGCCCTGGGAGGGACTTGTTGGCAGGTTTGCTTTCTGGAGGCTCTGCTGTCCATCAGAGTGTGTGTGCCCTTGAGGTCTGAAAGGCTCTGCTTAGGCTAAATTGCCTTTTCCTTTGGCATAAATATCTAGGTTGTGCTAAAGAAATCAACTGATTTCAAACTTTCTTCTTGGATAGTTTATCGATTAAACTTTAAGATGATACAGATGGGCCCGGTGAGGTAGCCTAGTGGCTGAAGTCCTCACCTTGCATGCGCTGGGATGCCATATGGACACTGGTTCATATCCTGGCTGCCCCGCTTCCCATCCAGCTCCCTGCTTGTGGCCTGGGAAAGCAGTGGAGGATGACCCAAGGCCTTGGTACCCTGCTCCTGCATGGGAGACTTGGAGGAAGTTCCTGACTCTAGGCTTCAGATCAGATCAGCTCAGCTTGGGCCATTACGGTCCCCTGGAGAGTGAATTAGCAGGCAGAAGATCTTCCTCTCTGGAGGCTTGTATTCCAACCCTGGAGACTCCCGGATCCTCACCAAGGACTATTAGTACAGGCACCAAGGACCACATCCCAACTGCCAAAGAGACCACGGGAACTGGAGTGCCTCGGGAGGCCGAGAACTCGGAGGTCATCCACCCCCTTTTGGATCTACCACACGGGATGGAAGAAGCCCATCATAAGCTGATCCAATCTTTGGTGAAAAGGTGTTCACTATAGCTGGCCTGCTGCTCCTTGTGACTTAGTGGCATGGCACGCTGGGGTGTCGACGGGCTGTCTGCCCCGTGACGGCAGAGGAGCCGTCTCTCCAAACCTCAGAAGTTGAATGTTCAGGGTGTGAATGTTGACCTAATGTCTGTGACTTACACGCTGATAAGCTAACATGTGATGAATAAGTCACTGTGCGTGAACAGCTGGAATGTGAGTAGCCTGGCATGGCTGAGCGATGTGGGCACTCTGTGTTCACACAGCACAAAAGGAAGTCAGAGCAGAGGGCCTCCCAAAGGCTCAGCTCCCTGACCATGGTCAAGTCCCAGGTGCTTTCTGCCCCCTAGCTGCCCACTTCCTCTTGATGAGTCTCCAGGTTTCAGAGCTTCTGTTCATTCTGTAAGTTAGAAAGGACAGAAGTCTTTCCCCGGTGACGTGATTTGACAAACCAATATATTGTCAGGCAAGATAGATTTCTTCACTGCCTCTGCATCTCACAGACACGCTGAAGGTCCGGAAAGTGGCAACAGATGCCCAAAAGGTAGTTTTGTTTGTGTGGAGCCCTTGGGGCACACAAAATGGGAGCCTGTTTGGTCCGGGCAAAGAGGGAGAAGGTGTTTATTATAGCTGCACTCTCCTGGCCAGCTGGAGGGATAATGAGCATTTGCTGTGCCCAGGCAAGTTCGACCGTTTCCTGCATGCCAGGTGGACAGGGTGTGTCCTGATCTCTGTGTGCACTGGATAGAGGAGCGGGAGCACAAGCGAAGCAGAAAGAGCCCCTCTCAGGGGCTATTCAGGTCACCGCTGGGAGTGACAGGTGCGTGGCATGCATCGCTTTCCTTCCCCGTCGCCGTCCCTCTTCCTCCTGCCTGATGTTGCCCCCAGCTTCACCAAAAAGTGCAAAGGAGTAACAGTGATTATTAAGTCTTCTACCCTAACTATTATTTTCCCTTCCCTGGAAATAATAGTTACTTGTTTCCTATGGAACCTTCCAGAGATAGCCCATGTATGCCAACTGGTTAGATTCTTAAGCAAACGATGATATTCCAGATATATTACTCTGTGTTTCACATTCATCATTTAAAAATATCTCAGCGATCAGAGTGGACATCAGTCAGTTTCATGGCTGCCCATCGTCCTCAGAATGCCCTCTTTGGGGCCAGTGTGGTGGCTCAACAGGCTGGTCACCCCATTTGGACATTGGTTCAAGTCGTGGCTGCTCTATTTCCAATCCAGCTCTGTGCTTGTGGACTGGGAAAGCAGCAGAGAATGGCTGACATCTTTGGGTCCTATACTCACATGGGAGACCTGGAAGAAGCTGCTGGCTTCAGGTCAGCTTAGCTCTGGCCCCTGTGGCCATCTCTGTCTCCGCTTCCTTCTATGTAACTGCCTTTCAAGTAAAAATAAATAAATCTTAAAAGGGAGATGTTCCTGGAAAAAATGATACTTGTTCTGTCTATACTAATAAGAATCTTAAAAAAAAAAACCCTCTTCTTAATATTTGTGGAATTTCTTGTTTTAATCTCAGTGTAGAAGTCAGAACTCAAGATCTCCTTTTGTAGGCTACACGGTCCAGTCTTGGTGTGGAAGTGATGCTGGCGCAGGTGCAGTAAAGCTACGTTCTGGTGCTTGCCGAGGTCACTCCTCATCATGCCAGCTTGGACTGTGACCTCAGACGTTCTCGACCTTAACTCCAATTTCTTCTGTTGTGCTGAAGACTGTTACTACTGCTACGTGTATAATTAGTATTCTTTTTAAGCTAGCCAGAGAGGATTCTGTTATTTGTGCCTAAAAGTCCCGACAGACACACAATTTGGCACTGACAGTGGAGTTGGTCGCATGCTGCCAGTATGACTTCACGCAGGGAGAGCACGCAGGGTACACGCTGCCTAGCTGGTGACTCTTGCTCACGGCATCAAAATGTTGTCATCTACATGCAGATTGCAAGTAAAGCCCGACTGTAATATTAAGGAGACTAGTGGGGAATATTGAGAATATTGGTTTATAGTGATAATTTCTTGTCTTACTTGAGAAGCAGAGAGGGAGAGAGAGAGAGACAGTAGAGTGTGGTGAGAGACAGAGGAGAGAGGAGAGAAGAGAGAGAGACTTGCATTAGTTGGGTTACTTCTCAAATGCCTGCAATGGCTGGGATTGGGCTGGGTCAAAGCCAGGAATCTAATTATTTGATCCAGCACCGGTGCTTCTCCAGGTCTTTATTAGCAGGAAGTTGGAACCGGGAGCTGGAGCTGGGTATCAAAGCCGATACTCTGATACTAAACATGTCTGTCTTAATCTATGGGTTAACTGCTAGGTTAAATGATTTCTCCCGCCCCTTGCATTTTTAGTAGCCTTCAAAGAGTGGATGAGCGCAGATCAGAGCCGAGCGCCTGGCAAGCAGCCATGGATGGACTCCTTCATGGCCAGAGGCTCCCTGGGCTGCAGCTGCAGGTCCAAGCAGATTGTTAATCCCTGAAGGAAAACATCTCCTACCTCTTCAGAGTAAAGTTGTTCCAAGCAGCTCTTGGTGGGAAATGATAAGTCAATCCTGTATAATTCATTGCGGGGGCTGATTGAACGACTTCATGCACCTGATGCTTGCGTCATATGTGTCCATCAAATTGTTACAGCTAAGTGGGTGTTTGTATTTATAGGGTGCTAGGTTTAGACTATGGAGACAAGTACCAACGCTGTGGCCCAGTGGTTTAAGCTATCTCCTGCAATGCTGTTATCCCATATCTGCACGCTGGTTCAAATCCTGACTGGCTTTGTTATTTATTTATTTATTTATTTATTTATCTTTTTTATTTTCCTTTTATTGGAAAGCCAGATATACAGAGAGGAAGAGAGACTGAGAGGAAGATCTTCTGTCTGTTGATTCACTCCCCAAGTGGCCTTAACGGCTGGAGCTGTGCCAATCCGAAGCCAGGAACCTGGAGCCTCTTTCGGGTCTCCCACATGGGTGCAGGATCCCAAGGCTTTGGGCCCATCCTCCACTGATTTCCCAGGCCACAGGCAGGGAGCTGGATGGGAAGTGGAGCTGCCAGGATTAGAACTGGCGCCTATATGGGATCCTGGCACATGCAAGGCGAGGACTTTATCCACTAGTCTACCATGTCAGGCCCAAATCCTGCCTGTTTTGCCTAGCCCTGCCTCTGTCTCTCCCTTTCTCCTTGTAATTCTTCCTTTCAAACAATAATAAATTTTGCATGAAGACCTTGCATTTAGCTACTGGCAATGCTGATTTGAGGGGGACACTTAGGATAGTTCTTGTAGCCCAGCAGAGAGTTTGATATGCTTTAGAGAGAGACCTTAAAGCGAGGCAGTGTGGGAAATGGAATCTTTGCCCCTAACTTCACTGAGTGTCACACATGCCTACCCTTGCCATGGGTGTATGGTTCCTCCCATTGGAACCAAAGCGTACAATCATTCTTTATATGCACGAGGCAGTGGTTCCAAGACACCTGAAGATAACACAATTCTGAGATGCTCAAATCCCTTCTGCAAAATGGGGTACCACTTGCACAGAGCCTACGCGCATCCTTCTGTGTAGTTGGAAAGGTTCAGTCTGCTTTGGCCTTTGTTCCTGCCTTTCAAAAAGGATTATTTATTTTTATTTGAGAGGCACATTTACAGAGAGAAAAGGACACACACACACACACACACACACACACACACATACACACAGACAGTCTTCCATCCTCTGGTTCATTTCCCACATGGCTGAAACAACCAGAACTGAGCTGATCTGAAGTCAGGAACCCTGAGCCTCTTCTGGGTCTCCCATCTGGGTGCAGTGACCCAAGGACTTGGACCATCTACTGCTTTCCTAGGCCGTAAGCAAGAAGCTGGATTGGAAGTGGAGCAGCTGTGATGTGAACTGGTGCAGGTGTGTTTCACTGGCACTGCAGTGGGAGGATTAGCACCATGCCAGCCCCCTTTTCTGATTTTGTTAAGTCTTTCTCTGTCTATAAATTCAACCTTTTTGCTCAGCTTGTGGGAATACTTATTCAGTCTGGGGAATAAAATGTTGCATGGTTTCTGCTTAGAAAATGGAACTAATTATAGTTTTAAATTAAATTATTGTCACTTTGTCTTTTGACTCCTATATTGGAAAGTGGAAATTCTGTAAGAGAACTAAGAGGGCTCTTATAACTGAACTCACAGATGATATCCAAAATAGGTAAATTCAGAATTAGCAAGGGTGGGCCCAGCGTCGTGGTCTAGCAGCTAAAGTCCTCGCCTTGAACATGTAGGAATCCCATATGGGCACCAGTTCTAATCCTGGCAGCTCTACTTCCCATCCAGCTCCCTGCTTGTGGCCTGGGAAGGCAGTGGAGGATGGCCCAAAGCCTTGGGACCCTGCACCCGTGTGGGAGACCCGAAAGAGGCTCCAGGTTCCTGGCTTCGGATTGGCACAGCACCGGCCGTTAAGGCCACTTGGGGAGTGAACCATCGGACGGAAGATCTTCCTCTCAGTCTCTCTTCCTCTCTGTATATGTGACTTTGTAATAATAATAATAATAATAATAATAATAATAATAATAAAAGAATTAGCAAGGGTTAGCATTTGATAGAATAGCTAAGACTCCACCTAGCAAGCTCATTTTCCATGTTGGGATGTCCGGGCTTGAGCCCCAGCTTTACTTTTGATTCTAATGTACACTGGGAGGCAGTAGGTGATGGCTCAACCCTGGTAGTTGAATGGGAAACCCAGGCTGAGTCCCAGGCTGCTGGCCTTGGTCTGGCCCCACCCTGGCTGGTGTGGGTATTTAGGAGATGAACCAGTGGGTGGCAGATGTCTGTCTGTCTTTCTCTGTGTGCCTCCTTGTGTTTCAAATAACTAAAAATAGGGCCAGCGCCATGGCTCAACAGGCTAATCCTCCACCTTTAAGCACTGGCATACCTTATGGGCACTAGTTCGTGTCTCAGCTGCTCCACTTCCACTCTAGTTCCCTGCCTGTGGCCTGGGAAAGCAGCAGATAAAGACCCAAAGCCTTGGGATCCTGCACCAGCATGGGAGACCTGAAAGAACCTCCTGGCCCCTGCTTTTGAATCAGCTCAGCTCTAGCTGTTGTGGCCATCTGGGGAGTGAAGCAGCAGATGGAACATCTTTCTTTCTGCTTCTCCTTCTCTCTGTAAATCTGCCTCTCAATAATACAAAAATCTGAAAAAAATTAGACAGAAATAAAAATTGAAAACAGAATTAGCAGGCAAGCATATTATATACAATTAATTCGTGTTCTTCTTGGTAGCTGTATTCTACCAGTTGCTGCAAATGTTGAATTAGTTAATACTGAACTTTGCTCCTGGTCTGTGCACACCCATACCCTCCCCAAACATCACACGTAGATTTTCATCTTCAATCCTAAGTGCAACTCATGCAGGTAATCTTAATTTTGAAGCTTTTCCGAGGTTTGAAAGTGCTGCTCCGAGGCCACCTCACTCACAGAGGCCGGAATCGGGGTCTTACAGTTACATGTGCTGCCCTGTCCATGGGCACATCCTCCGGCCATCTCTGTGTGCAGGTGGGAAGAAGGCAGAGCGGCCTTGGCTCACCTTAGCTGCAGGAGCAAGTTAGAGCTGATTTTTTTTTTTTGGCCAACAATCCCAGAAACATGATGAGTACCGATTAGTAATTACTAATTTGTAAGTAACGAAGATGGACTGTGTAGACATAAAGATTTAACATCCGAAAAGGTCATAAGAATCAGAAATGTGTGTCTCTGGAGAACAGGAAGCTAAGTGGGAAGAAGGAAGGTACGGAAAGACTGTTTTTAATCAAGGACAAGTTTTAATCGGCCAAAAATGTATTCTGAGTAATGGATACTATTAATCGCGTATGATTAGTGATCTGAAATGAAGAATCTGTTGTTTGTATCTCATGCTTCCTCTTTTCTCCCACTGGGCTGGTGAGAACGCAGTCTGTCATTGTTGGATCTCTTTTTTCCAAGCTCCAGTATTTCCTGAAAGTCCCAAGACTGCTTCAGAGATTTCCAGAAGAGCCCTCCAGGTTCCAGTACTTGCTGGTCTCTGAATGCCTCCCTCTCCTCGAAGCACTTACTTGATGTAAGTGTCTTTCTTCTGAGTCTGCTTTAGGCTAGGGCCTTGCTTTGTGACTCCTAAGGTTGCTGTGAGCACCACTCTGGCGTCGTTGTTCTGGAAAGAGGGTGCTCCTGGTATAGGGAAGAGAGTAGAGGGCAGGCCTGGAAGCTTCGCAGAAATCACAGAAGGCTCAGATTTACAGAGAAGGAGAGACAGCAAAATGTTCCACCTGCTGGTTCACTCCCTAAATGGCTGCCATGGCTGGAGTTGAGCGGATCTGAAGCCAGGAACCAAGAGCTTCTTTTGGGTCTCCTATGTGGGAGCAGGGGCTCAAGGACCTGAGCCAATCTCCTCTGCTTTCCCACGCCATGAGCAGGGAGCTGGATTGGAAGCAGGGCAGCTTGGATATGAATCAGCACCCATATGGGATGCCCAGTGCTGCAGGTGGAGGCTTAGCCAGTTGAGCCACGACACCAGTGTTCTGAGAGTCTACCTGTTGGAGATCAGCGAGGAGGGTGGAGTAGGCAGGCTGGAGGTTACCGCAGCGCTGTGCACAGAACGAACCAGTCTCATTCTCACGGTGGATATACATGTAATTGTAATGACAATTCTTACTGTGAGGGCTTGCTTTGGGGGTCAAATGATAGCGATAGTAATAGCAGATACTCATGTTAGAACCTCATTATGTTCTGGGCACTGTTCCAACAGTATAACTTATAAAGGTACTTCATAAAAGTTTATGGAAAATGCATATTACATTAAACATAAAGATGGATTTCAATTTTGTGGTACCAAAGTAAACTCAACTTTTCATTCTCCCTTTCTTAAACTTTTGAAGTTCCTTGTCGAGTAACTGATGTGGTCTGACCGCAGCCCCGTGAGAGATAGTCCTGCTTTATAATGAGACACTGGAAGCGCAGAGCAGCTAAGTAAGTTGTCCAATATGGGACAACTAAGAAGGGCCAAAGCGGGATTTGATCCCAGGCAGTACAGTTCTTGTGTCTGAAACAGACTTTGCAACCGGGGCAGTTATGGTGGCTAATGAGAAGTCCCAAACAGCAGGTGCCAGGGCTGCGGGCTTCATGCGGGAGGCTTACCGGGAGTGGCTGACCCGCCAGGCGGGGCCTGGAGACGTCTCCGCTTGGACAGCAGCTGCGGCCATTCACTTCCCACATGCAGTCCGAGGGAAGGTTCCTTATGAGGGAAGACCCCAGTTCCGGCCAGCGAGGAGCTTGGGAACGCAGCTGGACTCACGGAAGTGGGGCAGCCGGGATTTGAATTGGTGCCCATACGGGATGCCTGTGCTGCAGGCGGCGGCTTAGGCTGTGCGCCTTCTTGCTGGCCCCTCCTTCCTGACTTTTACCCTTGCTATTTCTGAAAGGACAGTAGGGGCCTATATTCAGTATGTGCTGCCGGTGTCTCTGGCATCTCATATGGGCACCGGTTTGGGTCCTGATTGCTCTGTTCTGGGTCCAGCTCCTTGCTAATGGCTTGGGGGAAAGCAGCAGAAGATGGTTGGGTCCCTGCAGCCCCTTGGAGACCTAGAAGAGGCTCCTGGCCATCGCAGCCATCTGGGTAGGAACAAGTAAATGGAAGCTCTCTCTGTCTCTCCCTTTCTCTTTCTGTAACTCTACCTTTCAGAAAAATAAACAAATAAAATCTTTTTAGAAAGAGGAAAGTAACCAGAATCATTTATTTAAAATGATTTATTTATTTTTATTGGAAAGGCAGATTTACAGAGAGAAGGAGAGACAGAGGAAGATCCAGTGTCCTCTGGCTCACTCCCCAAACAGCCGCAATGGCCGGAGCTGAGCTGATTCAAAGCCAGGAGCCTCCTTTGGACCTGCCATGTGGGTACAGGGTTCCAAGGCTCTGTGCCATCCTCCACTGCCGTTCCCAGGCCACAAGCAGGGAGCCGGACGGGAAGTGGAACAGCCAGAACAAGAACCAGTGCCCATGTGGGATCCTGGCTCATGCAAGGCAAGGATTTTAGCCATTGGGCCATCGCGTCAGGACCCAAAATTATTTAATCTGAGGACTGGATTAGATGCATGTGTTGGAGCTACTTATTGTGTGGGATCCAGAGAGGAGAGGAGCATGGACATGACCTGCCATGAAATGATTTAACCTGTAATAAGGAGCTCCCTACATTTTAAACTTGCTGCTCTCCAGTTTTCTGGTTGGCAGTGGATTGCTTTGCCAGTGATCGCCACTAGATGTCACTGTTGCCACGCTTGGGAGTCCCATACCCGCTGACCTCCCAACCCGCGTTCCCCACTGTACCCTGGCCTGATTTTACTGGATTGAGAACACACATGTGACCGAGGCTGCTTTTAAGGGAGAAGGGCGTATTTCCCTCCAGAGAGCCTTGGGGTCTTCACTGGATGGTCCTGTTGTGCTGTTCTCATTGCTGCTCTATGGAGCCTATGAACGTCTTTGTAACATAGTTGGGGGATCTTTCTAGAGATATGAGGAGGACGATGGGCTGCTATGTGAACTTACTGCAGAATTATTGACGTTTGAAGAACATTAGGGGAAGGCCTTGATTCTGCCAGGGTTTCTCAAGTCACGTTGGGTGCGAGTTTGCACGGAGGAAAATCGCTCCTCTCAATGGAACGTGAGCTTTTCCTTTGGTTGTAAATGCGGGAGGCGAGTCACAACAGCACAGCATTGGTTAGGACTCGGCCCCAGACACGCATGGAGGGTGGCAGGCAATGGTGTTCATCAGCGTCCGCACTCTGAAACCAGGAGGTCCCTTGGAGAGCCAGAGACACACGTTGCCCTAAGACCACTTTGATGGCCGTGGCTGCTTCGCAGCAATCCGCATGTCAGTTTATGCGGCTGAATGCATTATCCTGCGAAGGGGTCCAGAGGCTCCCCCACAGCCTGGACTCCCGAGATGTGCCCTGAGCCCCCAAACCTGGGGGTGCAACTGGTACAAGGACAGGGCGGGGAGTGGAGTGAATGCAGGCAGGAGGTAGACTTAAGGGGCCTAATCTGCTTTCATTAAGAGGGGAGTCGGACAGCCCTGCACGGCCAATGCAACCACGAGGTCTGTATAAACGAATGAGGGCAGTGGAGAGTCAGGCACAGGGGAGGCGGATGTGGTGTCAGACAGCAGCAGGGTGCAAGTGGCTGCCAGTTTTGAAAATGGAAAAGGCCTGGGCACCATTACACGCCACTGTTTCTGGAAGGAACTAGCCCTGAGGACACCTTGGGGAGACCCTTTTGGCCTTCTTCTTCTTCTTCTTTTTTTTAAGATTTATTTATTTTTATGACAAAGTCAGATATACAGAGAGGAGGAGAGACAGAGAGGAAGATCTTCCGTCCGATGATTCACTCCCCAAGTGAGCCGCAACGGCCGGTGCTGCGCCGACCCAAAGCTGGGAACCAGGAGCCTCTTCCGAGTCTCCCACACAGGTGCAGGGTCCCACAGTCTTGGGCCATCCTCGACTGCTTTCCCAGGCCACAAGCAGGGAGCTGGATGGGAAGTGGAGCTGCCGGGATTAGAACCAGCGCCCATATGGGATCCCGGTGTGTTCAAGGCGAGGACTTTAGCTGCTAGGCCACGCCGCCGGGCCCCCTTTCGGCCTTCTAACCTCCAGAAGCATCAGATACAAAGCCTGCACTGTTTTGTCACCAAGTTTGTGTGTGAGTGTGTGAGACAGTGTGTGAGTGTGGCTGAGTGTGTGAGTGTATGAGTGTTGAGAGAGTGTGTGTTTTCAGTGCTGCTGCTGGTGAGATAAGGAGCTGTTGGCAGCCAAGAGGTAGATCACTGCAAACAATAGCTGAAAATCCTGTCTCTTTAATGGCCTGTGTGGTTTGGGGATTGGTGTTTTGGTGGATTTGGCCTTGGGTCTTTTTGTGAAGTTATAGTCAAGATGTCAGCTCTGGGGGTGGAGGCGGGGAGATCTTCTGTCCACTGGCTCACACTCCAGAATGGCCATGATGAATGCCAGGAACCCAAGCACCTTGGGTTCGTCTGCTCCTTTAGCAGGGAGCTGGTTGGAAGTGGAGCAGCTGCTACTTGAACCGATGTTCATACGTGCTTCCTGTGTGGCAAGCAGCACCTGAAGCTGCTGGGCTACTATGCCGTCCCCAGACCTAGCTGTTTTGGAGTGGGCTTTTTTCATCATTAGATGTGCTGGAAAGGACCAGGGACTCTGGTTGGATTTGGATTTGAGTTCGGCCTCTGCACCTGCTAGAGGAAGGACCCTGTTTGTGTGACTTCCTCCATATCATGGTTTCCTCACATTTCAAATGGGAATGATGACATGACAGGAGTGAGTGAGGGTTCGAGGAGTTATTAAATGTAAGGCACTGTGAACATCCTTTCTTTTCTTTGAAAGATAGAGTGAGAATAAGAGAGACTGATCTTCCATCTGCTGATCCACTCCTAGTGTTGGGAGCACTGCACGTGTGCCCTAAGATGGCGCTGAGACCTCTCCTCACCCCGGAGCTTGGCGGTGCACAGGTTTCAGGAAGTGCCTTCTGATTGGCCCGTAGCTGCATGCTTAGCGCGTGTGCTACGCGTGATCAGAGCTATGATTGGTGGGCCTGCCACGTGCATCAGTGACCTTTAAGCTGATTGGACTAGGATTGTATTTAGTGGTGGGGGTTCCAGGAAGAAGGACAGGACAGGAAGATGGAGATGGAGACGGACGGACAGACTGAGACGGAGGACAGGGTACGACTGGGACGGACGGACGGACGGACAGAAGAAGACTAGGGGCGACGAGGAGACTGGGGAATGAAGCAGAGAGAAACGGAAGAAAAACGGGAGGTAGTGGAAGTCAAGTTGACCGGCTGGGAAATGGACTGGTTGGAAAAATAAAGTTCCTCAAGAAACAGATCCTGGAGCGTCGGGTGAATTCTTCTGCGGGACGGAAGACCCCGACACCTAGCATATCCCAGTGAGGGCAAAGTCAGGCCACAGCCAGAAGGCTTGAACTCTGTATGGGTCTCCCATCAGGGTGGCAGCAAATCAAGCACAATGGCTGTCATCTGCTGGCTCCCGGGACGCGCAGGAGCAGGTAGCTGGATTAGAAGCAGAGGTGGGGCTTGGTTCTGGGCGCTCTGATAGAACATGTAGGCATCTCAAGCAGTGGCCTAACAGGTCACACCAGACGCCCACCCTGACCTTGGGTGGGTTTTGGTACACGAACCATGGTAGGGATGCCATTGTTAATGTACTGGACTTCTGGGTTCTTTTAGATGATATGACCCAAACAAGATGCCTCCTGGGGAATAGGGTAAGAACATGTTTAAACAGATGGAGAAACCTTAGTCAGTGTGAAGCAGAGACAGCACATTCCAGGAAATGAGAGAGGACGAAACAGCAGCAGAGGTGCACCTGGAGACTGGCAGATCCAGGAAAGCAGTGGACACAATAGTGTGGTATTGCAGTGACCTGTATCCCAGCGGCATTCAGCGAGCAGTGATCTGAACTGCACCGGCATTCGGAACTCTACCAGCAGCAAGGTGGGAAGGGGAGTTCACCAGGAGCTCAGGATGTGAACCCAAAGAACTGCCCGTCCTTCTGATCTATATGACTTGACCATAAACAGAGACTGAGAGGCAGGTCCCAGACAGGCAATGCGGGAACAGAGTGGGTGGATTTCACAGCCCAGTCAGCCCTCTAGAGGCGAATCAGGTATTATTTTGTGTAAGGAGGCAGAGGCTATGGGACAGTACTGTGCATGCACTGAGCTGGGAGTGAACTCATTTTAGGCTCAGTGGACTGCAACAAATGGCATCCTATGGGTTCCACCCAAGATAGGTCCAGGTATCCCTCAGACCTGATGGCCAACAGATCAAGAGCTCTACTAGTGGCACATCAGGTGCCAGTTTGTACGGTGTGGCAAAGGCTTTAAGACTGCAGGGACAACAGTGAGCTGTGACGCACTGAGCTGGGAGCAAATTCACTGAGCTCAGTGCATTGCACTGGTCCCACATGGAAAATAGTACTGATTTTGGCATTGTACAACTCAAAACAAGTCCATGTGGCCCTCAGACCTAATGGGCAACAGGTTCCTGCAAGCTCAGCATCACAATAACCTATCTATATAGAACTCCTATGTCTCCCTAATCCTGAGAACTGCTCAAACTGGAAGTGGGAGAAAGGTTGTATAGACAACGGTGCAGCCTCAGCATGATATCATAGGAGTGGAGACTGGTGAGCCAGGAGTTGGGGATATGGAGACCATGGTGGAAGTCTAACATAACAACCCAGACGTAGAACTTGCTGGAGGGAGTGGCACAAGTGACTGCAAACAAAGAGCTGTGTACCAACCACAATAAATAAAAATTGAACTGTAGACCTGTGGGTGACAGAGCTTAGAAACCTGCCCCAAGGAGAAGAATCTGATAACTTGAAGTACAATGACCAAGAGCAAAAGAAGAGACAGAGGCACAATGAATATTACTGAAGACTCCCCTGCAAAGGAGCAAAAGCCTTTGCCAACCTCAGCGTTAACTGAGGATTACATCAAGAAAATGTGAGATACAGAATTCAAAACACTTGTTATAAAGCTTCTTCTCAATAACGAGAAGCACGTAAAGCAGGCGTTCAAGGAATTTAAGGAATATGTCACACAGGAAATGAATCAAATTAAAGCTGATATATCAGAAATGAAGAATACAGTGGAACAAACTAAAAGTACAGTGGAGAGTCTCCAAAATAGAATGAAGGAGGCAGAAGAAAGAATCTCAGAATTGGAAGATATTTCCTGTCACCGGGGGAAACAAACAAAAGCTGGAAGCAGAGCTGGGTCAAGCTAAAAAAGGTATTCAAGAATTGAAAGACACTATTAAAAGGCCAAATATAAGAGCTACAGAAGTCCCAGAAGGTGCAGAAATAGAAGCTGGGCTTAAAAATGTGTTCAGTGAAGTACTGAGGAAAAATTCCCTAATCTAGAGAAAGAATTGGGAAACAACATCCAAGAGGAACGCAGAAATCCCAACGGGCTTGACCAAAAGCGATCTTCACCAAGACACATGATCATCAAGCTCTCTTCAACTGAACATAGGAAAGGGTCCTTAAATGTGCACGTGAAAAAAATCAATTGACATATAAAGGAATGCCAATTAAATTCACAGGAGACTTCTCACAGGAAACTCTACAGGCCAGAAGAGAATGGAATGACATGTTCTAGACTCTAAAAGCAAAAAATTGTCGGTCAGGGATAACGTACCAGGCAAAGTTTTCCTTTATCTTTGAAATGAAATAAAATTCTTCCACAGTAAAAAAAAACGTAAAAGAACATGCCTCTTCTAAACTTGCCCTGTAAATGATACTTCAAGATGTTCTCTTGGCACAGAAGAGGAATAACACCTACCAAAACCAAAGGAAAATGCAAAGAACATCCCGGTAAAATAACAAGAAGACTAAATCAATGAACAACCCATTGCTAAAATGACAGGACCAAATTACAACCCATTCATATTACCCCTGAATGTAAATGACTTAAACTTATCAATCAAACACCAGAGGTTAGTAGATTCGATTAAAAACACAAAACCCACCTCTTTGTTACCTGCAGGAGACATATCTCATCAACAAAGATCAGTGGAAACTGTATTTCATGGATTTTGATTTTCTTTTTTTTAGTTTCATCTCTTTGAAATGCTTTCTTCCTCATTACATTCGTCACTGACTCATAGATCATACAGTAGTATCATTTTTTTCAGGAAGGTTCTTGATTTTCTTTTTCATGTCTTCAGTAACACATTAATCACTCAGTAGCATGCTATTTAAGTTCATGGTGTTGCAAATTTCTTTGTTTCCTGTTGCTGATTTTGTTTTGTGGATTTTCATTTGAGGGGATGTACAGTAACTGTAATGGAGACTATCATATTCAGTAGCATGTTATTTAACCTCATGGTATTGTAAATTTCTATTTTTCTTCCTGTTGTTGATTTTGTATTGTGGCTTTTCACTTAAGGGGATGTATAGTAACCGTGTAATGGAGACTCTCATATCCAGATGTGAGGATACAATGCAGTATGCATCTCTACTTCCAGATGAAAGATGGACTCCCAATGAAACTGTTAACTATATCTTGACAATAGGATGCTATTGTCCATGTCTGCAATGATTGACATATGACTGTTTATGGAGAACTATACAATAGTAATAATATAGGGGAACTCAGTGACGGTGGAGTGGACTTGGGGAGGGAAAAGGGAAATCCCAGGACTTACGGAACTGCATCATAAAGTGATAATAATAATAAAAAATGAACTATGATTAAAAAAAACAAGTTGCTTCCTGTGCAGTGTGGTCAGTGGCCCACCCATAAGAACCCCACTCTGCAGCTGGTCCACAAAGCAGCTCTCTCTGTCACATCCAAAACGCTTTCCCTAGACCCCAGGCTAGGGAGACAGACTGCTCAGCTTCTCCTGCCTCTTACTGGCCAGTAGCATAGGTGTCCTCTTCCTCAAAGACAGGGATCACAGGTGGAGTGTGGGCTCAATGGGCTGTGGCCCTACCTGGCTCAGCACACGGCCAAGTCGGGTGGGGAGTTATCTGCCACAATCATTCCCTGTCCTGACCAACACAGCCCCTGTGATGGAGAGTACGGCCAGGAAGACTCTCACTTAAATGGCCACTGGGTGAAGCCCTGGGAGACCCGTTGCCTGGCCTGTTAGGAGAATGTTTATAGTGAGTCCCATGCTGAAGCTGCTCCACAGCCAAGTTCATGGCCAGGCAGTTCTCCCCATTGCAGCCGACTGACAAAGGGAGGGGAAAAGGCTGTACCTTCCAGTGTTACTGTCTCCGTTTAAAAGAGATGAGATTTTAGCTTTGTTGGGAAGAAATGACGTCATAGAAGGAAGCAATTTTCTCACCATAGCATCATGAGCTCAAGGCAGCCCCTAGAAAGAGTCCAGCAGAAGATTTTGGCCAGACCAGGCTGCCCACGACTCATCTTGCACTCCAAGAGCTGGTTGATACTGTGAAGCTGCTTCGAGAATGCTTTGCAAATGCTTGATTGCTTGCTTCTGAATTAAAAGGTGAAAAGGTGAGTGAAACCATGACTCCGATGAATGTTCTTGTCCCCCTTCTCTGCAGAAATAACGGATAGGCCAGAGACGCAGAGCCGCTGTTGAGCCAACACCTGCACTGCCTGCCTCTGACAGCTGGTCCCTGAGAATGTGCAGGCTTCCAGAGCAGCAGCCAGCGGCCAGGCCTGTAGCCACAGCTGGCCTGGCTGGCTTCCGCAGACCTCTTGGCTGGTGTGTGGATCTTTGGCTTCTTGGAATCTCCTGCAACTGTTCAGTTGCTGGTTTCTTACCCGCCCCCCCCCCCCCGCCCCGAGAGAGTGCAGGGTGCTGGGAAGTTTGTTACTTTGGGAAGCTTGCCACAGTCACGGATGCCTTGTTAACCTCTCCTGAATGACAGATTTATTCGATCATTTTTGATAAGTGGGTTGTTTGTGACTCAGTGATGGAAGGAATTATTTGTATTTCAAACTTGAAAGGCTGACCGTCTGAGAGCCATGACTAAGTGTAAGTATTAAAAGGTCACTCATACTTGCTTAACATCTTGTCATAGATCGTCTTCTGAATCCTCTGTGTTTATTATTTTGATCTATTAAAAAAAAGAAACTTTGTAAAATGTGAGAGCTGGAATTTGGAAAATGACAGGATTGTTCAAGATTCCTGCAAGCGGAGGAGAAGTACTACATTGACAAACGTGCTAAGCGGGTTGTGTTCAAGTTGCGCTCTTTGCTCTTGATTTTAACGACTTGGAATTCCTTGAACTTGAGGCAGCCTGGATTTGGTTTCCTGCTGAGATTCGGTCATGGTGACTTTCTGACTTGGCAGAGTTAAGAGCCACTTTGCTGAGTCATGGTTCTCTTAACTCCGTCCAGGTTTCCATAAGCCCAAGTACTAGAGTTCGGTCACTTTGCAGGTGTCTGGAACTGTTCCCAGTGTCTATTGGGAAGGAAAGAGTCAGCCATAAACATTTGGCCATAAAGAAATGCAAAGGAATTTCTTTTTTTTCCCACCAGGGTTGGCCCTACCTCTGGTAATTTAGGCATCTATTGTCAAATTCCGTGTGTTCAAGGTTGATTCTGAGGGTAGCCGATCAGCTGAGCTCTAAACAATTGGTGTGATTTTTTTTCTCCTTAATCTTCGCAATACCTCTTGGAGATAAATTGCCGACACAGGTCCTGTTTTCAAATACGAGCCAGTTTTACTTATTTTGGCTGAAGCCACCCAGCTAATAAGTGACAGAGCCAAGATGTGAACCCTGGGAGGTGTGACACTCGTGTTGCTATTATCCACAATTTGTTCTGAGTTGGAAAGAATGTAGTTCTTGGCCACTTACATCAAGCCACTAGGAGCTGTGAAAATGGAGCATGGCGGGAAAAGAGGGGGGAGTTCTTCAAGAAGCCAACAGGTGGAAAAAGGAAGCTATTTAGAACAAATTCCCTCAAAAACAAACAAGTACACCTAATGAAACATGGGACTGGTGGGTGTTGGCGCTTGGAGCAGGGCCTTAAATTACTCTTTGGACAGGTATCAGAGAGCCTGGTTCAAATCCCAGCTACTCCAGTTCCTGTTAATGGTCCATGAGAGGCAGCATGCGGTGGTTCGAAGCAGGTGATGACCCCAGTATCTGGGGCCTTGACAACTCTGTGGAAGGTCAGGAATGAGTTCTAGGCCCTCTTAGTGCTGGATAGGTGAAACAACAAAGTGATTTGTTGGGGCAGGTGGTTGCCAGAAGCTAAGGTGCTGCCTGGAATGCTTAAAACCTGGATCGCAATGCAGGGATCAAGTCCTGGCTGAAATCTCGATTCCAGCTTCTGGCTAATGAGTATCCTAAGTGACAGGGTGATGGCTTGAGACGTGGGTCCCTGACACCCACGTGGGAGACCCTGATGGAGTTCCTCCTGGCTTTCTGGCCTTGCGGACTCAAACCAGTGACCGAGAGCACTGTGTTTCTCTGCTTTCAAATAAATAAAATAAATCTCTTTTTAAAAAGAAATGTTAACACCTTAAAAAAAAACTTGACTTCTAGCAACCAGATTCCCATTAGGCGATGGAAAACCCACAGGAATTGTAACCTGTGAAGTTTAATATGGAGGGATATCAGTGGTTACAAGAGACTGAAGTAACGGCCGTTTGGCTGGTGAGGAGTAAAGGGGGCTGTGAAGAGTGGCCGCCGCTAGCCCTGGGCGAGTCTTCCCCCTCCAGGGAAGGAGCTGACCTGGGCTACTAGTGTAGCCTATGGAATCATCCTCCTGATTCTCTTCTCATGTTTCGTCTTGTCGGTTAGCAACCGTTTACACTGTCAAGTTCAAACTGCCCTTACATTTCTCTATGGAGAAGATATCTGTCCAAAATTTTTAACAGTCCATATTTGACCCCCATTCTGAAAGATGACAGAGATCAAGTTTAATTAATACTGTTTTTTTTTTAAAATGCACACAAATCTAACTTTGGTTTTTAAAGCAAATAAAAGGAATAAAAATGGCTCATTCACTCCCCAAGTGGCCACAGCAGTTGGAACGGAGCCGATCTGCAGCCAGGAGCCAGGAGCTTCTTCTGGGTCTCCATGTGAGTGTAGGATCCCAAGGCTCCATTCTGTACTGCTTTTCCAGGCCACAGCCTGGGAGCTGGAAGGGAAGTAGAGCAGCCAAGATTAGAACCCGCACCCATAGGGGATCTCGGCGCCTGCAAGATGATGACTTTAGCCACTAGGTTATTGCACCAGGCCCTCAAAATTCTTTGCACTAAGATAAACATGCTTTAATTCTATTTTTCCACATACTTTTTGAAGTACTACTGTATTATATAATTTTTCCCCAGTGTTAGGTATTAATACTTCCTACAGTGGAATGTGAGAGTTTTAGCTACCTTAAAAACCCTCTTCCTTCACAAACACTCTTTATTCACAGACGCACACACTTTACACACATATTTGAAATACTAGTTTTTTTATAATACAAATTTCTGTGAACTTTTTGTGACATCTCCAGTATGAATGGATGTCAACATTTTTTTGCACTAAAATAAGCATAGTTTGTAACTCCATTTCCATACTCTTGTACATAATAAATCATTTTTGATGAGCTCAGTAGAATATTAGATAATGGATACCCAAGAGTGGTAGCTTGGAGTGTGTCTCCTTCAAAATCATAGATTCAAGTCCCAACCTTCAGTACATGAGGTAACCTTATTTGAAAGTGGAGTAGCCGGGACTTCAACCGGCACCCAATGGGATGTGGTGTAGGTGGTGGTTTACCTCACTATGCCACAACATAGGCCCTGAGATGACTCTTGAGATTGTATTTCCTGGGGAAATAATGAGGCGGAGATTGAGCTGGAGCTGGAGCTGGAGACAGAGATGGGGTGGGGAGGAGGACAAAGCAGCTGGAGGACGTTAGGGTTGCTTGGTTTTGGAAGCACACGCTTTTACTGCAGCCTGCCTTAGGTGCAAAGAGCAGGAGGGATAGAAACTGAAGTTGCAAAAAGAGAGAGCACCCCAAAGGCAGGGGGAAAGAGAGGGGCTGCCGATGGAATGAATGCCACAAAGGCAGGAGGGCCACAGGGCCCATGTAAAATCACAGCTGACCTTGGCTACGAGGGGAATACTTTCTGCATTATAACTGGTGATAGGAAAACAGAAAGAGTTTGGGGCAACGCAGGGATGACTAAGTCCCCACCTGGTTTCCATTTTCTCAATGAAGTTAGACACCAAATATCTTTCTCTCCGACTAGGCCAAGAAGTGAGGACATGTCCAGCAGAATGAAGTAACTTGGCAAAGGGGGATAAAATCGCACAGCTTCTCACTCCTGCACAACAAAGCTTTCGATTTTCATAGAGTGGGGGCAACCTGCTGTTGGTTCATTCTCTTGGTCCTACTTGTTTGTGCTTTTGCTGGTAGGAGCATGGATGGATGGATTCTATGGACTGAGACCAATCTGAGGCTCCCTCCCTCTCCACCCTCGTGACCACCGACCTCTTCTGTTTCTTTGTCCTTCTCTGATTGTGCAGCTGTTTCCTGCTGGACTGGCCTTTGCATTCACTTCAGCTTGGCAAACAGAGTGATAGTAATAAAGCCCCTCCCTTCATGGTGGGCACCTGTTGGCACCCCTGAAGAACTTGAAGAGAAGGGAGTCCAGCTTTCCCTCTGAGGGTCAAAGTGGAGGATGTGCAGAGGTCTGGGGAAGGGGGAAAAGCTCCCCACTGGAAGATATGAACCCCACTAGCGACTGAGCACCTTGGTTACAAAGAGCAGAAATGGAGAAAAAGGAGCTGCAACTTTAGGGACCTGAGATAACAGATATGGAGTGTTCCCATATCAACAAGAAAGTCACTGATAAGGTGGGCGTGGTGAAAGAAGAAGCGTACAGGACAGCCATTCGGCTTAGTAATGAGGATGCTACTTGGGGGTACTTGAATGGCACATCAGACTGTACCCAAGTTCACGTTCCAGCTCCACTTCCAATCCTTCCTGTGGATGTGCGCCCTGGGACGCAGGAGACAGTGGATCAAGGAGTTGGATTCCTGCTGTTCCCATGGGGGACCCTGGCTGAGCTCCTGACTCCTGGCTATTGCAAGCATTTGCAGAGTCAACTGGAAGCTGGCAGATATCCCTCTGTCTGTCTGCCTTTCAAAATGAATAACAACCAAACAAATGCCCATGGTTCTCAAACTTTGTATCCTCGGCACCTGGGGAGGCTAACGCTGTCTTGCATCAGGGAGCCAGAACCCGGGTGCCTGACCTGCTTTGCTAAGGATTTGGAAATGCAGGCATGTGTGGGTCAGCTCCTGCTGACTGACCCCAAACCTTCAGGTTCTGGTTGCAAGACCCTCCCTCCGGTGAGGCCACAGCAAACTCCAGCCATCACTGGTTCATCCAGCTCCCAGGCTCTGACCTTGGCCTCACTAAATGCCCTTCTGGTTCCACTGGTACACCGAGACATGTAACGAAGATGCAGAGCCTTTCTGTCTCCATGGCAACGAATTCTCATTGTCAATCAAGAGGATGCCTTGAGCTTGTTTATGCTGTCTGTCTCCAGGACAGGGGTTACCAGCCCTGTGCACTCTTCAGCATCACCTTGGCAAGTGTTTCAAAATGTCGGTGGCTGGCCATCCTCCAGGGGTTCTTGAAATGTGAACCTTGGATGCTATGATTCAGATGTCATATTTTCTTTGGTTCTGCAAGCGTTGCCCAGGGCACCAGGAGACCTGGTAGGGAGCATGAAGAGGGGGGAAGGCCAGGTTCCACCTCTTTATGCCCCTAGAGCTCAAACTCAGTTCCAGTCAGACCCACACGCTTTTGTTGTGGAGCTGAACAATAGTCTATCCAGACAATGAGCCACCAGCCCTTGGGAGAGCTCCCTGCACGCTCAGGCAGCGTAAACCTAACCATATTAGCTAAGACACACATCTTCACATCTTCTCTGGGAGATTTTCAGGAAATTCTAAACTCCTCCTTCCAAAACACCTGGTCCGAAGAAGGTTGGGTGTGTGTGTGTGGGGGGGGGGGGGGGGGCTGGAGTCAGCATCAGCAGGAAGAAGCTCAGCGGGTCAGGAGATGGGAGAGACAGAGAGGCAGAGAGAGGATCTGTGACTGGGTCCTTACAGAGCGGTTGCCTTTTGTTCCAGAAGAAAGTGGTCTCGGGCCACCCTGCCCATCCTGAGGGCTGGCTGACCAGTCTCCAGATATTTGCTCCAAAGCAAATAGCAAACAGAGTTTTGCTGAACTCCGGAAATCGCCCATTCCTCTCACCTATGCCATGTGGACGATGCCCGTCTGCTCCAGTGCTTGCGGGGGCTCCAGCCCCTCCCCCCCAGGGCCACTCCGTGTTTCATCAGCCACATGCCACTGGCCTCAGGCTTTCACACAAGGAGAGAACTTCTGAGCCGCAATGCTGAGTTGTGGGCTGTGTGCAAAGCTTCCAGAATAGGCCTCCTAGGAGAGTGTGTGGGTGGGGGGCAATAAAACATCCTGCTAGAAGGAGACAGACAAGGAGGGTGAGGAAGAGAAGCAACAATGAGTAAAGTGACCGAGGATTCATCAGTCTGCTTCCCATGAAGTGAGCACTCCAAGGACCAGCTATCAGAATATTGTTTGTGAGGCGGAATTTGGTCAGAGTCTGGGCTTAGTGCTAGGATCCTAAACACTGGATCCTAAACTTGCAGAGACCAGCCAGTGTTTGAAGATGGCTTTGAATGGGATAAAACTGGGTACATTTGGTACCTGCACGATGACTCAGTGGCTAATCCTCTGATTTACAGTAGCAGCATCCCATATGGGCCCTGGTTCGTGTCCCAGGTGTTTCACTTCCTATCCAGTTCCATGCTTATGGTCTTGGAAAGCAGTGGAGGATAGCTCAAAGCCTTGGGATCCCACAGTCATGTGGGACACCCAGAAGAAGCTCCTGGCTTTGTATTGGCTCAGCTCTGGTCATTGTGGTCATTTGGGGAGAAGCCAATGAATGGAAGATCGTTCTCTCTGTCTCTTCTCTCTATACTGCTTTTTAAATAAGACCAAATCAAAAAAAAATTTGGCACATCTGAACTGTTCTCTGAGTACTGCTCCTGAATACCTTGATTTCCAGAGGTTATTAGTCAAGATTTCATCCTCCTGGGCTCTAGTTTGAAATGACCCTATCTAAATGACCCTTCTCAGAGCACTGCTCAGAGTTCACACATGGAATTTGGGGCTGGGACCTCATGGCCTTTCCTTCTTTTGGTGAGAAATGTGCAGTCCCCAGCCACTGGCAGTTTCTCTTGTCCTTAGTGGAGAAGACGGCTTTCCACTAGGGGGTGTCCTTACATAATGGATGTCTTCGCCCTCACAATTATTTACAGCAATGGAAATGCGTTAGGGAAAAGCTGTTCCTGCTATGGGCTTTGCAGTTGAACTTGATGTTGGCAAGTCATTTATATGTAAGGTGTTAAAGTGTGAAGAAGACTTGTTCCAATACTTTTCTTAGTTGGGCAAGTGATACGTTGTACAATTAATGAAGGTGGTAGCAGGTCATAAAGAGGTTTAACTAAATTTCTGTTGATTTTATTTAGTTATAAATTCAACGAATATTGATGGAGGCCGTTTGTGTGTAAGACGTGAGGGCGAGGAGTGGGTGCGTGAGGGTCAGCCTGGGTCAAATCGTCCTGGGCAAGAGCCTACAGCACGCAGAAAGTCTGTGGAATGACTTTCATTGTCTTGGTGTCTTGTAAAATTTTTCTGTTCCCAGAGGAAAAGATGAATTGCCACTGGCTCTTCTGGATGCGGAGGAAGTCTGGAGGGCAGGTGGATGCCAACAGGGCTGCTTCTCTGGCTCCTGCCCCAGTGCTGGCTGGGGAAGGGTCATGGAAAGTATGTGGATTGGAGCCATGTGGTGGTTCATCAGGCTGACTCCACCTGCAGCACTGGCATCCCATCGGGAACCAGTTCGTGTCCTCGCTGCTCCACTTCCCATCCAGCTCCTTGCTTGTGGCCTGGGAGAGCAGCCCAGGATGGCTCAAGTCCTTGGGACCCTGTCCCCAGATAGGAGACCTGGAAGAAGCTCCTGGCTTCTGCCTGTGGGTCAGCTCAACTGTTGCAGATATTAGAAGCTCTCTTCTTCTCTCTGTCTCTCTCCTTCTCACCATAAATCTGCCTTTCAAATAAAAATAAATTGTTAAAAAAAGAAGAAGAAGAAGAAAACATGCGGGTTGAATGATGTGCTATAGGCCTGAGATAGGCTGCAGGCTTTACATGTTGCATGGTTTATTTATTCATTTATCTCTTTCCAATTCTTTCTTAATGATTTTGGGTTTTTAATATTTAGCAGATCCCACAGGGTTCACAGATACAGTGTTAAGGCTATGATTTTGCCTTCTCTGTGCTCTCTTCACCTCCTCCTCACCTAGCGTACCATCTTGACCTCTCTTCAGCTCCCAGCAGGAAGAAGGCGACTTGCCAAGTTCTGTTCTCTGTCCCCCTCTGGGTGACACCACCCACAGAGCCTGGACCCTCTGTTGCAGGAGCCTGTCAGCCCAATAGAGCATCCGGGGGCCCTTCAGCAGGTGGACCAACGGGTGCCACTGCAGGGCAGGTGCCGATAAGAGATGCTGCTGTTCATCTTGGGTTTTGTGCTCTGTGAAAGCTTCAGAGGGGAACCTGAGGCTCATGCAGTACCGAAGGGAGCTAAGTGCTGGATCTGGGAGCGTAGGAGGGTACTGCAAAAAGTTCATGAGAACTACACCTTCCTTTTAAAACTTTTTAACATTTCATCTTTTTTGAGAGTTGGGGCGGAGGAAAGGAGGGACAAAGGCGAGAGGCAAGAGGAGAGAGGAGGGAGAAGCTTCCACCTGCTGGTTCACTCCCCAAAAGCTTGCAACATCTGGAACCATTCTCTGCCCTGACTTGGGCTCTGCTTCTAGTGGCCTCACTTAAGAAATTTGGTGGCAGGGCCCGGCGCAGTGGCCTAGCGGCTAAAGTCCTCGCCTTGAACACCCCGGGATCCCATATGGGTGCCGGTTCTAATCCCAGCAGCTCCACTTCCCATCCAGCTCCCTGCTTGTGGCCTGGGAAAGCAGTCGAGGACGGCCCAAGGACTTGGGACCCTGCACCCGCGTGGGAGACCCGGAAGAGGTTCCAGGTTCCCGGCATCGGATTGGCGCACATCGGCCCGTTGGGGCTCACTTGGGGAGTGAATCATCGGACGGAAGATCTTCCTCTCTGTCTCTCCTCCTCTGTGTATATCTGGCTGTAATAAAATGAATAAATCTTTTTTTTTAATAATGAATAAATCTTAAAAAAAAAAAAGAAATTTGGTGGCACGAGACAGCTGAATTGTACCCTATGGCCATTTTAAGGTATGTAGCAGCCCGTTCTATATATAAATTAAAATTGAAATGTCAATGAAGTAGTCACAGGATGTGGTTAAGAATTTGCATTTTTTTTAACACATTGGTTATTTAATACCATGTCAATTAATTCCATAACATTGTAAATTGTTGTTGATTTGTGTTGGGGCTTTCAATTGATCAGGATGATATGCTGCCAGCTCTACCCTCAGATCAGAGATGGTCTCCCCAAGAAACCATTGAATTTATCTGGACAATGGGATGCTGGACTCTATGCTTAATATATGTTTGCAAGGAAAGAATCTTGACTGAATTTGAACTGTAATACTGCAACAAGGTGGAGGAATCCACCCTCCCATGGGAGCAGGGAATGGGAGGGGTTGAGGGATTCCCAGAGCCTATGAAACTGTCACATAATGCAACATAATTACTAAAAAAAAAAAGAAAAGAAAAGAAAAGAAATTTGGTGGTACAAACAGCTCCTTTATTGGCCAACGCTGTGGCTCAGCGGGGTCATCCTCACATTCAAGTGCCAGCATTCTATATGTGTGTTGGTTTGTGTTCCAGCTGCTCTACTTCCCATCCAACTCCCTGCCTATGGTCTGGGAAAGCACAGGCAGATAGCTCAAGTTCTTGGGACCCTGTGACTGCATGGAAGACCCAGAAGAAGCTCCTAGCTCCTGGCTTTGGATCGTCTCTGCTCCAGCCTCTGCAGCCATGCGGGGAGTGAACCAGCAGATGGAAGACCTTTCTCCATCTCTCTGTAAAACTGCCTTTCAAATAAAAAACAAAAAATAAATCTAAATAAATATTAAGACAGACCAGCCCCTTTGCCTCAGTTTCCTAGCAGCGATCACCGCTTTCTCTCCTTTTATTTTTCACATAGCAAATGCTGCATCTGTTGTGGCCCCCAGGTTCAATCTGCTTAAACCCAAGGCCACCCTGGTAAATTCCTTCTCCTTTCCAGTGAGTGATTGAAGAATGGCATGTGGCCTGATCCCAGTCAGGGGCTCCTGGGGGAAGTTGGTTGAACTGTATCTGCACATGTTTCCTTTGCTCTTAAAGGAAAAGGTACACTCATGTTCCCATCTCTGATCATTTTCAAGTGAGAATGTGTCAGCTGAGTTTCAGCAGCCATTTTGTGAGTATGAGGGAAAGCCTAGATAGCCCCAGGTGCTGAGGGCTATGATGTTGTTCATTTACTGGATTTATGAGGCCTGGAGCTGCCTCACTTTATTAGTAAAATGCTAATGTTAATGTGTTTGCCTGAATGCTGTCTGTTAAGTCTGCTGTCATTGTGAGGTGTACTTGGTGTACTTGGCACCAAAGGCAGCCTTGATAAAAACCCCGTCAGCTGATGTAGTGATATTGAGCACACAAACAGAAAAGCGCAGGGGTGGTTGCGTTCTCCAGTCTGGTTCTGTTTCATAAAGAGAAGCATAGGCTGGTAGGAGTCTTAGAGCATTTTGTTTCAGCTTATGATTTGCCAGAAGCCAAAACAGGGAATGGGTTTCCTTTTCTTCCACTGCTGGCTTTTCTCCTGCTGCCAAGTCCTGGGCTATTGCCCTCCCTGACCTGAACCCTCCTTGGTTCATTTTCATCCATAGCAACAGCTGCATTTTTGCATGCTCAAATACGTCGCCAGACAGGTCACTACGTTATCTTGCACTTGTTTAGGAATACGTTCTTTCCCTTCAGTTCAGCACGGAAGACGGGGTGCCGAGGGCTTGGAGGAGAAGACTGAGAGAGGAAGGAGGTGGTCTCCCATCTCTGGCTTGTTTTGTTCTGTTTTGTTTGGCTCATCGGACTCAGCCAGTGCAGTTCTCTTAGCTGACCTGCTGGCCACCATCTCCTCTGTGATGGCTGCTGCCCAAGTGGTGACCCTTTGGTGGGACAAGGAAATTTACGGATACTTTGGATGTGTCACTGGCTAACTCTCACGTTCTGCATTCTGGAAGCTGCTGAAGTACTCCCTGCTTGAACTGTGGGGAGCCCTTTGCCGTTCACACCTCCCGTCTTCCAGGTGTGCACCTTGCAGAGTCTCCTCTTCCCCAAAGGCAAAGAAGTCTCTTTGGGAAAGGTACCATAAGATAACCTTAAACTGGCCATCTTCTGGGCTCAGCTTCTTGGCCACCAGCTTGTTCATTCTCTCACTGTGAAAGGAGGAGCTGAAACTTGTTCTGCTCCCAGGACCCAAGGCCTCCCAAAGTGCTAACCCTCCCTCTGCCCCCTAGCAGAGTGCCCTGAGGGCCCCCCAAAGGACTCACTCTCCTTTTCTCCACAGTACAATGCCCTGAGGGACCCCCAAAGGGCTCACCCTCTCTCTGCCCTCCAGCACAATGCCTTGGGGGCTCCTCAAACACCTCACCTTCTCTCTGCCTTCCAACACAATGCCCTGAAGACCCCCCAAAGGACTCACTCTCCATCTGCCCCCCCAGCACAATACCCTGAAGGACCACCAAAGGACTCCCCTCCTCTCCCCCTCCCAGCACAAAACCCTGAGGGATCCCCAAAGGGCTCACCTTCCCTCTGCCCCTGCCCCCAGCACTTCAAGCTCTGAGCTACTCCTGCCTTTTGCTTTCCCACTCTTATCTCCCATAATCCTTTTGCCTGGCATGAAACAGCTATCAGTTTCAATGTTCCCAACTCCTGGAGACACAGCTCACAATTTTGTGTCTTCCACACGACTTGTCCCCTGTCCTACTGGCCACACCCAGTGGCTTTTCCTGTCCTTGCTGTCTCCCAGGGAGACGTCAGGCTCCTCGTGTCACTGGCACCCTGTTCTTTACCAGTTCTGCCCAGGGCCCTCTTTCTCTGGTCTGGAGAAGGATATTGCAAGAAGCTAAGCCAGAGAGCTTCCCAGTGCAAGAAATTCTCTTTCCAAATGTTAATTTCCTTTGATTTAGCCTGGAGCTGTGTGACAGGAAAGGTGGTAAGGAAGCACTTTGAGCATCTCACTGATGGCTCTGGGGAGTGTTTGTTCTGTCGCATCCCAACGTGTCCTAGTCCACTGGGTCCACAGTAATCACACAATGCAGGCTGGGGAGCTAATAATGGGGACACTCACTTCCCACACCGCTGGAGGCTGAAGGTCGCCCCCAGGGTTGCTGTGAGGCCCATCTTGGGGCAAGCCTTTCTCCAGGGTGCAGATGGCCATCTCCACATTGTCCCTGAGGTGGTGGAGTGAGTCCTCTGGGGTCTCTGTTTTCTGAGGGTGCCGATCCCATAAGGACACAGAGAACCCCTTTAAGACCTCTTCTTCGTGATCCCACCTCCAATGAGGATTGGGATTTCGGCAAATGAATTCTTATTTGAGACTTCAAACAACCCCAGTTTTTTTCTCCTAAATTTTTGCAGGTTGGGAATCCAAGGTCCAAAGTAAGCCAGACTTCTCTGTGTCAGCACTTGCTTCTGGAGCTTCCAGGGGGAGAACCTGTTTTCTTGCCTTTTGCAGCCTGCATGGGTAGGTTCTTCCTCAAGGGTCTTCAGGGGGAATTAAAGTTACATCTTCAAACTGCTCTTTCACTCTGACCCTCCGGTCTCATTTGATGAGGACACCTGTGATGACATTGTGTCCACCTGGAACATTCAGGAAAATGTCAACATGTCAAGGTTCTAAACTTCATTACAGCAGCAATGTCCTTTCTGCATTGGCAGGTAGTGCATGCGTTGGTTCTGGCGCTCAGGACCTGGACGTTTTGGGCAGCTGTTAGTCAGTGCCCATCAGTGGTACTAATGTGACTGATGGTCTTCAAACTGTGGTTCCTGTACACCATGAGTCACCTGGATGATGACAATTCCCTGTGTCCCTTGCAAGTTAGGCTTGGCAATGGGTGATGTTGACTAGCTCTGGCCAGGGTAATGTTGGTAGCAAATAGGTGGATGATTTCTGGAAGAAACATTTCCACTGCTCACCTATCAGCCCTGTGTTTTCCTTCTTATTCAAACTGTGAAGACTTGCTTGTGCGATGTTGGAGTTCTAAGGCAACACCTCTAAGGTCTTGGGACCCCCGAGTGACAACCTGAAACAGAGCCCCTTGCTCTCCCAAACCTACTCTGGGCCTGGCATGCATCAGGCATGGGGCTACTAAGGATGCTTCTTGCTGCAGCTTCACCTTGCCCATCCAGCCAGGTCTTGGGATGACATTCTGGGACAAGAGGAGAAGTCTTATCCAATACGATGCCACACATATCACCAGATTGATTTGGGAGTATATTTGCTTGCACTTCCTGACAGTACTCATATCTTAATTTCCTGATGCCAAGATTACCTACTCAATAGGTGCCTGTATGCTTATTCTGCAAAGACATCTTTTTTTTATTTTTTTTTATTTATTTTTTTTTTCTGCAAAGACATCTTATGAGAGAATGTTTGGGAGACTTGGGGAACCACTATCATAAAACTCTGGTGTCACCTGACGTATTTTTTCAACTCTGAGTGCCTCCCTTTACAAACTAAGGATTTATTTCAGAGATGGTCCCAGGAGTAAAGAAAGAGAACAGTATGGAAGGAGCTGATCCAGGATTACACATCAGTCCATTGCTCCAAACAACTAGGAATCAAAACGGCAGAGCAGGGCCTGGCCTAGTGGTACAAAAGCTAATCCTTCGTCTGGTGCGAACATCCTATGGAGGCATTAGTTGGAGTCCCAGCTGCTCCACGTCTGATCCAGCCTTCAGGTAGCAGCCTGGAGAATCAATAGAGGATGCCCCAATTTCTTGGGCTCCTGCACCTGCGTGCAAGATCCAAAAGAAACTCCTGGCTCCCAGCTTCGGATTGACTCAGCTCTGGCTGTTGTGGCCATTTGGGGAGTGAACCAGCAGATGGAAGATCTCTCTCTCTCCCTCTCTTTCTTTCAAGGAAAGTAAATAAATGTTTAAACAAAAACAAAACACAAGCTGCAGAACACCAGGAATCCGTGAACATAACTGGTGGTGGCTGCTCACAGGGGTGTCTGCTCCACAGTGCTTGCTTTTCCTCTGTGTGAACCGTAGAACCATGCCGATCCCAGGGCGCAGCCACAGGCACTTGCAGCAGGAACTCCGCAGCACCTACCATTGGCTTTGTTCTGCGCTCAGGGTGCTCGCCCTGGGTTTTAAACCACTGTAGATGGAAGCAGGCAGTTGGCCAGGCAACTGTGCAGTTGGGTGTCCAGACCCAGAACGGGGAGGCTTGAGGCTGGATGTCAATCACCGAAAACAAGCAGCAAGAGCATAGAGGGAGAAGAAATAAATTTTACTCTGAGAAAAGAATGGAGTTGGATTTTAAATAGCCACTGTTTATATTTAATTTATTTTTAAAGATTTATTCATTTTTTTGCAAAGTCAGATATACAGAGAGGAGGAGAGACAGAGAGGAAGATCTTCTGTCTGCTGGTTCACTCCTCAAGCAACCGAAACAGCTAGAGCCGAGCTGATCTGAAGCCAGGAGCCAGGAGCTTCTTCCGGGTCTCCTATGCAGGTGCAGGGTCCCAAGGCTTTGGGTCATCCTCGACTGCTTTCCCAGGCCACAAGCAAGGAGCTGGATGGGAAGTCGGGCAGCTGGCACATGAACCAGTGCCCATATGGGATCCCAGCACATACAAGGCAAAGACTTTAGCCACTAGGCTGTGGTGCTGGGCCCAATATTTATATTTACTTGTAAAATAAAGAAGGGTACACACACACACACACAGACACATACACACAATGTTCTATTAGCTAATTGACTTCCTAAATATTTGCAAGAGCTAGGGTGAGCCAGGAACCTGGAGCTCAATCCAGGTCTCCCACATAAGCAGCAGGGGCTCTGACTGCTTGGCCACCACCTGCTGCCTCCAGGGTGTGCACTAGCAGGGAGCCTGGAATGGGGGTAGAGCTGGGTCTGAAACCCACGGCCTCTGGCATGGGATATGGCATCCAAGTAGTGTCTTAACTGCTGTGCCAAGTTCCCACCCCATAAAATGGCTTTTGATTTTAAAGGGTGGAAAGAATCCAGTAAGAAGAGGAACTTGCTTGAGGTTGGGACTAATGTTAGCAGGCACGGATGTGGTAGCATCAGATTCTGTTTGGGGAAAGTTGTAAGCAGTGGGTTTGACCGGGACAAAAAGTGGTTGAAATGTAGGAAATAGAGTTGGAAGAGCTTGGGTGATGGAGAGCCAAGAGCTCAATTTGTGATATTTTCATGAGAGAGGAAGAAAGTACTTCATGTTAAGAACTTGCAGATGGACCAGCTCTCCTGCCTCTGGGTCCTCAGGCCCGGCCAGGTCCTTCCATGTGCCTGCTTCCTGCGTCTGCTCTCTGGGATCTGGGGCTGACTGCTCTGATTCACTTGTCTGAGTATTTATTTCTAAATTCTTCTTGCTGATTCCCTCAGAGCTCATTCTAGCCCCGCGTTCCAGATCTTGAACTGTGGCTGCCTGTGGTTGCCAGCACGCCACACACCGGCAGCCATTTGTCTCCTGTCTGCTCCAGCTGACTCCCTCTGTTCTGTCCCCTTCCTGCCCCCATCTGCTCCGTAGTGGTTCCGCCTCCTGCCTTTTCTCATCAGGTAATTCCTCCTTTTACACTGTGACATGGATAATTAAACTGTTATTTAACCATTGCCGGGTAGTTGAGTGTTTTCAAAGTGCTCTTCCGAGTCTGTTGTAGCTACAGACTTGGGACAAGATCTGTTACACCTTCTGGGATCTGTTCTGATCTTGGACAGACGCATTGTTCCCTCATTGGGTGCCTGATACGAATTCATCCTTCACCAACCTTCTGCATTCTGCTTGTGCAATAGGCTTTAAGCAGATCACTATTTCATAGGTAAGATTTCGAAACAATTCAATAAATAAGTAGATAAAATGAGTCATTTAATTTTAATTTGTTAATGTCCTCGAAGGAAGCACATCACGTTGTATGAAGCTGGAGCAACAGTACTCTATATTCAGCACACATTGATGGCAACAGCTGCCATATGAGTTTTACAGTGTGCTAAGCACTGTTTTAAACTGTGCATATTTTTAATTCTATGACAGTCTTAGCCCTTTTCTATCTTCATTTTATTTTATCTTCGAAAGGCAGCTTTACAGAAAGAAGCAGAGACAGAGAGAAAGATCTTCCATCTGCTGGTTCACTCCCCAGATGGCCACAAGGGCTGGAGCTGAGCTGAGCTGAAGTCACTCTATAAGCTGGGCAGCTTTGCTTTGCTTAGGCACCCACTGGCAGTTCCCGAGGTGCATACTGTAAGCACCAGCTGTTTGCTATTCACCTACTGCCTGTCAAGTGTGGCTCAGGGGAAGTCATGGATTTATTTTTGTCTGCTTGAAAGGCCAAGTGACAGAGAGAGAGATTCCATCTGCTTGCTTATTACCCAGTTCCCTGCATGCCTGCAAAGCTGTGGCTAGGCAAAGCCAGGAGCTTAGAACCCCAGCTGGGTCTTCCTACAGTTGGCAGGGCCTCAAGCCATCACCTGTTGTCTCCTAGGATATGTTTGCTGCATTGGAAGCAGAGGTGCTGGGACTTCAACTGGTACTACAGTATAGGATATGGGCACCTCAAGGGGCAGCTTATCCCTCTGGGTTACAACACCCCACTCCAAATCCTATGAAAATATAAATTTTGCTTCTGGCAAATTTTGGGGTCTACATTTAGAATAGCAAAGTTCTATCTTTTGGCTCTTGTCTGCATGTTGGGGTCACTTGTGGGGTAGGGGTGGCATGTAAAGACAAGCAGTGCCTGGGCTGCCTCAGTTCAACCAACAGCCACAGTGCCAGAGGCCCTCCTGCAAAGAGCATGCGCCCCCAGCCCAGGGGCTGGTGCCAGCTGTGGCTTACTGGTACTCGATGCCTCGTTCTCCCTCCTTCTTCCTCCTTTCTCTCCCTCTCTCCCTCTCTCTCTTTCCCCCCCCCTCTCTCCTCTCACTCCTTCTCTCTCTTTCTCTCTTTTTTCATCTCCCCTCACTCCCTCTCTTTCTCTTCCTCCTTTCCTCCCCCCCTTCCCTGTTTATTTCTCTCTGCCCCGCTCCCCCCACCCTCCCAGCTGGCTTTCGGAGAGTCTCGGTGCTGGGAACCCTCCTCTCTCTGGTCCCCTGGACCCGCCTCCCTCCTTGGCTGCTCTACCTCCTGTCTGTGCTGGAGCCCAGGGCCTGGCTTCCCTGTTCAGCCATCTTGGCTCCTTCCCTCTGGCCTGCCTTCAAGCCAGTGATGTTTGCTGTGTGTTTCTTTACTCATAAATAGTCTGTGAGGCTGTGGAACTGAAATAGGAGCTGAGTAGTACTAAAGTGTGCTGAGTGGTAGATGAATTAAGAAAATAGTGTGTTAAGCAATAGACAAATACTACTAGGATGATAGTAATGAAAACCAGTATTAGGGAGTAGTATTAAGAAATAGTTCAATAATAAATGAATGTCTAGCAATAAAGAAAATAAAGCTAAATTAATGGCAAAAATATGCAAGTGTTAAAAGATAACATTAGGTGACTATAGAAATTAAGGTCAAGGAATAGCAATAAATAAGTAGCTAGTAATAAGGTAATTAAAGCAAACATGTAGGTGATAAGAGATAGCAGTTGGCAGAGGGTTGGATAAGTAATGGTAATTAGAACATAGGATAAATGATGTTAGAATGATGCAGATTGATCAGTTGTTAAGCTGACTGCTAAGGTTGACATCTGTAATGAGAGTTTTGCTTGCTGCAAAGGGAACCAAAGTAAAGCCATGATAGGATTTGGATAGGCCTCGCACAGGCTAGGCCTAAGCTTCAGTCCCTAGAATTGAGGCACCCGCTTCCCTGATGTGGACCACCACACACCCTGGACAGAGCCGACCAATCAGAGGAGACTTGAAAGGTCTCTAGTCATCAGGTGGTCATGGTGATAGAGGCTGACCACTGGGGTGGGCACGGATAAGAGAGACTGACCACCAGAGTGGTCACGGGTGATAGAAACTGACCAATTACAGTCTTGCCAATGCCTGTTCGTAGAATCAATGGCCCTTTCCTGGAATTACAGCCAGAACCTTATATAAACTATGTGAAATGTATGGTCGGGGTCCTTGTCAAGACTCCACTGCGCTGGATGAGACTTGGACCCCAGCGTGTTAGCAATAAAGTTCCTTTGTTTTTTGCATTATCTCGTGTGGAACTCCTCTGTTCAAGGTGGTGGGATAAATTCCGGACCCAATAGTCATTATTACAATGTTAACACCAATATTTAAACCCCGGAGTTAGTGTTCCTGTCCTCCTCCTCCATGGGACGGACGCAAGAGTCTCGGAACGTTTTTTAATCTCTCTCAGCCTGGTTCATTGATTGTTTTCCAACAATTGAACTCCCACTGTAAATGTTATAATGATCACTTTAGGGACTTCTGTTCGTGGAGGCTAAAGTGTTCACGGTTTGCTTGCTCACTGTTCCTCCTCCTGTCACCCACTTGCCTTTTGGCAGCGGTACCCCTCCCTGGGGTGTGTTCTGCTAATCTATGCATCTGAGTAGTGACCCACCCTGGGCTGGTTTCCCAAACAGGTTCCAGGTTGCCCTCCTTCCTGAATGTTCGGATGGTGTAATGCAGTCATATGTGATACTTTATTTCTTATATATACCTTTTATTTCTTCTGTCATCTTATTGCCCAGCTCAGATCTCCAGGCCAATGTTGAGTGGAAGTACTAATGGCATAAACCCTTGCTTTCCCGTGACTGGTAAAGGCAATGTGTTGAATCTATTTTGGTTAAAAGAGATGCTTACTGTGCGTTAGCTGGGAGACACCCACTTCTGCAGGCCTTGGTCTAAATGTCTGTGTGTTTTGAGCTGTTCAGGCTCCCTAGGGGTGGAAGCATTTGTCTCCCACCTGCAGGTCCGGCCTGAGAATTGTCTTTGGTGCTAAGACCAGGGGATACTAGTGATGCCATCATCAAGTGATCTCTGTTCTCACTTTGGCTCCTGTTATCTTCCGCTCACGGTGTGTGTTCTAGGTTCCAGCTTGACTAGGGGGGCAGCTCTGTCTGCTGGGTCGAGATGCCTGCCTCGGGCAGCATTCTGCCACCCTCTTTCTAAGGCTTGAGGTCCCTGGGACCCCCTTCAGCCTTGTCTGGGCTGCTCTATGAGAGTCCCGCTCTGTGCTGCCTGCCTTTCCCTGCGACTGCCAGCCTCTGGACCAGTAGGTTCAGCTTGGCCTGCTGAGTGGTCTTGGCTCTTCTTCCAATCTTGACACTCCTCAGCTTTTCTGTTAGCTCGTGTTTGTGAGTTCATTGATTTTGAAAATACTTTTGAATGCGTTAGGGGGAAATGGGAAAAATAATTGGTTTGCATTATCTGATTTATCTTTTTTACTTCTTCCATCATTTCTGTCACCTCTGTCATTACATTTCCTGTGAACAACACATACACGTACTAAAAATCAGATTGTGAATCCAAAATGAGAATCTCTGTCTTTACATTCATGTACACTGGCATTTATGTGGTTATTTCTATCTTGCTATTTTTTTTTGGCGTGCCATTTTTTTTTTCTTTACTTTTTTTCTCTTTAATGGGGTCTATTTTGAATTTTCCTAATTCTTCCCTTTCTTCTCTTAGTTAGAAAATTACAGATTTGTATGATTTTGATGATTATATTTAAATTTTCAATTTGTATACTTGATCTATTGAGTCTAAACTTCACATTTCTACCCTTGTCCCCATCAGGGCAAACCCCTTGATTGCTCCTCTCCTATCTTTCATGATTCTTTGAGCTTAGGTTTAGCTATACACTTTTTCCCTGCCTGCTTGAATTAGTTCTCACCACTTTCATTGTCATCACTGTACTGAACAATTTGTTTGCTCAGAATTACTTCTTGGATTTACCATATTCGTTCTGGGTTATTATGAAGGAACTTGGCTGAGGAAATTTTTCAGTGGAAGTTTTCAAATGATACATTCTCCTAGGCTTTATAGAACTAAAACACATTTCTTTCACTTTTATTTGAAGGTATTTGCAATTGTCTTCTAACACCTGTTGTACAGCAGTATTTTGATTTTTCTTTGTAGCTGCATTTCCACCCCCCGCCCTTTTGTAGGTAAGACTTTGTCTTTTTGTTGTTGTTGTTCCGACTTACAGCTATTTCTGGGCATACATTTTTATTTTTATGTTTACAAACTCTGAACAACTTGGGCATATACCTTTGTGTGCATGTTATGATGAATTTTGTGCTTCTCTAATCCGAGGGTCATGTTGTTCAGCAGTTCTGGGACATTCTCTACCCATCATCTTCTCAAATATCACCTCTGTTCTTTCTGCAGGACTTCTAGTTTCAAATCAGTTGCATGTCTTCGCTTTGTGTTCCCCCATCTCTTATCTTTCTTAGCCAGAACTAGATCATTCTGCCCTGCTTTCTATAATTCAAGTTCTTTTTGAAGCAGGTTCACGAATATGCGTTTCCACCCCTCTGCTGAGGTTTAGCTTCAGTGTTACCAGCTGTTTCTTCAAATCTTTCAGCTGTTTTTTCCCCAGAGTACTATGTTCTCTCGTTATAGCTTTTTTTTCCCCTTTCGCACTTGTTTTATTAGAAACATTCCTCTTCATAATCTTAGATTATTTCATTATTTCAGATTCTTAGTATGATCCATATTCCTGTTAAATATCTGCTGACTTCCTCTCGGAATGGATTATTTCTTCATGTGGTGCACAAGGTTTGGAGGTAAACCCTTCAGCAGGGTTTAAACATTTCTTTTTGTTTGTATGTGGGGTGTTGTGTTCAGCCCATTTAAGAGTTTTGCTTTGCCTCTGCCTGATAGTGCCTTGGGGATCGTCGGATTATATAATCAGTTTGGAATTCTGGCATCACTTGAATAGAATAAATGCTAGCATTGCTCAGACTTGACACTTTAATTTCTTATGGGAAAGTTTCATTTTCTTTCACTCAACATTCTGAGAAAAGATAAGTGGCTTTGATTCTTCCCAAGGCCAGACACTGATTGGTTTTTCGGCCCCTTTTGAAACGCGAGCAGTCTACTTTCCATGTCCTGTAGATGCTTCGGAAGCACGTTGCCTCATCTGGGTTCCAGATCGTAGCTGTGCCTTCTCATAGATCACCCCTCCCAGTCAGGGAGGCTGCAACTGTGGTGTTGACACCTGCCCATAATCCTCTCCCCGGCTTGTAACTGTGGATTTCCTTACTATTTTTCCTCTGCCCTCGTTATATTTTATGTACTCATGTTTGTATCTGCACTGGGAGAGGATCTGCCTGAGGTTTAGTTGTTAAACTGTAAACAATAAACCAGAATAATGTACTATGAATTAAATATGTTCTATTCTCCCATCAGCAGATAGGAGGATAAGCCTGCAAAGCATTAAAGATAACAGGTGCAATTCTTACTGTACATGGCTGAGGGCTCCATGGATGGGTTAGCAATGTGTGAATAAATAACAAAATTAAAGAAAAAGCATTAGTAAAACATAGTGTTTCAATAAGTAAAATGATAGTAAAACAATGAAAATATAACAAATTTATAAAATTTACTTGCCTTTGTTTTGGTAAAATCATTTCAAGATACTTGAAAATTGATACTGGAATTGACAACATTGGTATTGAATTGATGAGAAAGATTAAAAAATAAAATGCGTTTTAATCTATGCAACATTTTACTGTCTTCAGCAAAATTCAACATAAAATCTTGGAAATTAAATTTTTATTAATTTGATTTCAATAAACTTTTCTTCTACAATACTGAAATTATTTATTATAATAATAAAGTACAAGTGACAACAGATACAATTTTTATTTAATTGTGGGATTGTAATGAAAAGGAATTTTACCCAGAATTTTATAAACATAAAGCCATTTTCAATTTTGCTTGGCAATATGAAGTGCCCACATCAAACATTACACACTTCATCTAGATCTACATCAATATACAAGAAAAGAAAAATGTTCGTTATGGCATTACAAAATGTCCCTCAGTACCTAAACAACTGTTAATAATATCTTACTCAGTTCATGAAAGCCCTGGAACCATTGTTTGTCTCTAGAGAAGGAAAGCAAAATCCCAATCCTTGGGCATTATGGGGTGTGAGCTGTTGGCTGCATCTCTTCAGAGGCAGGGTTTAATGAGGTGACTTGTCTTTCTCCTATGTGGATGTTTCTACACAGAGGTCAACTTCCCTGCTTTGGACATGGCTGCCCAGTGAATGCTTGCATGCAGGTGTTGTCTCGTTTAAGGACACAGAAAATGATCCTCCCACAGTGGGTGGGTGTCGGTGAGCCCTGTTGGTTTGGCCCTGGTGTTGCTGTTCTCGTAGAATCCTGGGGCAGTGCAGAACATCACATGGCCAGAGACAGCCCATGTCTGAATGAATTGGTCTTGCAAAGTCACTGGGGCTTGATTCTAAAGGCCCAACCCAACCCAATCCAACCCGATCCAATTGCCCCCAAAGACTCCACCACTAACACATTAACTGAATGTAGATTTCATCGTCTTAGCATTGTTAACATAGGCTTGTGGGACCAAGCCTTTAACATCTGGGCCTAGTACTGAAGTCAACTAACATTCAAATTGTAGCAGTTGGGTATCAGACAAGCAAGTATCATTGAGTATTAATTGTAGAACCTATGTGGTAGATAAGAATGTCAAACTTTTTCAAGTTTTCTTAATATCTGAAAAGTTTCAGGACAAAATGTTGGGGAGATAAAAGGTCTTCGGGCAATTTCCATGACATTAGTGGGAAGAATGTGAGCTTGGGAGCTAGGCAGGTTTCAACTCCAGTTCACCTCTTCACTAACTGTGTGACCTCAGACAGACTATGTCCTATCTCTGCTCCGAATTTTCTCATTCTTAAACTGGGAAATAATTTAAAAATTGATTGTGATGACTACCTACCATAACACTGGTCCAACACAACACTTGATTGTATTATTATTATTATTATTATTATTATTATTATTTTAAAGATTTATTTTATTTTTATTGGAATGTCAGATATACAGAGAAGAGGAGAGACAGAAAGGAAGATCTTCTGTCTGATGATTCACTCCCCAAGCTGCCGCAAGGGCTGGTGCTGAGCCTATCCAAAGCCAGGAACCCCCTCCGGGTCTCCCACATGGGTGCAGGGTCCCAAAGGTTTGGGCTGTCCTCGACTGCTTTCCCAGGCCACAAGCAGGGAGCTGGATGGGAAGTGGGACTGCTGGGGTTAGAACCGGCGCCCATATGGGATCCTGGCGTGTGCAAGGCAAGGACCTTAACCACTACGCCATCGTGCCGGGCCCCTTGATTGTATTTTTAAAGTGGGAGCTACTGCTATTAATGCAAGTTCAAGCACTTATTAGGGGAGCTATTTAATGCTAACTGCAGCACTGAAGTTCACTGTGGGTTAGTCTTGTGAACCAACTGTCTTGGCAAATCACAAGAGGTTGTACATTGGTGTGGAGAGAGAAGTAAGGCAAGCACGTGTCCTGGGAATTTCACAGGGCAGTGACCCCTCTGCCATATTCTTTGGGGTCCCATTTGCAGTGTCACTTTGCATTTTTTGTTCTTCGCTATTTTGACAATCATCAGTATGGTGTGTAATCTGCAGTTGCTAGTGCCCCTGTGTGCCACAGCGCATCTAGACATCTTTAAAACTTCAAGACCCTGGCAGGTACCACTTTTTTCTTTGCCTTTGTGCTCTTCGTTGTTCTTAGAGTTAGCAATATGTTGTTTAGTGATTTCTTCTTTCCTGTTTATGTTGTCCAAGGTAGACAGTGAACCATTTGGAAGTTGGGCCATGTCTTAGAAGCATGTCCTAGTTGATATCAGTGCGAGGTTATTCACAAATACTTCTCTTTCCTGAGACTTTTGTCTCAGGTTCCCAAGCATGTACATTATGAGCTCATATCCATGATCAAAGTCGGTCAAGTGCAGGTGTTTAAAAATTAGGTGAAGTACAGTAACCCTGTCTCCCTTCTACTTCTGAATAGAACTAGAAACTTCATGTGGTAGATTGGCTGTTTTTTCTTTGCTAAGTTGAAGACACTCTTGGGTAATACTCAAGTGATAGATGCAAATGAAGCAGCTGTTTTATGTTATAAACTGTTTGCTCTGAAGGTGGATGAATGGGACAATTTACTTATATCAGTGCTTAAGGATCACTGGTTTTTATTTTTCAGATTTCTACTTCAGCTGTAACCTGAAGTCTCTATAACTGATGGATTTTCCTAACTGGGCTCTTTCCTATAATGAGCAGCAGAGAACTGACACTTTTCTATTTCTTTTCACTAATACAACCCAAAAGAGTAGTTGAGTACTCTTGGGTATTTGTGGAAACCAAGGCATATCTATCTGGTTTACTTTCTCTTTAAAAATTAAGTACAGTTAGGACTTGCAGAGAAATAACCTTACAGATCTTACAGTCAAGCAATTAATATGATCACCAAATAAATCAACTCTTCTTTCAAAAGTCAGATTTCCTACCATGTTCCCCGAAGTGTGTTATTAATTTTCTTGGCATGTTACACAGCGAAATGAAAGTCTTTATGAAGTGGCTACTTCTTTTAACAAGTTCCAATAACTGCTTCCTAAACCGTGTGTTTTTCTATCAATTACATACGGTAAGCACTGAAGTCAACCGAGGAGAACTGCAAAGGCCAACTTGAGAGCTTCATGTCAGACAAGGACTGCTGTTTGCCAGGAGTAAAATGTGGATATAATTTTATAACACCATTTTATAATTAAAGTCATAAGTGAGGTTTCCTGCTATTGTTTAAAAAAGTGTCATGATAAATTTACATCAAAGACCCAGGCAAAGAAAGGGCTACAAAGTAACATATGAAGGCAAACAAGATGCACAGAAACACGGCCTCCTGCAGAAAAGAAACATGTGCAAACAATTTTAGTGAAATAATTACATTTATTGTAGATGGAGCTCTGTTTTAGAAACTATAACCACTTCGAAATGGTTTTCATTCATGTCAGATTGAGGTTAACTTGTTGGTACTGTTTGTCTATAAAAAGATTTTTTTTTTTTTTACCAGCAGAGAAATTTAATACATTGATTTAGTGATAAGACCATGTCTTCTGACCAAGCACGTACCAAGCAAAGTCCCTTAAAACTGAACAACGTTGACTCTTTAGCATGTGGAAATCCCAGATAGTGTTATTGGACTTAAAAGATTCAGGACGTTTATTGAAACTTGAATTTCAGATAACCATTGATAAGCAGATATCCCAAATATTGTATGGACACACTTATGTTTTTGTATAAATACTAGACAGTTTTAAAATAAGTATGTCTCATATAATACTATGGATATTCCAAAAATAAATATGGGGTATACTGATTTTAAAACTATACATTACTTATATAAAATATGAATGTGTCTATGTGATTTTGGGATCTCTTTATTCTAACATCTGATTTGTTATCTGATATTTAACTTAGCAACCTGTATTTTACCTTGTAACTTTAAGACAACGAAAGTTTAAAGTTTGACAGTCCATTTTTTTTAAAGTTTGAAGTTATGTATTTGAAGTAGAATGTGTTTAGGTGAACAGAACAGTGAATAAGGTGAATATAATTTTGTATTGTCAGCCTGTCATATTTCTAGTGATCAGTTATGACAATGAGTGATGGTTTCTGCTTAGTGAATGAGGGAGATTTTTACTTTGTCATTAGACACGCCTTGCTAGTGAACACAACTCATTGAGTGTTTCTCCCTGAAGGAGATGTTGGCTCATGAACACAAATAGGTTTAGCCGTGAGGGCAGTTCTGGCTTTAGGGAGTCATGTTCCTGTAATGGAAGGGTTACTCCTGATGTATCAATTCATTCATCTTGTTTCTAACACAAGCCATGTGTTTCACAGGGCAGCTGAAAGCCCATGAGTCAGCATCTCCCCTTCAAACAGTCCAAGGGGAAGCGGTATCTGTGGTTACTTCACAATGTCAAGCTATGGGGAAATGGGTAATGACTTCCAAAGCCCATCACTTGTCACTGCTACCGTTGCAAACTATGTTGGGAGCGGGGAAGGCCCCACAGTACAGGGTAGAGTCTGTGTGGCAGAGGTTGTGGTTAGAAGGGGCTGAAGGGCTGGGGCTGCTTTTCTTCAGCTCACGCAACTCCCACGGGATCCCTGAGAGGACAGGAAGTGGCATCCAAACTGACCAGCGCCTTGACTGCCCTTGAAGAGCAGAGGAAATTGCAGTCATCTCTGATTTGCTTTTCTTGTTGTTGAGTAATTCTCAGTCCTGACTTTGCGTAGAACCCTCCTGGGGGGCTTTTAAACCTCACAGTGCCCAGGTCATACCCAGGGTCCATTGAATTACAGTCTCTGTATTTGGGACCCAGGCATCCATTGTTATCCAAACTTCATGGGTAGTGCTAATGTGCAACCAAGTTTTATAACCACTGGAGAATCACAAGAAATTCCAGCTACACACAATGGGAACTTGACTTATTATTGTTCATGACATGTGATTTCTTTAAAAAAATCGGTTTTTGTGTTTTTTTGGTTGGCGGAGAGTGAGAGCCAGTGAAAGAGAGTGTGTTTCTATCCACTGATTCACGCTCAGATGATTTCAACAGTTGGTGCTGGGACAGAGAAAGGCCAGGAAAGGGTTAACAGACACATGAGCAGGCAGACACACCTGCTGCCTCCCTCAGTGTGCACTAGAAGGAAGCTGGGATGGGAAGAAAGCCAGGACTTGAACCAGGTATTCAAGTTAGTAACGTTTTATGCTTTCAGTTGACGACTATTACCTCAGTGATGGTCTTCCTCATCGTCTTACCATTACCAGCATCATGTTTTATGCTTCTGGAGGACAGGTGATGCGAAACAATCAAAACAGGCAAGTCTAAAATGTTCATGGGGGAAATGCACTGGGTGCTGGATTCAGTGGTCCTGCCGTCTGGAGGACATTTACATGAAGTTATGAAACAGAGGAAGCGGTCCCAGGACCAGCAGCCTTGGTGTCCTCTGAAACGCAGATTCCAGGGCACTACCTGGCACTTCTGAGCCAGAAATTCTGAAATTCTGGGAGTGGAGCATGGCAATCTGTGTTTGAACAAGTGTTCTGGAGGATTTTATGGGAAATCAAGTTTGAGTATATGCATAGCTCTCAAAATATAGATTCACAATATCCTATAGGAATTGATGATATGTTTCCACTCAAAGTAATACCTTTTAATTTAAGACTAATACAGGAGAAGGCTTAAAATGGCAAGTTGGTTGATGTTTTACATAGATTTTTCAGTTTCTGTGTGTGTGTGTGTATTGCAATTGAAGAATATAATAGATACGTTTAGTTCCTGGATTTAACCAAACATTTCCCTCACACCAATTTTGCAGTGTCTTGTGGGATCTTGAAAAGAGTGTATATTCTGTTGGAGTATGCACATTTGCATTTATTTATTTATTTATTTATTTATTTATTTATTTATTTATTTATTATATCTTCCATCTACTGGTTCACTCCCCAAATGGCTACAATGGCTGGAGCTGAGATGATCCAAAGCCAGGAACCAGTAAATTCTTCTGGGCATCCCATGTGGGTTTAGGGTCTAAAGGACTTGAGCCAATCTCCGCTGCTTTCCAGGCCATAAGCAGGAAACTGGATTGAAAGTGGAGCAGCCAGGACAGGAACTGATATCCGTGTAGGATATAGGGACTTGAAGGTGGAGGATTAGCCTATTGAACAATCATGCTGGCCCTTGTACATTTTATTTATTATTTATTACTTCAGTTATTTATTGTATGATTGATCTACCTTTTCTAAAGATTTATTTTATTGTTATTGGAATGTCAGATATACAGAGAAGAGGAAAGGCAGAGAGGAAGATCTTCTGTCTGCTGATTCACTCCCCAAGTGGCCCCAACTGCCAGAACTCAGCCAATCTGAAGCCAGGAACTTCTTCTGGGTCTCTCACATGGATTGTGCAGGGTCCCAAGGCTTTGGGCCGTCCTCGACTGTTTTCCCAGGCCACAAGCAGGGAGCTGGATGGGAAGTGGAGGATGCAAACCTATGCCTACATGCAATCCCAGGATGTGCAAGGTGAGGACTTTAGCAACTAGGCCACTGTGCTGGGCTTGATTGATTCACATTTGATTATAGAGTTTGTAAAAGATTTTTGCAACACTGTTATTTTTCAATTATTCTTTATCTTTCCACCATTTTTTGCTTCATGTTTCAAAACTATGCCCTTGAATGAAAATTTATAATTGTTATATTTTCTCGGTAATTTTAGTGATAGATATAGCAGTTTATTAGCTAATGTCATTCTAAGTTAAGGTTGCTTTTGTTATGAATTCTCTTTTTTCTGATGTTTAATTTGCTTGGCGTATCTTTTTTTGTTAAAGATTTATTTATTTTGATTACAAAGTCAGATATACAGAGAAGAGGAGAGACAGAGAGGAAGATCTTCCATCTGATAATTCATTCCCCAAGTGACCGCAGCGGCTGGTGCTGCGCTGATCCGAAGCCAGGAGCCAGGAACTTCCTCCAGGTCTCCCACATGGGTGCAGGGTCCCAAAGCTTTGGGCTGTCCTTGACTGCTTTCCCAGGCCACATACAGGGAGTTGGATGGGAAGTGGGACTGCTGGGATTAGAACCAGTGCCCATATAGAATCCTGGCGCATTCAAGGCGAGGACTGTAACCATGGCACCAGGCCCTGGCATCTTTGCTGATCGAGTTCTCTGTGTTTCTTCTCAGGCATTAAGTGGTGTCTCTTAGAGTTTGCTTTCTTTGTTTTGTGAGTTTTCAATGCAATTTTAACATTGTAAATAATCCATTGATATTCATTGCAATTTTTGAGATGGTAAAACTTCTGTCTTGTTTTTATTTGCTACTTTAAAAATATTTACTTTTGTTTATTTGAAAGGCAGAGTTACACAGAGGGAGAGACATACAGAGAGAAAGACAGATCTTGTATACACTGGTTCACTCCCCAGTAGCCAGAATGCTGGGAGCTGGGTTGGTTTGAAGTCAGAGCCAGGAGCTTCTGGGTCTCTCACATGGGTTGCATGGGCCCAAATAATTGAGCCATCTTTCACTGCACATTAGCAGGGCGCTGGATCAGAAGTGGAGCAACTGGGACTTGAATCCATGCGGGTGGCAACTTTACCCACTACACCACAATGCTGATCTTGTGTACTTCGTTTTTATTGTTTCATTTGTCTTCTTTTGACAGGACTATACATTTCACTTCTCTCTCTCAATTTCTGCACTAGAGCCTTCCTCCTACACTTTGAAAACCATTTGTTGTGATAATCTTGAACGCAAACCAACAGCCAGCAGCTGCGCAGGGAGTCAGGATGGGTGAATTGATAAAGATGACACACATGTGTATGATTTTTATTATTCAACCCTAAGAGGATAAAATTCTGTCATTTGTAGCAGTTAGATGCTGAAGATTTTTGGATTAAGTGAAATCCTTAGGAAAAGAAAGACCAGTGCTGCACTATTCTTACAGGTGGAAGCTGGGGTTCCCACAGGACAGTGGTTACTAAACAACCTGGAAGGGTGAGGGGAGGGGTAGAGAGGGTAGCAATCGGGAAAAGGGAGCAGTTGCATGGGAGGAATAACCTTTAGTGGTGTCTAGCACAGTAGGGCATCTGTGATGACGTGGGAGTTCTGCATGTTCTCAGCAGGAAGAATGGGTACAGTCTGAGGTGCTAGATAATGCTGGTCGCCCTGAGCTCTTTGTTATAGCCTGTGCATATACTGGAGTGCCACATGCCTTGTCGAAGTAGACAGTTTAGTGCCAGATCCTTCACAGCCCCAGGCAGAGTTGGCTAATCTCTCGTCTTGGCTTCCTTAGTATCTTGTTTGTATTTCATTACCACTTTTGGGAATTGATGGTTTCTTTTTGAGAACCTCAAAGGGCAAAGGTCATATCTATTTTTAAGAAAAGATTTAATTATTTAAAGTTGCAGAGAGAGAGGAAGAAATAGAGACAGAGATGGATAGATAGAGAATCTTCCATCCACTGGCTTACTCCCCCGATGGTCGCAATGGCCAGGTTGAAAGCAGGAGCCCAAACATTTTAGCCACCTTTTTTGTTTTTCTCAGGATCATTGGCAGGGAACTGGATAAGAAGTGGAGCTGCTGGGACACGAATGAGCATTTACATGGCGTATCAGCGTTGCAGGTGGCTGATTTACCTGCCACACCACAACGCTGGCCCCCAAAGTCACATTTTGGGCTTATATTGGGGAGGCTTCCAGCAGTCCTGGCTTAGAATAGACAAATGATGAAAACTGAAATCAGTTACTTCTAATTCTAGGCTCTACAGCTCCATAAGGGAACACACAAAGTTGAAGTACCTTGTATTGAGAGTGTAAGACCTCAGGCCTTGGGGATGGAGGGCTAAGTGAGAAATCCTTTCATCCAACGGAAGTCCTTTTCCATTACATTTTAAAAATTATTATCATTTTATGATACAATTCCATAGGCCTTGGAATTTCCCTTACTCCTATCCCAAGTCCATTCCACTGCCATGGAGTTCCCCTATATTATTACTATAGTATAGTTCTTCATAAACAGTCTATACATCCATCATTGCAGGCATGGACAATGGCAGAGAGTCCAGCATCCTATTGTCAAGATATAGTTAACAGTTTCATTGGGAGTCCATCTTTAATCTGAAAGTAGAGATGCATATTGCATTGTATCCTCACATCTGGATATGATAATCCCCATTACACAGTCACTATACATCCCCTTAAATGAAAAGCCACAATACAAAATCAACAACAGGAAGAAAAGTAGAAATTTACAATGCCATGAACTTCTCAAGAAGTTTTGATAGTTCAACAGTCCTTAATTGTTGTCGATCCTGCTACTCCAATCGTGATGAAATCCTTCCAGAATCCACCTTAGAGTCTCCATCTGCTCAGATACTCATTGCCAAAGCTTGGGTCAGTAGCTGATCAATTTGTTCTGTCCTCTGCCATGGTACCAAGTGTCCTCTGGAGGCCCCAGTGTACTGCCATATCCGCCATGTGCATTTGGATATACTGTTCACTGCTCTGTCTGAGCCACTGAGCAGACCCAGCTCTGACATATACACTCCAGAGTCAGACCATGGAACCTGCAATTCTCTCCAATTTTGGGGTTCTGAGTCCAGTGGCTAAGTTGATAGGAAATCACTAAAGAAACCTCATCTGAGGCCATCCCAGACCTGATTCTTGTGTGTGTTTGCCAATACAGTCTGTCACAGTTTATCACGCACACACTGTTAGTTGCAATTGCTGGGTCCGTTCTGTGTCCAGCCCGTGTTTTGTGCAAACAAATCAGTGTTAGAATCCAGCCCAATCCTGCCCACCACATACATAAATCAGTGTGAGCTGCAATCTAGTGGGAGTAACCTGCAATAATCCCTACCATGCCCGCCCCTACCTTGGTTCCCGTGCTTGCCAGTATGTACAACTGACTGGTCCCATCTGTCCCATATCCCATTCAGCTCTTGTACATGTCAATGAGCATTGAAGCCCAGTTCATCCCAACCAGCCCCACCATCCAGTCCACACTGGTGCCAGGAGGTGCTACCATTTGTCTAGCCATGCCTGCACCTGACAGAATTTGCCCCTGTGCCAGCATCTGCCAGGTGATGCTGTGGCAAAGCCCAACCCACAGACACCCACTTTGGCTTATTCATGTGTCAAAAGGTACAGTCAGATGTTGTGGCCCTGCCCAGCCTGGTCTGCCCCAATCCCAGCTCTACTCATCAGTGAGAGCAGTGGCCCAAAAGAGAGTCCCCTGCAGCACCCCACTGGGTCTGTACCCACCACTCCCCGGGTTTCACATGTGCTGGTTGGGTGCTGCAGCCCAGTCTGGCACAGTTTGCCTCACCTTGGCATTTACCAGTGGGTGCTGTAATCTGGCTGGGCCCATCCCCAATTCCAGCTCGTGCAGATGGGGGCTAAAGCCTAGCCACCCCAGCCAGACCCTAGTACCAGCTCTCATGTGGACTGGCTGGTATTGTGTCCCAACCTGGCCTGATGCACACTCCATTCTGGTGCTTGGATTTGCCAGCAAATGATATGAACTGACCCAGTCTGGTCTGCCCCTGACCTGCGCCAAATATATGCCTGTGGGTACCATTCCCTGGCCTGGTCTGGGCTGCTCCTCATCTTGGTTTTTGCACTCACCTGCAGGGAGTGTGTCCCAACAGAGGAGATACCCAAGCTCCTCCATCAGGACCTCTTCCAATGCCAGATCTCATGCCCATTGGTGGGCCTACGGGTCAGCCCTACTTAGTCCACCTCCTTAGTCCATAGTCTTTCCTGACTGGTGCTCACCCATTCCAGTCCTTGTTGGGTGCTACAGCCCAGCCAAGCCTGGTCTGTACCCAGACACAGCTCACACATGGCTCAATGGGGGCAGAGACCTAGACTAACCCATTCTACACACACTCTGGTTCTCACAAGCACCAATGCATGCTGGGGTCTAGCCCAGTCTGGTGCATCCCAAACCCAGGATCCCATGCTGAGGGATCCTGCAGCCATATCCAGACCAGACCGCAGCCTCCACCCTGGCCCTCATGCTCACCAATGGGAATCACACCGCAGCCAGAGTGTCCCCTTTGCTCCCCAACTAGGCCTGTTCCTATCCACAGATCTCATTGTGTACTAGTGGTTGCTCTGACCCAGCCTGACGCACCTCATCTGTCTTAGCCTTTGTCTTTGGATGCTACAGCCAGGCCTGACCTAGCCAGCCCCCAGTCCCAACATTCACTGGCAGGTGCTAGAACCTGGCGCTGCTCAGCCTGCTCCCATCCTCGGCTCATGTGAACCAGTAGGTGTGATACCTTAGCCCGGAATGACCTGCACTCCAGCCTGGTTTCTGCACTCACCAGTGGGCTAAGGTTTCTTGGCCCTGCCAAGTCTGCCCCCTTCTAAAACCAACCCACATGCTTGCCAATGGATAGGGTTACTTTACCCAGCTTGCCTGAACCCTAGGTCTGGACCACATGCTCACCAGTGGGAGCTACGACCCCATATGGGAGTTTCCCAGGTTCCTCCACTCAGACCATTCTCAGACCCAGATCTCATCTGCGCCAGCAGGTGCTAGGTCCTTGCCTAGCATAGCCTGCCCTTCCACCTTGGCCTTTGTATGAGCTGGAGGATATTGCAGGCCAGCCTGCCCCAAATACTGTTTTAGGATGCACATGTAGGTGCTGCAGCTTGGACCTGCCCACCCTATACTTGGCCCCAATACCTGTGAGTGTTGGCAGTTTTCATGTTCACACCTAGTTCAGCCCATTGCCACCCCAACTCTTGAGCTAACCAGCAGGACTTGTATTTCCATAGGTTTGAGCCCACTTATGCCCCACAGAATCTACTCCTGGAACCTGGTTCTCTCGCATGCTGGTTAGTGTCATGGCCCTGCCTGATGTGACCCATCCTCTGTTCTGACACTCAATCAGGTTCTGGGATCTAGCTCTGCTAGACAGGTCCCAGCCACTGCTTTTGTGTGGGGTGGTGAGTGGTGGTCAGTGATGTTCTGCACTAACAAGCCCATCTCAGAACTCCCATGTTGGCTGCTGAATCAGTCCGACCCACACAGATTTTCCAGTCTCTCTCCTCCAAACCACCAGGTCTCAGTCCCTTCGCTTACCTGCAAGTCTAGTGGCCCTGTTGTTGGGTGTCCCTCAGGATTCATTACTCACCTACACATACAGTGGCCTTATCCATGGATGTTTCTAGGCTGTAATTTGTCACCCTCAAGTCCCCAGAGTTCTACTGCGCGTGGCCAGTAGGCAGAGCCCGGCATTGATTGGTGCTTTGGCTATCCAAGCCAAGATGGCTCCAGCTGCTCAGAAGCAACCGGACTAGTCCACGCTCCCTCACCCTAACCAGCCCAAAGTGGCTGATGTGGTGAGGGGTCCCATTTGCATGCCCAGCCCTCCAAGCCCTCCAAGCTGGAACCAAGACACCGCCAGTCTCTCTGAAGCAGCCAGGCTAGGCTGGAAGTCATTTTTCTTTGGAAAAGACATTACTGAAGTGTTAAAATAATTAGGTGGACTTGCAATGATAGGAGAATCCAACCTTCTAAAGTTCACCTGTAGAACACAGACAATAATAGTCCTTACATGCAATTAAGGTTGATGTAAGGACCCAGTGGAATAAAATAGGCACCATGCTTGGAGCATGGCAAGGTATTGCTATATCTGATGGTAGTTTTCTTTCCTTTTCCATAGAACAGTGGATGAGAACAACACCTGCCACTGCCTCACTGGCTCTACTCAGGTTATGTGGATGCCACACAGCAGGTATTTCATTGCCAAAGTAATTTGGCAGGAAACAAGCAAGAAGGAGAAGCCTTTTCCCAAAACATCGCCGAAGATGTGCCCCTTCCAGGAGCCCCTTCCCAGCATTTTTCAGAGATCAGCATCTTCTCCAGTGGAAGATGAAACCAGGGACGTCTGACTGCTGATTCAGTAATTTGCTGAACATGTAGAAATGCCTGCTACAGGGTCACCTGTTCCTTAGAACTGAGAAGAGAAAGTAAATCTCCAAGCCTAGATTTTTAGCTCTTGGGCTTTTCATTTGCATAGCTACTGTTTTCCATCCAATCTCAGAGCTAGAAGTAAGGCTGTCAAAGCCAGATTCACCTTCTATGATAATCATTCAGAACCGAGGAAAGGCACTAGCTTGGCCTGTCTACGTAGGAGCTGCTGGCAAAGGGCCCAGCAGCTGTGTCACAGGTGTGTCCTCTCACACTTGCTGCCAGATCCCTGAGGGTGCTTGGGGAATCTATTCGCCTAAGTTGCTTTGTTGGACAGCTTTTGTGGCTAGTTCAAGAGCGCACTGCCCACACAATCCTCTTTACTGACTTCTAGCTAATTTATCTCCAAAATGCGAAGGTCCCATGTTTTCATTTTTTCTTTTTCTGCCACCATTAATTTTTGTCTTTTTAAAAAGTGAACCCTTTTGTTGTTTTTGTTCATGGACCACAATTTGGTGGCTTTTAAAAAACTTGTGAGTTACCTGGCATTCAGATAGTGGATGACGCATTTCAGTCATTCTCTGATATTTGGCATCATATCAGCTTCTACATAGTCCCTTACAACATTAGCAGACTTCATATTCTGATCTTTTCAGTGTAAATACCACTTTCTAACCTAGGCTTGGAATGCCAGAATGAAGGAGGATGCTTTATGGGATGGTCCATTGCACATGTGGACCTTGGAGACTGATCTGGATACTGCAGATCTGTAAGACACTTGGAGATGCGTTGGCTAAAGACATGGGTAAGCATTTTAATCAGTATTGTCCAGTTAATACGATATGTGAATCAGGGAAATTGAGTAACTTTCTGACATCTCTAGGGCATTTGCGATCTTGTAGATTCTTCCCTGGGGCTTTAGGGACATGCCACTATCAGTGGGCACTTTGATGGTCACATCTGTGGTGGGGACAGCAGAATGCACTGGCATCTAGTGGGTCACACAGGGAAGCTGCTAACCACTCTGCAATTCACAGTTACTTGAAATAAATTATTGTCTGAGCCTAAGCATCACTAGTGTCAAAGTTGACAAGTCCCACACTAGGGTCACAAGTCGTGGTGACACTCCCATGCACTGCACTCCACAGACGACCCTTGGTGTGAGGGGGTTACATTCCAAGAAACCCATCGTAAGTGGAAGAGATCTTGAGTTGAACATATATCAAATGCACAACAACCCTTATGACAGAGACGAATCCCCCAATGTCTCAAACATTTGCATCCATTTACAGTTCATGAAAATAAGGCAACACAAAGTTTTATAATAAAGTGCTGGCACATATCTCATACAACTTATTGAACTGTATAATTAAGTGAAAAATAAAACTATTGGGACGTACTTCTGCGCCATTGTAATGTCAAAAATCTGAAGTCTAAACATTGCAACTTGAGGACTCCTGTGGTGGCTTTCAGTGTGCCTCATATTCTACTCATATCCGGGAGGCATCATGTGGACTGGTCCACAGTCTCTAAGCTGATGGTGGGCAAAGTCAGCCACATGGGAGACTCAAGTGTTTCTTCCTTGAATCAATGTGTGACTCGTGACAAACAATTGCTGAGCTAGTGGAGGCTATGTCTCTAGGTACTTGCCATGTTTCTGCTCCTTAAACATGGAGGGCTCTCGAAGATCTCTTGCCTTGCTTTTTGAATGTTCTTGCATCTGTACTGGAAGTTCAACATCTAACCAAAGAGATTACTCACAAAGAGATGTGGAAAGACAACAGTCAAGTCACAGGCAGCAGGGAGATGAAGGACACTTCTATAGTCAGATACCGAAACAATGAACCCACTGGGTAAGATGACTGTATAAGGCATTATGTGTTTGGTGGTGAGATTTATGCCTTAAACATACTTAAAAAAAGATTTATTTATTTTTTCTTGGAAAGTCAGAGACACAGAGAAGAAGAGACAGAGAGAAAGATCTTCTGTCTGCTGATTCACTCCCCAAGTGACTGTGACAGCTGGAGCTGTGCCCATCCGAAGTCAGGAGCCAGAAGCTTCTTCCAGTCTCCCACACGGGTGCAGGGACCCAAGTCTTTGAGCAGTCCTCCACTGCTTTCCCAGGCCACAAGCAGGGAGCTGGATGGAAAGTGGAACAGCCAGGATATGAACTGGCGCCCATATGGGATCCTGACACATGCAAGGTGAGGACTTTAACCACTAGGCCACTGTACCGGTCCCCAAAACACACTTATTTTAAAAACTCACATGAATTAGCTACTCTTCACAATGTTTCTGTAGGATGCCTTCTAATTTCTTTCTTTTCATTTTTTTTAAACACCTTCATTTGCTTTAAAAACATAAGACTTCTTGTACAATAAAGCATAAGCATGTTTCATCTACAAAGTCAGAATATCTTCCTCATGGAACACGCAGAAAGAAAGGAAAAACACATACATGGCAAAGTAGTCACAGATTACCTCTAAAATAATTAAGACTTTTGGCCAGAAAAATTAATCTTTTGAAAACAAAAGTATAACAGTAACAAAAAGCCATATTTCACACCTGGTACTAACAGTAAACATTCATAGCACAAAATTATCTGTTAAAATCAAATTCTTATGTATTGAAAGTATTAATATCATCAAATACCCATCATACTTAAAGCAATTTACAAGCTTATTGCAATCTCAAAATACCAAAGACATTTTTTTTCTCATATCTAGAACATTTTTTTAAACTATTTTTCGGATTGACATCATTTCACAACAGCCACATCAATCACAGCATGAATAACAACAGCAACAACGTCAACAACAAATTGTAGCACCTTGATTAAGTAATGTGCCACTGAGTAGGCAGCACATGCTTAACTAAAAGGAAGCACAGAAGTCTCTTAGGAACTATGTTGCCATTGCATACGCCATGGGCACTTGATGAGCTCCACTAGAGAAAAGAAATTATTTGGAAGCAAACAAACCGACATAAAAACATCAAAACATCTGAGACACAGCCAAAACAGCCAACAGACGCTCAAAAAAACAGTATAGATTGGACTATTGAAGTTATCCTTTCCATGTTGGCTTCCTTATATGAGAGAGAATATATGGTATTTATTCTTTTGTGATTGATTCATTTCGCTGAGCATAATGGTTTCTAGTTGGGACCATCTGGTTTTAAATAGAATAATATCGTTCTTCTTGACAGCTGAATAATATTCCATTGAGTAGATGTACCACAGTTTTTTTTAACCATTCTTCCTTAGACGCACATCTGGTTTGTTTCCATGTCATTGCTATTGTAGATTGTGCTGCTGTAAATATAGGATTATAGATTCCCTTCTCGTATGCAGATTTTACTTCTGTTGGGTATATTCCTAAGAGCAGGATTGCTGGGTCATATGGCAGGTTTATTTGCAATTTTCCAAGCACTCTCCATATGCATTTCCACAATGATTGTACTAGCCTACACTCCCACCAGCAGTGAAGGAGGGTACCTTTCTCCCCACATCCACGCCAGCATGTGTTGTTTTTCTAATTCTGAATGTAGGCCAGTCTCACAGGAGTTAGGTGGTACCTCAAGGTGGTTTTCATTTGTATATCTCTGATGGCTAGAGAGCCTGAGCATCTTTTCATATGTTTGTTATCCATTTGAATCCGTTCTTTTGAGAAATGTCTGTTCATTTCCTTTGCCAATTTTGCTACAGGGTTTATTTTTTCACTATCCTTGGGTTTCTGAAGCTCTTTGTAGATCCTAGATATTAGTCCCCTGTCACTTGTGTAGAATGCAAAAATTTTCTCCGATTCTGTTGGTTGCTTCTTCACTTTTTTAATTGTTTCCTTTGCTGTACAGAAACTTTTTAGTTTGATATAGTCCCATTTGTTCATTTTGGATTTGATCGCCGTTGCTTTAGGCGTCTTTTGTAAAAAGTCTTTCCCTGTTCCTATATCTTGCAGTGTGCTTCCTATGTTTTCCTTTAGTAGTTTAATGGTTTCTGGGTGTAGGTTTAGGTCCTTGAGCCAATTAGAGCTGATTTTTGTAATAGTGCGACAGGTGCGGGTCCTGCTTCTTTATTCTGCAAGCTGCTATCAAGTTGTCCCAACAGCTTTTATTGAATAGACCAGGTTTTTTACCTGGATTGTTTTTTGTTTTCTTGTCAAAGATTAGTTGACTATACATGTGTGAATTCCCTTTTGGTGTTTCTATTCTGTTCCACTGATCTTCTTCTCTGTTTCTGTACCAGTACCAGACTGTTTTGATAACCACTGCTCTATAGTATGTCTTGAGGTCTGGAATTGTGATTCCTCCGGTTTGATTTCTATTTTTCTTTTTCTTTTTTTTTTTTTTTTAAGATTTATTCATTTTATTACAGCCAGATATACACAGAGGAGGAGAGACAGAGAGGAAGATCTTCCGTCCGATGATTCACTCCCCAAGTGAGCCGCAACGGGCCGATGCACGCCGATCCGATGCCGGGAACCTGGAACCTCTTCCGGGTCTCCCACGCGGGTGCAGGGTCCCAATGCATTGGGCCGTCCTCAACTGCTTTCCCAGGCCACAAGCAGGGAGCTGGATGGGAAGTGGAGCTGCTGGGATTAGAACCGGCGCCCATATGGGATCCCGGGGCTTTCAAGGCGAGGACTTTAGCCGCTAGGCCACGCCGCCGGGCCCTGATTTCTATTTTTCAAGACAGCTTTAGCTATTCGTGGTCTTTTGTGGTTCCAGATGAACTTCTGTATCATCTTTTCTATTTCTGAGAAGAATGTTGCTGGGATTTTGATTGGGATTGCGTTGAATCTATATATTGCTTTTGGTAATATGGCCATTTTGATAATGTTGGTCCTGCCAATCCAAGAACATGGTAAGGTTCTCCATGTTTTAAGGTCTTCTTCTATTTCTTTTTTAAATGATTTATTGTTTTCATCATAGAGGTCTTTCACATCTTTAGTTAACTTAATTGCTAGAAGATTCCTTTCCTCTATTTTAAAGGGAACTATACTTACAATTTCTTTCTCAGCGGTGGAATTATTTGTATACACTAGTGCCATTGATTTGTGTTCATTAATTTTGTATCCTGCTACTTTGCCAAAGTCTCTTATGAGTTCCAATAGTCTTTTGACTGAGTCTTTTGGTTCTCCTATGTAGAGAATCATGTCATCTGCGAATAGCGATAATTTCAATTCCTCATTTCCAATTTGTATTCCTTTAATTGCTTTTTCTTGTCTAATAGCTCTGGCAAGGACTTCCAAAACTATATTGAAGAGTAGAGGTGAGAGTGGACATTACTGTCTAGTTCCAGATTTTAGCAGGAAGGCTTCCAGTCTTTCCCCATTTAGTATGATACTGGCATTGGGTTTATCGTAAATTGCTTTGATTATGTTGTAGAATGTTCCTTCTATGCCTATCTTGTTTAGGGTTTTTAATATGAAGTGGTGTTGGATTTTATCAAATGCCTTCTCTGCATCTATTGAGAGGATCATATGGTTTTTATGAGTCAACTTGTTGATGTGATGTATCACATTTATTGTTTTGCGAATGTTGAACCATCACTGCACGCCTGGGATGAATCCCACCTGGGGGTGAATAATCTGCCTAATGTGTTGTTGGATCTTGTTGGCTAATATTTTATTGAAGATCTTTGCATCTATGTTCATCAAGGATATCGGTCTGTAGTTCTCTTTTTCTGTTGTTTCTCTCTCTGGCTTTGGTATTAAAGTGATATTAGCTTCATAGAACGAGTTTGGAAGAATTGCCTCTTTTTCTATTGTTTGAAAAAGCTTGTGTAAGATTGGGGTTAGTTCCTCCTTGAACGTTTGGTAGAATTCAGCAGTGAAGCCATCTGGTCCCAGGCTTTTCTTGGTTGGGAGGGCTTTAATTGTTGATTTAATCTCAGTGCATGTTATTGGGCTATTTAGATTGTTAATTGCTTCTTGATTCAATTTTGGTGGATTGTATATGTTCAAAAATTTGTCCATTTCCTCTAGGTTTTCTGATCTGTTCGCATATAGTTGCTTATAACAGTTCCTGATGATTCTTTGTATTTCTAAGGTATCTGTTGTTATATCTCCATTCTCATTTCTAATACTATTGATGTGTATTTTCTCCCTCCTTTTTTTAATTAGTAGAGCTAGTGGGGAGTCTATTTTGTTGATTTTCTCAAATAACCAGCTCTTTGATTGATTAATCTTGTGTATAGTCCTCTTGGTCTCTATTTGGTTTATTTCCTTTCTTATTTTGATGATTTCTTTTTTCCTACTAGTCTTAGGATTGCTTTGTTGTTTGTTTCTAGTTCCTTCAACTGTAAGATTAGCTGATTTACTTGGTGCTTTTCTTGTTTCTTAAGATAAGCATTAATTGAAATGAACTTTCCTCTCAGCACCACCTTGATTGTGTCCCATAAGTTCTGATAAGTTGTGTTGATGCCTTCATTTGTTTCAAGCAATTTTTTAATTTCCCCTTCGATTTCCTCTCTAACCCATTGCTCATTTCGTAATATATTGTTCAGCCTCCGTATGTTTATAAGTTTTCCTTGGTGTTTCGAATTCTTGGTCTCAAGCTTCACTCCTTGGTGGTCTGAGAACGTGCATGGTATGATTTCCACTTTTTTAAATTTGCTAAGGCTTGTTTTATGGCCTATAATATGATCAATTCTGGAGAAAGTTTCATGTACTGATGAAAAAAACGTGTATTCTCTGTCAGTAGGATAAAAGGTTCGATAGATGTCAACTAAGTCCATTTGCTCTAAAGTTTGAATGAGTTCTATTGCTTCTTTGCTGAGTTTCTGGTTTTTTGATCTGTCCATTTGTGTTAATGGGGTATTAAGGTCCCCCACTATGATGGTATTGGAGTCTATTTCTCCCTTTAATCCCATTAATATTTGTTTCACGTAGCTAGATGCTTTGGCATTTGGAGCATAAACACTTATTATGCTGATCTCTTCTTGCTGGAGGTATCCTTTGATCATTATATGGTATCCTTCTTTATCTCTTTTGATGCTCTTCACATCAAAGTCTATGTTATCTGATACAAGAATGGCTACTCCTGCTTGTCTTACCTTACCATTTGCTTGAAATATCTTTTTCCATCCTTTCACTTTCAATTTTTTCTGATCTTTATTGGTAAGATGCGTCTCCTGTAAGCAGCAGATAGTTGGGTTTTGTTTTTTGATCCAATCCTCCAATTTATGGCGTTTGATTGATGAGTTTAAGCCATTTACATTCAGCGTTATAGATAAGGGACAGTTTGGTCCTGTCATTTTGGCGATGTGTTGTTCTAAATTAGGTCTTGTGTTAGCGTTTTAGTTGGATGTTCTCCACATTTGCCTTTGTTTCTGATGGTTGCTATTTCTTTTTTCTTTCATAGGAACTTCCTTGAATATCATTTGTAGGGCAGGTTTAGATGAGACAAAATCTTGAAGTTTTTCTTTATTGTGGAAGAATTTTATTTCATTTTCAAAGACAAAGGAGAGCTTTGCAGGGTAAATTATTCTGGGCTGAAAATTTTTCTCTTTTAGAATTTGGAATATGTCACTCCAGTCTCTTCTGGCCTGTAACGTTTCCTCTGAAAAGTCAGCTGTGAGTTTAATTGGGGTTCCCCTATATGACACTTGATTTTTTTCTCGTGCACATTTAAGGATTTTTTCTTTTTGTTCAGCTGAAGAGAGCTTGATTATCATATGTCGTGATTAAGTTCATTTTTGGTCAACTCTGTTGGGAATTCTGTAGCCCTCCTGTATATTATTTTCTAATTCTTTGCTCAGCTTAGGGAAGTTTTCCTGTGTTATTTCATTGAATACACCTCTAATCCCAGCTTCTCTTTCTGCACCTTCTGGAACACCCATAACTCTTATGTTAGACCTTTTAATCATATCTTTTAATTTTTGGATACTTTTTTTTAGCTTGACCTAGCTCTGCTTCCAGCTTTTTGTTTGTTTCTTCGTGGTGGCAGGAAATATCTTCTGAAATTCTTTCTTCTGCCTCATTCATTCTGTTTTTGAGACTTTCCACTGTATTTTTAATTTGCTCTATTGTGTTCTTCATTTCTGATATATCAGCCTTAATTTGATGTATTACTGCTATTTCTTCTTTGAACTCTTGTTTGTACTTCTCATTGTTGACCAGCAGCTTTGCAATGAGTTTTCTGAGTTCTTTGTCCCCCATTTTCTCAATGTCTTCCTCAGTTAACTCTGAGAATGGGCGAAGCTTTTGCTCCTTTGTTGGAGAGACTTCAGTAACATTCATAGTGTTTTTTTCTTGTCTTTTACCTTTTGTAATTGCCAATCTGTTTGACGACATCTCTATGGTCTGTTACCTCAGGTGTATAAATTGACTTTAATGTTCAATCAGTATCCTGAGTTTAGGAAACACAGCTGTCCTGAATAATTGCTTTGTCCGGGGCACTGATTTTATAGGCAGCACTGAGCTTGTCGCCCCCTGCTAGCCAACACGTCTAAGTATCTCCTGAGGTCACCCTGGGCAGACTTGGTGGCCAGAAAAATCAGGGGGCTGTCGCAGTCAGCTCCAGGGACTACACAGACCCCCCAGGCTGCAAGACTACTGCCGTGGGCTCAGCTCCGCGCGATTAACCAACAACACGCCCACTCTGGATCTCCACTTAGGGTTCACACCTGCTGTCCTGCCACCCGATATGGCTCCAGGTGGAGAACTGCAGTTGCTAGTTTTCAGTTCCAGGGACCACACCGACCCCGCAGGGAGCAGAGCCGGTGCTCCCCTCCACCCCTAGATCAGATCCCTATGAACAGTCAGAAAGGGGCCTGTGTGTTGTTCTGTCAACTTCGCTTTGCGCCTCTCCACACAAGGTGGCTCCCTGAGTCCCCGACTCCCTCTGCCTGCAGCTGGTCCCAAACACCCAGCTCAGATTGTCAGGTCCCGGACCACACTCACCTTCCCAGCTCCCCACACAGACCCAGGCTCTAACCTGGCGGTCACAACGTCCGTGTGGAGGCCACCGCCGGATGTCTGGCTGGCGCTGGAAACGGATTGCTGGAGCCCGGATCACCGGAGCCTGCGGTTCCGAAGGCTGGTGAGTCCCTGGTCGGCCACAAGGTCAGTCAGGAGAGCTCTTCGTGCCAGGAAAGCGTCACTTTCCAGCTCTGCAGGAGATGATTAGCCCCAATGGCTGGGTGTCCAGGGGAATCCGAGGGTCGACTTGTGGGTTATACACAGCTCTTCGTGCCAGGAAAGCATCTGCCCCGTCCGTCTCTTCTTTTTATTTTAAAATGAAGTAATTTTGAGCATGTTGCTACATTACCTTTATAGGTAAATATTATATGAATACACTTATACACATTTAAAAATATATTTTTATTTTTATTTGGAAGGCAGATTTTGCAGAGTAGAGAGAGAGAGTCTTCCATCTGCTGGCTCATTCCCCAAATGGCTGCAGCTGCCAGAGCTGAGCTGACCCACAGCTGGGAACCAGGAGCTTCTTTCAGAGGTCTGAGGACTTGAGCCATACTCTGCTGCTTTCCCAGGCCATAAGCAAAGAGCTGGCTGGGCAAGAAGCAGTGGGACTCGCACCAGTGTCCATATGGGCTGCTGGCGCTAACAGGTGGAGGATTAGCATGTTATACTACTGAGATGGCCCTTACTTTTTTTTTCTTAGTACATTTTAATATTACAACATGTGGGATTTATGATAATGTTCATATCAAGGGGAAAGGTGGGCATATTGTCACGCATATGGAGTGATTCGCAGAGTAACATTTGTGATGGTATGCATTTGTGCTATCACACCCACACAATATTAACTTCTACATATAAGAAAAAGACGCTCTTTCTGTCAATGTTGTATCTCTAAGCATTTACTGAGTGATTGTATACCAACAATCAGTCATTACTCTTAACTTTGGTGAGATCAAGAGACCCTACGGGCCTGGCACAGTGGCCTAGTGGCTAAAGTCCTCGCCTTGAATGCGCCAGGATCCCATATGGGCGCCGGTTCTAATCCCAGCAGCCCTGCTTCCCATCCAGCTCCCTGCTTGTGGCCTGGGAAAGCAGTTGAGGATGGCCCAAAGGCTTGAGACCCTGCACCCACGTAGGAGACCTGGAAGAAGCTCCTGGCTCCTGACTTCGGATCGGGCCAGCACCAGCCGTTGCGGTCACTTGGGGAGTGAATTCTTGGACGGAACATCTTCCTCTCTGTCTCTCCTCCTCTCTGTATATCTGACTTTCCAATAAAAATAAAATAAATCTTTTAAAAAGAAAGAGAGAGATCTTGTATCATCAGTTAGGGACTTGGTCCAAAATTGCTGGCATGTTCCCAACCAAGGAGTTTCGTGTCTTTTGTGGCCTGGGGCAGATTTTACAATGTGTAGCTTCTTGTTTATTTACAAAGGACTCTCAGATCCTCGGATGAGATGTATTACATATGTGTGAAGGATTAGAGGGCAGCTTTTAATAACAGTAGGAATAATACTGCTTTGTGCTTCTAAACTGTAGATCTTTTCTTCCAGAGACTTAAAGTCCATTATGGGCATTATTTGATTGTTGCAACTGTGCTTTTCCTTCTCTCCCCATCCTGGCAGTTTTTTTCTTTATTAAAGATGGCATGGATAGTTTCTCATGTTATGACCTTTTTGATAAACAGCTCAGGCCGTTATCAAAACAGAGCAGGGGATGTCTCCAATAATTAGTGACAGACAGCTCGCTAATGCTTGGGTGTTCCTGTTTCCAGAAAGCTCGGCTCTTGGTGGATCACTCCATACGTTTTTGTTCGATGTGTGTGAAGTTGAGTTTCGGCCATACGCCTGTAACAGCATCAGGAAACATTTTGTCATGCCACTTCCTTGGGTGATCTTTTAGGAGTTAAAAGAAATAGCCATATTCCTGTCTTGTTAAATTGAGCTCGGATTCTGGGTAGTTTAGCAGTCATCAGCATATGCCTGAACCACAGCTACATGGGATGGTTTGTATTACATACCAACGACCACTACTGCTCTAAATATGGAAATTAAATACTTTGGGTTCAGGCTGGTTGAAAGCCGTGGATAGGAAACGTCTGATCTTTCCTGAGATGAGTTGAAGAGAGTGTGCAGGCTACGAGTCCCATTCATGTCTTTTGTGACGGTCCCTTGGGGGGTCTCTTGGCAGCTAGCTACCTTCTTCAACAAGGAAAGAGACTGGGGTCCATAGGAATGTGCACCCGCACACAAATCAAAACAGCCACAAGGGATGGCCAGGGCGTGGCTGATCTGAGGGTCAGTCCAGCCATCCCAAGCCTCAACTGAGGGGTATCAGACAACACTTGGCTTTCCTCCCTCAGGCGCCAGGCAGCCCCAGTCACTCAGAATCGGTTCAGAATTTGGCAGCCATGGGCGTTACTAGCATTTGCAGGTTCTGTACCAGGTTTTTCACCCAATGTCCTAATCAAAGGCAGCTACATGCAGGGTGTGGCTGCTGTCTTGAGGTCTTAAAGCTTCCATTACCGCGGATTGTGGGGGGTTCTATTCTTCAGAGCTCCTGTGGCCATGGAACAAGCTTCCGATACACACCAGAGGACTGAGGTAGTATGCTGGGTAAAGCACGGGCTTTCCGTCCTGGCGTCAGTGGGTATTCATTCCAGCTCACTTAACCCTGTCTTGGGGGAAATCAACATACTGTCGCAGTAATGACTCATCACTATGAGCTTCCTGGACAGTGTGAGTCCTTGGCATCCCTGCGCTTTTCCATTCTACCACCTCGGAGGTTGCCTGCAATGTTGGTGGGGGATGTGCCACATCAATGGCCATCTCTCTAGGCACTTGTTTCCCTCTGCCTGAGGCATTCATTCGTCTGAGGACTTGCTCAGGGTGACGTGGGCACATCATAAGTACTGGGGACTCAGCACCTTAGGGCTCAACCTAACTACTGAAAGGGGAATGGCAGTGTAGCATAGTGGGTAAAACCACTGCCTGCTACGCTGGCATCCTGCCCTGCTTCCAACCCAGTTCCCTGTTCATGTGCTTGTGAAAGCCGCAGAGGATGGCTCAAGTGCCTGGGCCCTTGCACTCACATGGGAGGCCCAGAAGAAGCTCCTGGTTTTGGTGTGGCCCAGATCCAGACATGGAGGCTATTTGGAGAGTAAACCAAAGGATGGAAGATCTCTCTCTCTCTGTCTCTCCCAATCTCTCTCTGTATTCTTTTTAAATAAGGAAAATAAATCTTAAAAACAAATAAGCAAAATCTACCTAGGGTTGAGGGTTGGTGTGTGACTGTGTTCTGGTTCTGCCTGTACATCTAGCCTTTCCTAACTTCTCTTCTCACTTGTCTTATTCCCTCTCTTGTGTTGCCCAATTCCTGTCTCCAGGCCTGCAGTTGGGGGTCACTCAAACAAAAGTGACATCTGATCCCACCAGCAACTCTCTTTTTCTCCTTACCCTATCTTCAGAATTACTAAATGTTTTGATTCTACTTCCTAATTTTTTTTTTAATTTAAAAGCATAGGTACAGAGAGAGATAAAACATGACATTTTCTATCTCTGTTTCATCCCCAAATGGTTGCCATGTGGGACTGTTACCAGGTGGAAGCCAGAAAGGGGCCGTTCCATCCATCCCTGCTACATGGGTGGCAGGGCCCAAACTACTTGGGCTATCTTCTATTCCTTTTCCATGCACATTAGCAGGGAGCTGGATGGGAAGAGAAACAGCTGGAACTCTAACCCGGGCCATTGTGAGAACCAGCATCATAGGCAACAGCTTAACCTACTGTGTCGCTTTATAGTCCTCCTCCACAACCCAGTAACTCTTGAATTGTCTCCTTCCTTACTTCTAAAAATTAGTTCAAATCCTCAGAGTCTCACTTGGTTGTGTACAGCGATACTGTAGTGGTTCTGTTCATTTCAGTCTGGTTGCCTGTAGTGCTGCTGGGATGCCTTTCCAAAACGCAAAGCTCACCTCGCCACCACCCAGCTCCAGGTCTGGCTCTGGCTTTCCTCATGTATTCCTTGCCTACCCTGCCCGTGCCATCCCCGAGTGCTGGCCTGCTCTCTGTCTTCCATGGCAAGAGGTGGCACTTAGATTCCACTTTTGTCTGTCTGTACGTATGATTTCATTCACATTTTTTCAGGTGTATAGTTCTCTATTATTAACATTGGATATCACATGTGTAACAGATGCCTTTTGAATTTACTCTGTCTGCCTGGAATTTTGTGCCTTTTGCCGATATCTCTCCAGCTCTCTCCTTACTTTATGGCTCTAGGTAATCCATTTTACTCTCTGCTTCTGTGTGAGTGTGATTTATTTGTTGCTGTTGTTGGATTCTACATCTTTGTGAACTGGTGAAGTGTTTTACTGTGTCTGGCTTATTTGATTAACATTATCTATGTGATCAAAAGTAGTATGATTTCCTTTTTTTTTATTGTACTCCATTTGTAGGCTGTGTTTCCTTTATCCATCTGGCCACGGGAGAGAACACATGTGATTTGACATCTAGGCTATTGTGAACAATGCTTAATGAATATGGGAGTGTTTCAGGGGTTTCCTATCTAGCAGACCCTGAAACCATTGAGGGGTGAGGTGATGGTGTTCAGCAGCCACATGAGCCACTGGAGACGGTCTGATAGAGCATGTCCATTTATTGAAATGTAAGCACAAGCTTATTATATAGACTAAGAAAAGGGAAAGGAGGGTAGCATCTCCCAACAGTCTTCCCACCCAACAACAGCACCAGTTGGGCAGAAGGCACATCTATCTTTCTAGACTCACCAATCATGTCATGTACAACATGACATGTACAACACTCACGGCTGGTGTGTAGGCCGTGGGCCATGCCCACAAGGGAATAGGCAGAATCCAGGGGTGATCTCCCACAGGAGTGCAGCTGTCTCTTTAACATACTGGTTTCTTCTTTATTTGGATATACAAGGAAGCAGAACTACTAAATTGTATGGTAATTCTACTGTCAACTTTTGGAAGAACCAATATGCTGTTTTGTAAAATGAGAGAGAGAGAGAGATCTTTCACCTACTGTTTCACGGAACTGCTTGACCAAGCTGAAGCCAGGAGTTTAGAACTCCATTTGGGTCTCTCACATGTGTGCCAGGTACCCAAGCACTTGAACCATTATCTTCTGCCTCCCAGGATGCATTAGCAGAAAACCTGACTGCAAACAGAGTAACTGGGACTCAACTGGGCACTCTGACATGTGGGCATTTCCAAATGGCAGCTTAGCCAACGGTGCCACAACACTCTCCTGAGTTGCATGAGTATAAAGACAAGATAAAAGTTGCCTCTTCTCTGGAATGATTCCTGGCAGACGGTACCCTGAAAGGGGCTTTGCCAGTCCTAGTCCTGTGCTTTGTGCATGCACATTTTTATGTCTGTGTATATTGGCGTGTGAGTGTGATCTGTTTTTAACACGCTACTGTGACTTCCTGAAGAGGAGTAATAAGATAGGCTTCCCAGCCTCTGGCTCAATACCAGGCACAGAATCAACATTAGGTCTCCAAGGACAATCAGTCATTCAACTTGTGCTTTAGGAGACTGCTCCAGAGAAGTTGGTGGAGCTGTTGGATGGGAGGAGGCGCTCTAGCTTGCTAACATGAAAGGACGCTAATGAAGGTGGTGAGCTACTGATGCTGCTCATGTCAGACATTTGGTGAGAGGACGTGGTTAAGATAGGCACTGAATATTTCATTTCTAAAAACTTATTCTAGTGCTTACTTGTTTTTGACTTGCTTATCTTGACATGCTCAATTTCTTCTAAATGCATGCACGTCTAGGTTCTTGATGAATCTGCAGAGACAGAATGGAGACAAGCTTTCAGTTCTCTGGGAGTAGAGTTTGCCTCCCCCAGATTTGGTTTGGAAGGATTCAGAGTCATTGAAAGAATATGAAAGAAAAATTATAAAATAGAATAAAGCAATGGAGATCTCTGTTCAGTCTTGGCTTCCAGTGAGCTTGGCTTTTGGTTGGTTGGTTGCACCACTGTGGACCAGCTGGAGTGTCTAACTCTGTTCTCTTGTGGGGACCTTTATGGGGAAGACCCTTTCAGTTAGGGACAAGGCTTCGGCGAAGAGATTGCCTTTAGCTCCCTTCCCTATGGAAAGTTCTTTTCCAATCTGGAAAACAGATTCCAAATTCTAATATAGTGCTCCAGGAAAGGGGTGGGGCGGGTGTTCACTCTAGTTTATGCATGGTCTAGGATGAGGAGTTGGTGCTGGAACCCCTAGAGTGTGGTAGTGAGGTAGGGGCATCTCCATGGAGATTCCAGGGGTGTGCCTGAGAGCTGAGAAGGGACAGAGTCAGCAAGCCCAGTTGCCCTTCACGCTGATCATCTGGCCACCTCCTTGCTGCATTGAGAAACACAACTACGTTCATGTTGGTGGCTGGGACATGCCCCTGGGCTGGGAGATGGGTAGCTCGGTGTTCCCAGCCTGGCAAGGGGCTGGGAACCTCTTTTTAATTGGGTAGAGCCCTGAGGCCTGTGTGATGGGATATAGGCGTACCCTGCAATACAAATAAAGACACAGGTGTGGGTCCACCCTGGGGAATGGAGACAGGAGACACCAGCCAAGACCACACCGAGAAGAGGCTGGGAAGCCGCTGCCCATCAGCAGGGGCAGGGGTCCAGTTCCCACGCGCAGTGAGTGGCCCGGCCTCCCTGCTGAGTTCCCAGTATAGCCGCAGTCTCTGACCTCTGTGGGGTTTCACTTTGTGGTGCTGCTTCCTCACTCTTTCCATGGGCAGCACCGTGTCCTCCAGGCTGCGGTTCCCACGCTGCCAAGGCCCATCTGAACCTGGAAGGGGCTCTCTGCGTTGACCTCTGCATTCTATCTCTGCTCTTAAAGGAGGCCTACCTTTTACAAACAAAAAAGCAAAAACCCAAAAACCAAAACCAAACACACACAAAAACAATGTCAGCATTCTTGATCCTTTTGCTCCATTTTGAGAAATATTGAAGAATCAGATATTTACAGTTTAGCACAAATAATTGGAATAGTTGGTGTAGTGAGGTCAGTTAGTTCAGGGTCACGAGCTTGAAAGCCACTTCTCCACCACCACCTGCCCACCTGTGATGCTCACCTATCACTTGAGAGGGGGCAGTATTACACTGTTGTGTAACCACAACCCCCACAAGCACCCATAAAAGCTCCTCACGAGGGGCTCACTCTCTTGGTCACGTGCTTCCATCACTCTGGCATTCCGACCCTTGGCCAGGACAGACTCTGAAGACAGGTGTCGCCTGAACATGGCACCTGTGTGTCTGTATTTCTTACCCTCTGCTTACTGCTTGGGTAGGACAATGAAGATAGCAATGTTAAGATGCTTTGTATTTCTAATGTGTGTGCCACCGGGAGTTCCAGGAGAGGTGAGGCTTAGCTGTAGTGGAGTGTGGGCAGAGAAGCCAGGGAAAGGTGAATGTCTGCAGCTTTGTAAGTGTGCCCAGGTTGTTCGCTGTGTGTCTCTTAGGATAACTTACATTGCGGGAGAAGCTGGGACATAGGTCTTCGGCTTAATGCAAGGACTTCTGGGTAATGACCATTTGTTCTTCTCGGGGTTCCGATTCAGACTGGATTGCCATATGGACTTGTGATGTGCTAATTTCTATTGGGCCCTGTTATTTGGTTAACAAAGACTCCTTAATAAACCTTACACATGTATGGCATAATCTCACTCACACCCCATAGCAGTTAGCATTTTAAAAATGATTTTGGGGGACAGATACATGGTATAGTGAGTGAGATGATGCTTGGGAGGCTTGTATCGTCTCTTGGAGCCCTGGGCTCAAGTCCTGCTCTGCTCCCAGTCCCAGCTTCCTGATGATGCTCTTCCTTGGAGGACATGGGTGAAGGCTCAAGTGGTTGCATCCTTGCTACCCCACATGGGAGACCTGCAGTCATTCAACTCTTGGCTTCACCCTGGTCCAGGCCTGTCCATTATGGATTTGGGTGGCAAACTAGCAGCTCAAAGTTCTCATGGTTTTCTTGTATGTCTCTTAAATAAATAAAAATCATAAATTGTTTTTTGGTGGGCCTGGCATCATAGCTTTTCAGGTTAAGCCTTTACCTGTAGCATTTGTATCCCATATGGGAGCTTGTTTGAGTTTCAGCAACTCCACTTTTGATCCAGCACCCTGCTGATGATCTGGGAAAGCAATGGAGGATGGCCTAAGAGCTTGGGTCCCTGTACCCATGTGGGAGACCACAGGGAAAATTTAGGCTCTTGCTTTCAGACTGGTCCAGCTCTGGCTGTCATAGCCATTTGGGGAGCGAACCAGCGGATGGAAGATTTCTGTCTTTCCCCTCTCTCTAACTCTGCCTTTCAAGTAAAAAAGACATAAATCTGTGTGTCTCGGTGCTATGTGAAGCACTTTGTTCAATGTTCAATATACTTCTCTAAGTAGGCTACAACTGTTAATTTAATAGATGCGAAACGAGAAACAGAGAAATGAAGTAGCTTGCTGAGGGCCACAGGGTAAGTGGAGTGGAAAAGCTGGGCCGGCAGCTTCACTGAAGTGTTATAAACATTTCTTAAACATTCACTCAGCGCTTCGATAAACAGAAAGAGTAGAGACCCAGGCACTCTGTAGCTTCAGGGGCGGGGACATTCAGGAAGCTACAGCACCTGTGCTGGGAAAGCACACTCGACTTGTTACTAGGGACAATAGAAGCAGGTGTCCCTGTCTTTGCTGGCCTCTTACCTTCACACCCACACTCCTCTCTCTCCCTCTCCGGAATGATCTTTAAAAAATTACTTATTTATATTTATAAATGTTTATTTAGTTTTATATTTGAAAGATGGGAGGAGACAGAGAGAAAATATGGGGGTACAGGTGGAAGATTCTTTCTTTCTCTCTCTCTCTTTCCTTTCTTAAGATTTATTTATTTTTATTGGAAAGGCAGATTTACAGAGAGAAGGAGAAACAGAAAGATCTTCCATCCACTGATTCATTCCCTAAGTAGCTGCCAAATCTGGAGACGAGCCGATCCAAAGTCAGGAGCCAGGAGCTTCTTCTGCGTCTCCCATGTGGGTTCAGGGTCTCAAGTCTTTGAGCTGTCCTCGACTGCTTTTCCACGCCACAAGCTGGGAGCTGGATGGGAAGTGGGGCTGCCAGGATTAGAACTAGAGCCCATATGGGATCCTGGTGTGTTCAAGGTGAGGACCCTAGTTGCTAGGCTACTGCACTGGGCCCTCTTTTGTCCTTTTACTAATTCTACTAAATATGTTATGAATTTTTGTAATTGTTCCATAGATTATGTTGTATTTTTATTCTTTTTTTGTGTTAGAAAAATACATATGTAAGAAGCAGAGTGCAGGAGACATACACAAAGAGGGAGAGAGAAAGTGGGCAAGATTGGGAAAGAGAGAGGAAAGGAGAGGAAGAGAGAAAGAGAGATTAGATTTGCTGATTCACTTGAGGCTGGACCAGTTCCAGGACTCCAATTCAGGTCTCCTGTGTGGGTGGCAAGAGTCAAACCATTAGCTCCACTGTCTTCTGCCTCCAGGTGCTGATTAATGGGAAGCTGGGACCAGGTATAGGATAAAACACAGGGTCTTTGATTTGGGAATCAGGCATTTTGACAGCTGGCCCAGTGTTACAGTTTGCTCCATTGGATTGTTCTGTGAATGAAAGGTTTTGTCTCCCCCTTCCCTCCATCCCCCACCTGCCCCTAAGCTGTGCCAGGTCGAGGTAGGGGCTGGTGTTTAGGAAGGAGGGTCTTTGCAGGGTCAGCTGAGAGAGAGGAGGGGTCACTCGGTCACTCCTGCAGAATTCCTCAGATGGGATAGTAAGCAGTTAGGGTTTATGGTCCCTGGTGAAGTTACTTTTTAAAAACAATAAAACCATATTTATCCTGCATTTTTAAAAAACTTTCCGAGAACATGTTTCTTTCAAGGGCACACTCTTTCCTTGAAGAAGGACTGAGGGGCAGAATGAGCGTATCAATTCACCATCTCAGAGTTGTGATAAAAGCAAGACATGACCACCTGTTCTCTGGATCGGTGTCAAAGAGATGGTGCCCGAATGGTGAGCTCATCATTAGAATGGGAGTAGGCGGTTAACCAGCGTACTTCTGAAGTTTGATTCAAATCCCCCTCCTTCCCACATGGCAGGAGCCTTTTCCCCCTTTTTTTCTTAAGTAAGTCCTGCTTTGCAAATTGGAATTGTCCGCATGAAAATTCTTTCATGTTAGACAAGAAACGAGGTTGCTGCCATGTTTTGAGTCGAATATCCTACAGCATTGGGAAGGCAGAAGAGCCTTTGTGTGGGCTAAACTTGTGTGATCTTTGAGTTCTTGCACTCTGCTTGTCAGGGCATCAGAAATCCTCTCTCCTGTGGCATATGGCTGTGTATTGGAGCTGGTTTTTTCTTTCCAACTTTGGTACTCTTGTGTGTGGACGAAGAATAAATGGTCTATAACTGATAGTGTTTGGTTTTTTCTGTTAGCCTTTGTGAGGGTATTTCAGGTGGGCCCTCGGATTTGGGGAACAGATCACCCCTCACCCCTGTAGAAGTAAGTTGTCTAGGGGTGTGGGTCTCCTTAGAAGTCAAGTGGCCAGTCAGTGCTGTGCTGCGTAGTGGCCCCTCTATGCTGAGCCACTGCCACCTCCCTCCCAGCCGAGCTTGGACCTGTGATGGTGAGGGCTTTGCTCTTCCCGCTCGGGTCCTGAGCACAGGTGGTACTGCAGGTATGGTTGCTTGGCAAAAGTTTGCCAGAAATGAACTGTTCCCCAAAAGAAACTATTTGTAGAAATTAGGATCTTTCTGGTTTCTGAGACCCTCTTTGTAGCAAAAGTGTTCCATCCCCATCTTGGGGGCCTTCGATGTCTTAGAACAATATGCCCTTGTCCAGTTATTCAGGACCCTGGGAAGCCCATGAACTCTACTTTTGCTTTCTTTCCTTGACTTAACTGTGTACCAGATTCTTGAGCTCATAGCTTGAAGATAACTATAGTCATTTCTAAGATTTATTCAGGAGTCTTTATTAACCAAACTTGGCGATAACAGGACCCACTAGAAATAGCAAATCACAATTCCATATGGCAATCCAGTCAATTGAAACCCTGAGAGGAACAAATAGTCGTTACCCTGAAGTCCATCCATTAAGCTGTCCCAGCTTCCCCAGCACTAAAAGTTATCCTAAGAGACAAATAAGAGAGAGAATAACCTGGACACACTTACAAAGCTGCAGACATTCACCTTTCCCTGGCTTCTCTGCGCACATTCCATTATTGCTAGGCCTCATCTCTCCTGGAACTCCAAATAGTACATATGTTAGAAGTACAAAGCATCTTAACATTAACATCTTTACCGTCCCACCCAAGCAGTGAACAGAGGGTGGGAATACAGACACACGGGGGCCTGTGTATTAGGGGCCTGTGTGTTAGGGGTTACCTGTTAGAGGTTACCTGTCCTTGGAGTCTGTCTGCGGGGAGCCAGAGAGTAAGTAGGTATTGGGGAGGCCAAGAGTCGGGGTGCCAGAGCGATGGAAGCACATGACCGAGAGAGCAAGCCCCTCCCTATCGTGGGCTTTATGGGGGCTTGCGAGGGCAGTGGTTACACAACAATGCAATACTGCCCCCCTCATGTTCCAGGTGGTGGTAGGTGAGCATCACAGGTGGGCAGGAGGGAACACCTAGGTGGTGGTGGAGGAATGGCTTTCAAGCTTGTAACCCTGAACTAGCTGCCAACCTTACTACAGTCAAAACTTGCAGGATACCAGGTTTCATATGGTTTAGTGTAAAACAGGACACAAAATAAACCAACAGGAAAAACCCTATGGTTCTGGCAGCTGCTAATTTTGGGCATGTTGTTTCACCTCCCTGAATTGGTTTCTTCTCTCTCTCTTTTTTAAAAGATTTATTTATTTTTATTGCAAGGTAAGATCTATAGAGAGAAGGAGAGACAGAGAGAAAGGTTTTTCATCCGCTGTTTCACCCCCCAAGTGGCTGCCAAATCTGGAGATGAGCTGATCTGAAGCTAGGAGCCTGGAGCTAGGAGCATTTTCCGGGTCTCGCGCATGGGTGCAGGGTCCCAAGGCTTTGGGTTGTCCTCGACTGCTTTCCCAGGCCACAAGCAGGGAGCTGGATGGGAAGTGGAGCTGCCAGGATTAGGACGGTGTCCATATGGGATCCTGGCATATGCAAGGTGAGGACTTTAGCTGTTAGGCTATTGCACTGGGCCTTATAAACCTTTCTAATAAAGAGTACAACAAGTTTCTGAAGAGCCTTATTTACATTTGCTAAATCATGGAAATAACCCAAATGTCCGTTGAAAGGAGACTAGATGAACAGATGGTGGTACATTCATTCAAGGGAATTTAAACAGCAACTTAAGGACCACACTGGACCTTAAATTTACCATATTTATCACAGTTGCAATTCAGTTATGATAACCTCTGAGATGCATATGGTAAGATACGTCTGTATCTTCAATGCCTGGCACAGTACAGGTGCCCAATAGTGGTGGGTGAATGAGCAAATGTGCTTAAGGAAATGGAAGGAAGGTATTCAGAGAGGTTATAGCTTGCATTGGTTGTGTTCGTTGCCTGCAGCATCGTCTCTGCTGTCAACCGGATCTTACTGCATTCATTAGCATCCTGCTCATCGCCTACCTTTGCAACAATTCTTTTCCTGGCTCATCAGACACATGACCACTGGACGCTAATGAATCTGTGAAACAGAAACTTGGTTTTTCTGACTGACTCCGTGTACTTATTGGTACTATATGATCTAATTTCTTACAGAGAGGATTTGGCTGGAAGTTTTTTGCTGGTTAAGTGTATGTCTTGTGTTTGCTTTCTAGGATGCTGCTTATGCTGTTGCTGTTCCTGTCCCCTGAAAAGCACTTTTCTTTTTTAAGCCAATCATTACTTATCGGAATCTTTAAGGACCTGTTCCTGGGCCAGTCCTGCAACTGGTTGAGTCGGGTGGAGCGCACAGTCTCTTCCCTGAGGGCCGGCAGCCCTATGTGACCCCTCCCCGCTCCGAGGACCTAAGGCTCTGTCTATGGAGTGTCCTGTACAGATTGCAGCTCTTCTCGATCATAGTGGCTTTGTCACAAGATCGCACAAGGAAACTTTGAGTCTGGTGTGCTTCGTAAGCGTGCACCTGCTGCTTTTTGGACTGTTGATGAAGATGTGTAGATGTCAGATTGTCAGTTGAGATCATGAGATAGATGACCTACAGGATCAAGACTGGAAATCAGTCAGGAAGGAAAATGAAATCTTCAACACTTGTTTTAAGTGACTCAGATTTAATTTTTTAAGGTTTATTTATTTATTTTTTTTATTGGAAAGGCAGATTTACAGAAAGGAGAGACAGACAGAAAGATCTTCCATCTGCTGGCTCACTCCCCATGCAGCCAAAATGACCAGAGTGGAGCTGATCTGAAGCCGGGAACCAGGAGCTTCTTCCGGGTCTCCCACGCGGGTGCAGGGTCCCAAAACTTTGGGCTGTCCTTGATTGCTTCCCCAGGCCACGAGCAGGGGTCTGGTTGGGAAGTGGAGCAGCTGGGACAGAAACTGATGCCCATATGGTATCCTGACATGTGCAAGGCAAGGACTTAGCCACTGAGTCATTGTGCTGTGCCCTCATGTTTAGATTTTAAAGCTGGAAGAAATCAAGGGATAATGAGAGACAAGGCTCTGAGAATTATCGTAGAACAGTTGTGACAGACAAACCTAATATGGATGGGCCCTGGCTTTTCTTTTCCATATCATGTTGGGGGTGATAGGTGTCATCCTTGGGTTACAGAGACCCCCTCTGTCCCATCATTAGTCTCACCTTTTGGGCAACCCTTTCCAGACGCTTGGTCATTCTGCTCTGTAGTCAGCATGGACTAGCCTGGCCCACTGGAGCTGGCACAGACACCACTGAACACTTCTCTGTTGTCAAACAAGTCTTTCCAATGCCAGCAATTCATGTTAAATGGAGCCCATTTCCTCTATAATGTAGGAGCACCTTCCTGATCACTCCTTTAATCAAAACAGATGTTTTTGAAGCTGCCTAGTACAGGATATGGGAAATTTGGCCACCAATCACATATGGATTGAAAGAAAGTTCTCAGAAGCCTTCCTCTGGGCTGTGGGCAGTGTCTAAATGCAGCGCAGTGATATGGTGCTGGGGAAATGTGGCTGGCTGCCGAGACTGCTGCTGAAGTGTGGAGAGCAGCAGCCTGGTTTTGCAAGGATGCTGCATGCATGAAGTGCAGGAGTCAGGGGGGATGGAAGTGTGTGTTCTGTCAATGCTGTGTTCTGTAAGACTGTAACCTCACTGTTAATATCCCCATCACTTAGGAAACAGTCACACCTTTTACTGTTTATTTCTAGAAGCACAGAGGGCATACACCTTATTTCAGAAGGCTTTATAATAGGGACATGTAATTCAAGGGTATAAATGCTAATTAAGGGAAATAACTGTATCCACGTGCTACCGCGATGAATCTGAAGATACACAAGAGATATAAAAGCAGAGACTTTATTAGTAGAATTCAAAAGGATCTCAGGGATCGAATATTCCAGAAGTGTCGTGATTATGATGATGGAGTAGAGGAAGGAAAAGAGGGTTAGTATTTACTATGTAATCATCATGTGTTAGGCTTACATGAATACTGTATCTACTTTTTCTAGAAACTATGTAGGAACCATTGCTGGTTGGGATGGGGTTTGAGCTGGTGAGTCCGTAATCTAAGCCCTTGCTCTTTCCTGACGCCATCTTTCAGGTAGACATGAAGTTGCGGGAGGTAAGTGTTTCCAGGAAGCCTCTGGCCTTGGGCTCCGTCATCTCCTGCTTCCCAGTGAACCTACCTGCCGTCTGCTTTGACCGAGAGCATTGGTCCCTTGCTAATTTCTTCTTCTCAGATTACATGTCCTTAGCAACTTGAATCCCAATTTATCTGTTTGTACATATACATACATAAATCTACACATACATACACATACATACAAATATAAATTACATATACATTGTATATATAGATTATATTTTTAGAATTATATACATACACATATATGTATAATGTTATATAAAATATATAATGTACAACATATAACACACTATAATATATAAAATGTAAAAAAGTGCATGTGTGTATATTATATATACACATGTATAATGTATATTTTATATACATATATGTCATATAATGTGTATTATATGATGTACACATATATACACATACAAATAAAGATTATATATAGATTACATAGATTATATATAGATTATATTTTTAGAATTATATATACATATATGTATATTATATAAAAGATATAATGTATAACATATAATACACACATATAAAATCTATAAAAATATATATGTGCATGTGTGTGATATATACATATATAATGTATACACATATAATATATGCATTATATGATATATATAATGTATAATATATAATACACAGATATGACATACACTCATGTACCTCATATATACACATATATACATCATATAATCTGTATTATATGATATATAACATACACACGTGCATATGCACATGTATAAAATGCATGCATATCATGTATGCATATCATACACACATTGTATGTTATATAACACATACTTATTATATGTATATGCACAACATGCATATAACATATATAATACACACACATATTCCATATCTGATGCTTCCATAGTTGCTGATGAGGCCATTTGAAATATATTTCTATTCACTTTGCCTTTTGTTGACTTAGTAACATTTTCATCCATTCTTTTCTAAGACATTTGTTTTCTCGGAAATCTTTTTGCAGCCTTCCATTCTGTGTCCACCACCCTACCCCCACCCGCACACCCTTCCTCTTGGTGTCTACTTTGGGTCTGTCAGGCTGCAATTGGAGCAATTTACAAATTGGCTCTTTGGAGTTGATGGACAAGAGGCAAATAATTCCATTGGGAGTAATAATGGAATCTCCTATGAGCTTTTAGGAATATGCACCTTTCTTGTAGGGCTGGTGTTTTAGAATGCAGACACTGTGTACCAACAAGCTTCTGCATTCAGGGCACTGTGTGAGTTGCAGTGGTTCTTCCAATCAGCCAAAAAGAAGCAAGCTAGCTCAAGGGTAGCTATTAGGCGACCAATTCAATGTGTTTGCAATGTTTTAACCAGTGACAAGGCAATGTGGCCAGTGGAATTGACATGGCCCTGTGATTTGGAATGCTAGTAACTAGCTCTGTAAACCAGAAATAGCCCCATTACTTCTCTGTGGGTTTTTTTTTTCTTTTTGGATGAAGTAAAAAATTTGAACAGGAACCTCTAAGGACCCATTCGGATATGACATTCTGTATCTTAAAATTTCTAGGCCGCACTCTGCATTACATTATAGGCTAGTGGAGACCATGACTGACACTCCATCGGAAACTCTTTGAAGCAAAACAATGTGGTGTATCTAACCAAGAATCAGCCGAATTGATAGCGTCCTAGCTTTACCATTAACTTCCCGGATGACTAAATGAACAACTAACATGAACAAACATGGAAAAGATGAAGGCAGTTGGGATAACTACTCTGAGGTAGTGACGTTGGTTGAGTGAAGGAAGTGGGAGGATTGAGTAGAGGGGACGGACTAGAGCTTGCACTATCTTGTAATGATCATCTTTGCTTTCTTAGGGAATTCAGATTTTATTCCTACATGCAGTTAGGACTTACTGAAGCATTTTGAGATGCTGGTATATAATTTGTGTATTTTGGAGGAGAACATAGAGGTGAGAGAAAGACAAGAGGCAGGTAGAGTCATTAGGAACTCAAAATATTCAGGGAAAAGGGCACGAGGGCCGGACCCAGGTCCTCGCAGAGAACAACAGAGGCAGGGGGAGTGGAGGAGCAGTGCGCAGGCTGACAAGTGCCTTGAAAGGGAACTGGCTGCCCTGTTGTGGGACCCCCTGCAAATGCCATTCACTTAGATGCAGGGCCCCTCTGAGCAGGGACACCATGTGACTGCAGGCGTTTCATGCTCTGAAAGCTGGCCTTGAGTAGAATAACTTCACTTCATGTGCTGCCGGGTTGTTGGTGATCATCAGTGGAAAGGCTCTTTAAGTTGACCAAAGGTGGGTGTTGTGCTGTCATGAGTTTCACTGTAACTTGGGATTTCCACATCCTATATCAGAACACGGCTTCAAGCACCAGCTGCTCTACCTCTGTTCCTGCGTGCTGCTAATCCAGCCTGGGAGGCAACAAATATCGACTAAAGATTTTGGATTCAGCCAGGCCCTTTCTGGCTGTTGCTGGCATTTGGAAAGTTCATCAGCACAAGGAAGATTCATTCTCTTTGCCTCTTCCCCAACAACCTCTCTCTACTGCTCTGCCTTTAAAAATAAAATGTCAAAAACTAAAATTATAAATTTACACATTTTGGGCTGTCAGCGGCACAGATAATTTTACTCTTTATTTTGCCATTTAGAATCTCATTTTTTTTAAGTTGTCACAACTCTAAACAAAAGCCTTAAGGCCAGGCTACTTAGGATATTCAAAGGCCAGTGCTGTGGTTCCTTGGGTCAAGCTACAGCTTGTGATGCTAACATTGCATAGCAGATTGCTGGTTCAAATCTCAACTGCTCTGCCTCCAATCCATCTACCTGTTACTTGCAAAGTCAGCAGATTATTGCCCAAGTACTTGGATTGCTGCTACTTACCTGGGAGACCTGAAGAGAATTCTGGGCTCCTCTGGTGTCTGCCTGGTCCAGCCCTGGCCATTGTGGCCATCTGGGGAGTGAACCGGTGGATAGAAGAGAGTTTGCTTTATCTCTATGTCACTTTGTTTTTAAAATAAATATATAAAGAGGGAGGGGCCCCAGCATTATAGCCTAGTGACTGATTCTTTGCTTTACAACCACTGGGATCCCATATGGGTGCTGGTTCATGTCCCAGCTGCTCTGCTTCCCATCCAGCTCCCTGCTTGTGGCCTGGGAAAGCAGTCTAAGATGGCCCAAAGCCTTGGGACCCTGCACTTACATGGGAGACCCAGAAGAAGCTCCTGGCTTCAGATTGGCTTAGCGTTGGCCATTGTTGCCACTTAGGGGAGTGAATGAGCAGAGGGAAGATCTTTCCCTCTCCTTCTCTCGGTAAATCTGACTTTCCAATAAAAACAAATACATTTGTTAAAAAAATGGATACAACTGGAAAAGAAAGAAAGGATCTTTAGGAGGTTTTTTGGAGAAAAAGTGCTCCCTAAGTTACAAAGCACAGATAGAATTTCTTAGCTCTTCAAACATCCTGTTTTTGGAGGAGTGGTATTTATTTTATTTATTTGAAAGGAAGGCAGACAGGCAATGATCTCTCATTTACTGTTCATGCCCCACCAATGTGCACAACACCCAGGGCTGGGCCAAGAATTCCGTCTGGGCTTCCATGTAGCTTTCAGGGGCTCTCCGGGATGAGAAAGCAGGAAACTGCAGTGAGCCATGGAGCTGAGTCCGGACACCAGCACTCAGTTTTGTCATCCAAGTTTTGTCATACGCTAAATGTCCATGCTGAGACAGAGTTTCTCACAGTATCAGCTGAATACAATAAGAACCGGCTGATGGAATAAAGTTTAAATTCAGTGTTTTGGTAGGGGGATACAGAACGTAATTTGGAGAAAAGACCTCTGCAGTGCATTTGTGTTGGGTAGCTATATCCCAGTTGCACTGTGTAACAAAGCATCATGAGATTCAGCTGATGCATACGAGACATTTATTCCTATGCTCGTGGATCTTCAGGATAGCTGTGGTTTAGTCGGTCCCAAGGGAATGCTACTATGGCCTGAACGTTAGCTGTCGTAGATACAGATCATGGGCTGGTTCAGGTGGTCTCACTGTGTGCTATGTCCTGGGAGTGTCACCTTCATGAGGCAGTATTTTCTCAGCTGTCATAGGAGAGCAGGAGGCTGAGGCAAACCCTGGAGATTGATCCTTAAAGGCCTCTCTCTGCATTCTATCTGTTGATGTTCCATTGGCTATGGCAAGTTAGATGGCCAGCCCAGTGTCACTGGGGCAGGGGAGTGAACATCACTCAGAGTGGAACGGATCAACAGGATTCAAGAATTCCCATGCTCTTGAAGAAGCTAGTGAACCTAGTGGCTGGACAGCTATCCTGGGAGTGGTTCTGGGAGGAAGGGGGAACAAAGGACCTTGGTTAGGGAAGGATTTCTCACTTCAGCAGTGGGTGCTCTTAAAGATCTTCAAGGGAGATCTCATTTAACACAACTGCTGTGTGAGCATCTTGTGGGGAGGCGCAAGGTTGGAGGTGAATGGGTGACCTTCCTAGCCCAGCCGCCTTTAGCCTTGGGACTGTATAGCTGGACTGGTGGCCTCAGGCAACAGACTCAGCCTGCTGCTCTCAAGAGAGGTCTTCTCCTGGCCTCTCAGGCCACTTGGTTTGCTGGGGTTTTTTTGGTTTGAAGAATTAAACAGAAAGTGATTTCTGGCACTACTGTTTGATTTGGTGGCTCTCCTTTCTCAATCGTGTAATTCAACCTGATTTGTAGGTATAGTGTTCTGTTTTTATTTTGATTTTATAAAGTTGTTCTGATGAATTTGCTTAAAGGTTTGGAGTTGTAGTTTTTTTTTTTTTTTGATAGGTGTTACTTACTATTTTCTTTCCAGATTTAATACTCACAAACTCTTCAGAATCACTTTTAAGCCAAGAAATGACATGGGTCCTTGCAAACATGCTTCTGGCTTATAATGACTAACCCAGATATTGAAATAAGTTGGTATAAAGACAGTTTGCCAAGTAGTGAGTGTGGAAGGAATGATGGAGTTAGAGACATCACAGCTCTAAAACTACCTTTAGTGACTAAATCAGGGGGAGAAAATCAGCAATTCCTGCTACTACTAACCAGAGAAATTTGACACATTTTCTAGTAACCCTAAGGGATCTTTCCATAAGTTCTTCATTGTTTAAGGGGAAGTAACAGTTCTGTGGAGGGAAAAGTTGATGGGTGTCATTTCACGTGAAGGGATTCCATGGTCCATGGGTTCATGTCATGCGCCTCTTTCTCTGATACACTGAGAACATGCCATCACTGCTATGGTAGAGGTGCCACAAGAGACCTCATCCCAATGCACTGAGATGCAGAGGCGTTGCAGGAGGCACCACCCCAAATAAAGTGGGGTGTGTCTGAGGGAGCTGCCTCACCTCTTTACACAAGGTAAGGTCGTGAAAGATAAGGCTGAAGAACTACTCTGAGATAAAAGTGACCAAAATATGTGGTAATGAAGATATGAATCTGACTGGACCTTGGACTGGCATGGGAGACACAGCAACAGGAATGTTGCTGGGGTGCAGGGAGCTTTGAATGTGAGCTGTGGCTGGATAATAGAATTACGCCAATGTTAAATCCAGATGTTGATAACCGGACCGTGATTGTGCAAGAGAATGGCTCTCTTCTAAGTCCTATGTACAATTTAGGAATAGAGAGGCATGTTTGCAGTTTATCCCTAAATGGATTGGAAAAACTTATGTTTAGAACGTGACAAAACAGAGGGTACGAACTTTTTAGTTTGGTCACTTTGGATCCACATAAAGGGTACACGTGAGGGTTGATGCTATTCCAGCAATTTCTTCAGGAGGCTAAAGTGATATCAAAGTCTGAAGTTGTCTGAAATAAAAAAAAATACACCCCAATATGCAATGGAACAAAATACAAATGTTATTTGAGGTGGTACAATTACAAAATGCTATTGTCTGGACATGAAATCAAATCTATAAATACTTTTAAACATTTAAGTCTGGTTAACAGGAGCAGAAATAAGCCCTTTAAACTTAGAACAAAGAGCTTGTACCTCTAGGTAGTGTTGATGCTGTAGTTCTCAGTATTCTTGCTAGTTCTGTGTCCTAGTTTGTCACTTCATTGCTTAAAATGGAAAAGGGAGAAAAAGTTTGCTCTATTGTATTAGCCATGGTGGAAGAAATATTCTATCTTTGAGACTCATAAAAAGAATAAAAGGGCAGAGAAAAACAGAGAAGTTTCCTTGTTAGCATTTCTGATTTCCATATTGAGACAAGGATAACATGATGCAATGCGGTTGGGTCTGCCAGTCGGACAGGAAGGCTTGCTGTAATGGAGGGTGTTGATTTGCAGAGTTTGGTAGCAGTGGAAATAGTCAAAACAAAAGAATTAATTCCATCGGAAATTGTTTCTTGGATCAGATCCTGTGTGAGTGAGCCACGAGAAAAGACGAGGCAGTTAGGAGTTGGCCCCCTTTAAAAGGAACATTTAAAGACTTGGATTGTCTCACTTCTGTCTTGCCTACACAGTTTCTATTCTTCTTCTTTCTTTCTTTCTTTTTTTTTTTTTGCACTTCCAGGCAAAACAAGATACACAGATACCATCAGGCCTCATGGTTGTGGTTATTGCCTATGTTTAAAAACCCGTCCTTTCTCCAAAGCTGTGTATTCTCCAAGGAGTTCTCTGATTCATTTTGGTTTTCAACAGATGTTGGCAAAAACATTGATAGATGTTTCAAAATGCTCAAACAATTCATTCCTTGCTTGTTTTCATTTCCTTGTCCTTTGTTACCAATGCTTAAATGGAGTATAGATGAAACATTTGTGAAAAACTAAATTAAAAGGTACGTTTATTTTGGTGCAAAAAGTTTTCAAATCTATGCATGTGAGCGTTATGCCAAAAGTTCAAGAAAACTGACTAGGAGCGGGTTTCAAACATTCTTTTTTTCTTTTTTTGCCCCAGATAATCTTCTCTTTTAATTCCATTTCCATGAACATTTTGAAACCCTTCATATTCATTTTGCCAGTGATAGAACCATGGTGCTATACTTTGTCTGAATCAATTCAATTTCTGTGCTTTATTTAGAAAACAAAGCTGTATAACAGATTGAAGTTTTGACTTTTTTTTTTTTTAACTTCTGAAACCTCTGTTGTCATCTGGAGGAAGCAGTAGGTGGAGCTACAGGCTTTTTATCACAAAAAGAATCTTTTTCAGTAGCTGCCCATAGCTGGAATAACCTGAGCGAGCACACATTTCCAAAAATAACAGAGACATTTCCAAATATTCCAGAAATATAGGCAAGACTGTTTAGTCATTCATAATCACTGCTTTGCAAGTACTAGATTCTGTAGAAAATATTTTACAAGCAGAAAAAAAGATTCATAGAATTCCCTGTATTTTTAGAAAAGAGATTAAAAAAAAGAAGAAGAAATGCAATTCAAACAAGAGGGAGAGGCACTCATTACACTTCTCCATGAACCAGTCTATTTTTTCTTTCCAGGTGGTGAAAAAGACCCAGAGAGGTAAACGGGGGAGGGGAGTGGAAAAAAGAGGGTTTCCATTTGCGTCAGAAATCTGAGGAGCTCTTCAGCTCCCCACTCAGTGAACTTTCTCGAGGCTCTAAACTGTGGTTTCCATTTTTTTTTTTCTGACTCCCCGAGGGTTGGCCTTAGGGTTAAGTGACTCGGAGGAGGCCAGAAGCCTCTTATGGCAGATGGTTCTTAGGCCCATAGCTCAGGGTGGGTACCCTGATGTTCTGACCATTCCCTGGGAAGGAATCAACAAAGCAGGTTTTCACCATGATGGAAAAGATAGATTCTCCTCATGTTAAAAAATAAATCACAAATTTTGAGAAATGTCCCTAGGGGAAGGCTAAGACTCAGTAATGGAGCCTGTAGGGGAACTCCAGTCGTACCTGGGGGGCCAGTAGAGGCGGTCCCGGGACCCCCTGAGACATTAGATCCTGCAGACATTCAGGTCTCTCCTACAACATGGCATCGTGTTTGCATGCAAGTTAGACACATCCTCCTGCGAGCTGGGAGTCACCTTTACATGATTTTACAGTCTGCTCCTGAGTTGGTACAATGTACAGTGATGACACCTTGTTGTTCATGGAATCATAGCAAGAAAAAGTTTGCTATGTTCAGTCCAGATGCAATTTTTGTTTTTAAATGTTTCTGTTATTGGTTTAATCCACAGATATGGAATCCTAAATATGAAGGGGTAATTGAGTGTGTGTGTGTGTGTGTGTGTGTGATAGAGACAAAGATTTGCTTCAACAAATAGGGTCACAAAATTGTGGGGAGGCTTACAAGTCTGAGATATATGAGGCAGGAAACTTACTGCTCAGTTGGGCAGAATTTTTTTAATCCATTCAATTGTATTGGAAAGGCAGATCAGATCTGTGGCGGGAAGGAGAGACAGAGAGAAAGATCCTCCGTTGCTGATTTACTTCCCAAATGGCTGCAATGTTTGAGCCAGTCCAAAGCCAGGAGCCAGGAGCCTCCTCTTGATGTTACATGCAGGTGCAGGGTTCCAAGGCCATCCTCTACTGCTTTGTTAGGCCATAAGCAAGGAACTGGATTGAAAGTGGAGCCACCAGGACACAAACGGGCACCCATATAGAATCCTGGTGCATGCAAAGGGATGATTTAGCCATTGAGACATTGCGTCAGGCCTGGGAAGGATTTTTATGTTGCAGTTTTGAGGTATGAATACCTTCTTCTCTGGAGAACTCCAATGTTGGCTCTTGAGTCTTGGCTTTCAGCTGTATGGGACTCAGTCACATTATGGAGGGCAATTTGCTTTACTTGACGAATGTGTTAATCACATCTACACATTACCTTCACAGCAATGTCTAGATTAGCAATTGACCAAACAACTGGGCACCTTAGCCTAGCCAAGATGACACTGGAAATGAATGAAATGAATTCTTCTCAGGAAAACTCCATGAAGAAATGATGGACAAACTCTCAAGCGCCCCATGACCATGGTGAGCTGCAGCCATGAGGCTTCATGCCTGCTGAGCAATCCAGGGTAGACAGAACTATGCTGGCTTGGTCTTGTACATCACACGCTTAGTTCTTCTAGAAAACCTCTGATTTGTAGATGGGGAAAAAGTCTCAGTTGCCACATATTGGTAGTGTTTTCAATGCTGGAAATACGTCCAGGTGTGTAGAACACACATATAGGTCTCTCTGTCCTGGTCCTGTGATTCTGATGGGGAGTGGCAGAAGACAAATAAATGAACAAATGGAAAAGAGCAACTTGTGATAAATGATAGGGGACTGAGATCATTTCATGGGAGCTGCTGGGAGACCCAGCTCGGGTGTGTCCCCAGGAAGCCTTTTATGGGGTGGTCCTGTTTAATCTGAGGTGTCAATGAACCCAGTGGGCTTGTCAATAAAGAAGTCATAGGACTGTGAGCAACACTTTTTAAAAACTCCAATCTATCAACTTTTCTCCATCACCAATGTCCTAGTTGAGACATTTCCTGAGGTCACCAGGTCTGATATTCCTTTCAAACTTGAGAGAATATTGTGAGTGTGTAAGGCAGGGTAGGTGTGTTTCTGCGTGCGACCCAGGCTTCTGAATGTCAAGAATGGAACAACCAGCCCTTCAAGCGAACCTCGTTAGAGTCTTCACCCACTCTCTCATGCAATTCTTACTTCTCTGTGGCCTGAATCTTTCACATTGAACCTGCAGATTTCTTCATTTAGCCTTGCCTCTGATTGACCTTCGTAGTAAGATATGTAACTTTCTTAAATGACTATGTAATTCCTTTAATTAGTGTTTTTCCCGGGAACTTATTCTCTGGCTGTTCAATGACTTTCTAGGTTCAAGGATGCTGTGTGGATCATCCGTGAGACAAGCCCAGGGTGCCATTTCCACTGCTGAGGCCATAGATAGGAATCCCAGTGGCCCCATCAATGCATGTGCAGAGAAGGTGGTTTTCCATCTTAGGCAAAGAACAGCTACACTGTGCACACATTTCTCTGCCTCACTTACCAACTTTCCACATTTTGTTCCCATCCAAAAAGGCGCTCAGTGATAGCAAATGGGCTCATGAAAGCTCCCCGCTTCACCTGCTGCTCCCGTGGTATTCTGGAGCCACAGGGAGCGTAACATCAGGGCGTTGTGCTTTTCTTTTTACTTCTGTTTACAGCACCAACTTTTCACGTACTGCCCAGTAACCTCCTGCAATTCCTTGTGATTTATCTTATATCTCCCCCTCGCCCCTCTGGGGTTAGGGTCAATTACTTTCACCAGATTCTGAGTGACATTACATTAAGAAATTATTTTTAGGATTCCCTTAACTGTAAAAGGAATGAAAGCAGTATTTCCATGTTGAAGTGGAATAAATATTCTTTACTTAAAATATCTGAAGCAGTGTGCAAAACAGTGGCTTATTGTAACTCCTGGACTGAGTTCTTTTGGTCTTTCTAGATTTCTTTCCACTGCTTTCTCTCTCTGCCCACTGCTGGTCATGTTTGAAGATCATTGCAAAACCCTTTCTTGGCTGAGACTTTCCTAAGAAGATCTTGGATTCTGAGGGTTGCTTACCCTTTTCTTCTCAACTAGAACTACAGCTCTCGGCTTTATTTTGATCTCTTCAGTTGGTACTGAACACTTCTGCCTGGTGGCTGTCTGTGTTAGCCATTCCAGGCCCTAGACTTACAATTATCAATAATAATCTGAATGACACTTGGAAAGCATCCTTACCCAAGGGAAATCAAAAGAGGGATTTCTAGTGGGTGGAGAGAAGCTGTTGGGTGGGGAGCACCATAAGTACTTCTTCAGAGCCCCACTTTTGTGGAGTTGTAATTAGGGACTCTCGGGGTCCTTTCGTTTCTAGGTCAGTGACCTTTATTACTCTTTACAAAACCCAAGTTGAAAATTCTGAGGAGAGGATTTTCAGGAGGGTAGGATTAAAAGGGACTTTAGATTCCCTGGATTGTGGCTTAGTCAAATTGGAGCTTTATTGCTTATGAGCTTTTTGACTTCAGTCAAGCTACTCATCATCCTCAAGACTCAGTTACTTCCTGCATAAAATGCAGGCATTAGTAGTCATAATTTAAAAAAAATATTTATTTATTTTTATCGCAGAGTCAGATATACAGAGAGGAGGAGAGACAGAGAGGAAGATCTCCACCTGATGATTCACTCCCCAACTGCCTGCAATGACCAGAGCTGCGCTGATCTGAAGCCAGGAGCCAGAAGCTTCTTCTGGGTCTTTCACGCAGGTGCAGTGTCCCAAGGCTTTGGGACGTCCTCGACTGCTTTCCCAGGCCACAGTCAGGGAGCCGGTTGGGAAGAGAGGTTGCTGGGATTAGAACTGGTGCCCATATGGGATTCCGGCACGTTCAAGATAGGGACTTTAGCTGCTAGGCCACCGCACTGCACCAGTAGCTATAATTTTTATTTCCTAAGATTATTTTGAGGATTAAACACACTCAATACATGATCCGGTATATCGTAAAATTAGCTGATAATGTGATAGATGCCTGCAGGTGTGTAATTTAGGATTTTTAAGATGCTGTTTTTTTTTTCTTTTTAATTCTATAGAAGATCTTGAACCTTGAGATATTCTTTGAGTTCAGGGCGAAATAATATGGAGCAACCTAAGTTCTCATGTAGATGAATAAAGAAAATGATATGTAAACATGATGAACTATTGTCCATCACAACGAGGGAAATCATGTCACTTGCCACAATATGGGTAGATGTGACAGCCATTATCACATAATCTTGCCCATATGGTTGTCTGAAAAATAGGTGATCTCATAGAACCTGAAAATGTCACTGTGGCTACCAGAGGGAGGGAAAAGGAGACGGAGGAATCGGGGGAAGGCCACGGACAGGCTCTGAGCTACAGCCAGATGAGAACTGGACTTCTCACATACCGTTAGGTGTCCGTGTGGAAGACAGGATTCTGGACGCTTCTACCATTAACAAATGAAACATCGAAGACTGTAAGCTAAAGGAAAGAAGTAAGTTGCTTGCTTTCTTGTGGCTTAATATATATCCCATGGTTGATAAGTGACACAGTGGCAGTAAGCTTTTGATAAAAGCTTTTAGGAGACTGATGGGGGACTATAACAAGTTGCTCAGAGTGTATTTGGGTCATCATTTGTAGTTGCTTTTCATTTAGAGTAGCATGTTCACTGAGGGAGTCCTTGGCCTAACACTAAATAACAGAGTGCAGTGAAGACCCAGGAAACAGTAGCAGAAGAGATGCTGCGTTCAGCCCCTCTGTGGCTCTCCCGTGGCTCTTTCCCTCTTCACCAAAGAAGCACAGGTGGCTGGGGCACTGGCACCATGGAGGGCTACCCTGGGAGTGCAATGTGCTTGGGTGATGCGTAAAGTTTGTGTGGTATGAAGCTACTAGGATTTTAAGAAATTTTATTATACAGCACAATCTGTTTTTATCTTAATTAACAGTAGTAGTGGCTAATGCTGCGTGTACTAGCTTTCTGGGCAATACACAGTCTGAAAAGGAGCAGGTTGGTAATCAGCAGGAGAGGGGCACGTGAGCACAATCTGGTCTCAGGGAGCTTCTTCTGCCCCGAGAAAGAGCCTACAAGTGCTGTAACGAAATGTCAGTTTGCAGGAATGAGATACACTGTTCACACCCAACCCTAGCAATCTAGAAATCTAACTATATGTGTGGCATCTGTGCCTGTAAGTACTGATTTAGCACAAAGGTGAATACATTTAAGGGTGGATACATTTTTGGAAACATTTGAGTTGTCTGCTAGAATTTTCTAGAAAAATCTGCTCTAGGTTCGGAGAAGATTATAGAATTGAACATAATTTTGGAGGGGGCATTCGCTGCTTGCCTTACTCCTGAACAATATCGGAGTGTTTAGGTTCAATCCCAGCTCTGCTCTCCATTCTGACTCCCTGCTAGCACATATTGAGAGGGTGGACTGTTAAGCACATGGGTCCTGGCTACCTGTGGGTGATCCAGGTTGATTTCTTGGCTTAATTCTCAGCCTGGAGCTGCTGGGGGACACTGGAGGAAAATCGCTGGTTTTCTCTCTTTCAAATAAAAGAGGTCAAAAAAATGTTAAAAAGAATGGAATTTTATGGATGGCTTTAGAATCATCATAAATAATAATAAACATGTAAAGGTTACCTTTTCCTATAAAAAAGCAAGGCAAAAATATCATGGAATTAGAGTGTGAAATGAATAACTGAAGACAACTTGCATAAGGATGCGGAATAAAGTTAGAAACTGTCTATTGGAGTAAGATAGACTATTAGCAAGTGGCCTGGTGGCCCAGCAAAGAAGGAAACATCACCAACAAACAAGAATTACAGTGTTCATGATGTAAGAAAAAGCCTGGTAGGAAAGCAGTGCCATTCTTGGCCGTGAAGCCTGATGGAAACTTCTAGCGCGTCAGTAAAATTAGGGTACTGTGACTGAAAAACTATAAAAAGAAGGGAAAAAAAATCTTGGTGGCACCAAGCAGCCAAGAGGAGCTGGGAGGTATTTCTCCAAACAAACAAAAACAAACAAGCAAAAAAAAAAAAAAAACCCAAATGCAAAAGATGTAAACACATTATTCTTTGATCAAGTCATTACTATGTGAGGGGTCTTGTGATTTAAGATTTCTGGAGTATTACTTTTTAAAAAAGATTTATTTATTTTTATTGGAAAAGTGGATATATAGAAAGGAGCAGAGACAGAGAGGAAGATCTTCCATCTGCTGGTTCACTCCCCAAGTGACCGCAACGGCCGGAGCTACGTCAATCCATAGCCAGAAGCCAAGAGCCTTTTCCAGGTCTCCCACGTGAGTGAAGGGTCCTAAGGCTTTGGGCCATCCTCGACTGCTTTCCCAGGCCACAAGCAGGGAGCTGGATGGAAACGGGGCTGCCAGGATTAGAACTGGTGCCCATATGGGATTCCTACATGTTCAAGGCGAGGACTTCAGCTGTTAGGCTACTGCACCAGGCTCAGATTTCTGAAATACTTAAAAGGTACAAGAAAGTTTGGGAAAATTATTTTATAGATGATGTTGCATTTGGGGAAGAGTTGTGAGGGTTTTATTACCATCTCACTATTTGTATGAACATACAGTGTGATTTTAGGTCTCAAGAAGAGAGTCCTGTTGCAGTGCCTGATACGTTTGCTTTAAATACACTCCTCTTCCCCTTAGGAGAGGCAGGTCAGTCACAGCGGTGGTGAGCATCATTAGGATCTGACAGCCAGCACGGAAGAGAGGCCTCAAAGGACCAGAGCGGCAGAGACGGGGAGCTAATTTTATACTTGGGCCAAATGACTATAGAGCTCTTTTGCAGCTACTTAAATAAGTTAATGTTGATTTTATGATGCTTTTCTATTATTGTATAAGGGAAAACAGTGAGAAAATGAGATATCAGAGTCTGCTGCCCACTTTTATAAACTGGCCTGATTGTTTTTTCTTTTCTTTGTCATTAACTGTTTCCTGCTTTCCAAGGCAACTAGGAAGACTAGTTATGGGCCGAAGTTAGGTTCAAAAATACATTTTGTTAAAAAAAAAAAAGTTGGGCTTGGTGCAGTAGCCTTGCGGTTAAAGTTCTCGCCTTGCGTGTCCCGGGATCCTATATGGGCAAAGGTTCTAATCCTGGCCCTGTTTCCCATCCAGCTCCCTGCTTGTGGCCTGGGAAAGCAGTCGAGGATGACCCAAATCCTTGGGACCCTGTACCCACGTGGGAGACCTGGAAAAGGCTCTTGGCTTCTGGCTATGGATTGACGTAGCTCCGGCCGTTGCGGTCACTTGGGGAGTGAACCAGCAGATGGAAGATCTTCCTCTCTGTCTCTCCTCCTCTCTGTATATATCTGCCTTTCCAATAAAAATAAATAAATCTTTTTAAAAATGCGCTTAAAAGATAAAAAATATAAATCATTTAATAGACTTGGTACCCTTACATCTATTTTTATCAATGAAGATATTTTGAAAAATTTGTAGAAAACTTGTACCATGAAAAAATCCTACGTGGATTTCAAAATGCTTGCACAAAAATAAATCAAAATTTTATTTTGTTTTTCACAAACTTTTTGTAATTTGGCCTGGAACTTGTATTAGTTTATTTCTTGTTGATAATGCTGGGAGATCGCTCAGGCAAGCCTGGAAGCACATGTTTTAGGAAGCCTCTTCTTCCTCTGGATTGTGACTGGGACACTCTCAGCTCTCTGATCCTTGCCAATCCCATGTCCTACAAAGAGCTGTGACCGTGTCACCAGGTAAATGCGACCGTATTTTTCTCCTTCAGTGCTTGTCCTTGGGGCTCCCCCTGTGAGCTGACATCCCCGTGGGTTCAGCCATCCTTTTTTTTTCCGGGCTTTTCTTTGAAGCCCCTCTTAAAAAAATCTCCTACTCTACCTATAAAGCCCATAAAATCACGCTCATCTCTTATCAGATATTTATTTTCTTCAAGCCTCAGGACTCTGGTCATGATACCTGCTAACATAAGAAGTCTTGAAAAAGTTCATGAAAAATGGATATTATGAAGAAACTATGTATGGATCTCAAAAATGATATTTTTTAATTCCACATTCCACAAACCTCTTTCAGTATCCTTTGCTGTGTTTCTCCTCTCCTCTTTGGCTGATTCCGCAGGTGTTTCTGATCTGTTGTATTTCTGAGTGGGCTCCAGGAAGGCCTGTGGCAGGCAGGGTGAGTGTTCGGGCCTTGGGTTCATTCATGTGATTTTTAGGGTCCTGGCTCTGTGCCAGCCGGGTGGTCTCTGGAAACCGTGCTACCTGACATGGGACCTTCTCAGAAGTTTTCTTCTTTTTCCCTTTAGAACTTTCAAGTCCTGAAAAACAGTTGCTCTGATGAGATGTGTTGACTGAAGCATTTTTATTTTTAGGCTTTTACATTCAACTTGTTTTTTCTGAGAAGTGCAAACACCATTTCATTAGGCAGCAGGGTGATGGATTTGCAACCTGGGACATTTGATAGTTGCGCCACATATGGAAGCCTTCGAAACGTGGGTTTCTGTCAGTCTGAGGCTGTGCTGTGGTGTTGCCCCAGGTAGCTCACAGGCCCACTCTCCCCCATCTGTGTGAGTGATGCCCATACAGCCCCTTCAGACTAGGTAAAGATCAGCAATCAAGCTAACTAAGCACAAAAGAGACGTGTAACGGCTCCTTCTGTCTGGAGAAGCAAGCTTCCATCTTCACCTGGGGGGTGAGCTTCAAAGCCAGAATTCTCAGAATCTTTGAATTCTTTGTTGGGTCCTGCTGCCTGGGGAGAGCTGGGCACACACTGCGGGGACACAGGCGTCCCGCCCTGTTTTGCCCACCTCTACCTCCATCCAGTACCAATGGAGACCCTTGTCGTGGGAAAGGTGGTGTGGGTAGCCAGGTGGGCAGCTGTTTCTCAGTCTTTAGAAAACAACAGATCAGCCGTGAACTCGACTTCTTCTGGGTTTCCCAAGTTAACCAAATTCATTGGGGATTTCACCCTGCCGCATCAAGAGTCCTAAGCATCCACTTCATCTTATCAATCCTTTCCCTCTCCTTCTCTAATTTCCATTCCAACTTCTCACCCAGTTTCTTGTCTGGATGATGAGCTATTGCTTTTTAGGACCCAAAGTTTTGGTCTTTAGCACCACGATGGGGAGTGGCAAGTCTGGAAGCAAAACCGTGTTATTTCTGGAGGCCTCTGCCTTTCGTGGATTGCTCATGCGATGCATCAGTTTTGATCCTGGACTGTACATCTCTGGTTTTGAGGGCAGTCAGGCCTTCTCTGTTCTGTGCGTGGGTTATTTCTGAGCCCGCATTTTAAAAATAAGCCATGGAGGGAAGGAAGGGTACTCAATTCTGTGACTAAAAACAATCTCCTGGGAGCCAAAGCGACACACAGATAATGTTTATTCTCCAAGCCCAAAATAGGTGGGCTGGTATTTTTAGTCATTCCCCAAAAATATGATGTCTGGACTCAAATTCAGCTGTGGGTGCCTGTCTTTATGGCATCAAATAAGCCAGACTGTGCAGGGAGGAGCTGGGGTCAGATGCTAGCAAAAAAAAAAAAAAAAAAAAAAAGTCGTAACAGAGAAGTTGAGCCTTGCCACCAATTTACAGGAGGGTGTAGCTACATTTCAAACATTTTTAGAGCTTAAAAAAACAAAAACAAAAACGAAAAAGCTACCTCAAGGAATTATCAGGAGCAGAAAGGGCAGGACTTGGGCTGTGAAAGTGAGGTACTTCTTCCCTCGATGAGGGCGGCAAATGGTCTGGCATCACAGCAAAATGAATTTGTTTGCTTGGATATAAAATTAAAATGACTTGCTTGATGTGTTTTTCTTCTTCTGTCATTTACCAGAATTAATTCAGTCCCATGAGATTTGCTTTTTTACCACCTTGCTGTAAAATCTGCTCCATTTCATGCAATCTCTCTGTCTCCTCTCATGCCAAATGTGTACTTTCAGAAAGAAATACCAGGATTGTAGCTTGCACTGTGTTTCTTGTACAGATATTTTGGGCTCCTGGGTGAAGAAAACAGCATCTTTATGGTATGTAAATAATTTAAGACATCTCTCTAGATCAACGCGGTGGCCTTCCTTCTGTCTCTCAAAAAGTCAAGCTTGAGGGGTCCCTTGTTTACCAAGTCTTGCATCCAGTAAACTACTGTCGGGGTTGAGATTGATTGTGAAGTTCCAGAAGGAGTGGAAAGACATACAAGGGCTGAAAAAGCACTGAGGGTTGAATGTCAAACTAAAAATAGAATTTGAGTTATTTGTGTTTTGTATGACAACGCTATTTTCTGTGTCCCAGTGGACTAAGCCCAGGAATAAGGAGACCAGAAGGCTACCTCCTGCTAAACCTGCTTGTAAGAATCCAAACTAAAGCCCCCACACAGCAAGCACATCGCGAGGTGTTTAATGGGACACTGGGTTTGCTCCACATCCTTCAAGTACATGGGTTCCTGTTGGTGTGGATTCTGTTGCTGGGGTTAGAATACAGCAGAGGTTATCTTGTCAAGATATACTCATTACACAAGTGAGAACGAAACCTTACACCTCCATGTGTTGTTCAGAGTGGCTTGAAAAGGTGTGTTGTGACTAGCAATGGTTCAGTATCAGATTTTTTTCTGGTTGTGGAATTGTTCTATCACTCCAAATGCTATTGCTTGGTAGCACTGGGGAGACATCTAGGGCCAACAGGCCTTACATCTAGGGCCAACAGGCCTTGTGACTGAAAGGAGAGGGAAATGCCACTCACACCATGTTCTATGCAAGTAAGTATTACTTAAAAAATGTATATTATCTATCTATCTATCTATCTATCTATCTATCTATCTATCTATCTATCTATATCTGTGTATATGTTTGTAAGTGTGACAGGCAAGCAGAGAGCTCCAATCTGCTGGTTTGTCTCCCAATATCTGCAGTGACTGGGTTAGAACCCTGGAGCCTGGAATTCACGTGGCCCGCAAATTCATAAATGCTTGCTACCTCCCAGGGTCCCCACCAGCAAGAAGTTGGGATTAGGAAGCTGGGACTCAAATGCAGGCATTCAACTTGATATGGGATGTATGAATTCCAACCGGAATTTTAACTGCTAAGGCCAATAGCCACCACAGTGTGGATGGGATTTCTAAGATTCCTCTAAGTCTATCCCAAATGAATGTCCTTGGCTGTGGTGAACTATTTCCATTCTTCTGGGATGGGAACCGCGGGCATTTTGAGGGGCAGCCGTACTCTATATTTTTCAGACTGAGTTTTTCCAAAACAAACTCTTCAGATTGTTACCATTTGGAGATTGATAACCATAATTTTAGAGCCATTGTCTCCTAAAATGAAAAGCCTGGCTTTTTTTCTTGTTTTCTTTGGCTTCACAAAAGTGAGTTGTTCTGTGTCTCAGGTTGTGTTGTTGGGGGTGCTGAGGTAGATGGCACAAGTGGGGGCCCACAGCTTGTCCCGTTTCTCCAGTTTCCCCAGGCTCTGGCCACATGCCATCATTCCAGTGACTTTCTGTCACTTACAACTAAAATATGAAGATCTGAAACTTCTGCTTGGTGTTCTCCACATGATTTTTTTTTAGGGGACCTGGAGGACTTTTTTGGATTCCTGGGACTTGTCTTGCCTCTTTCAGCCGACCTGGATACAACCCTATGTGTGTCACACTCACCAGCACAGCAAATGGCAGGATCATGCTGTGATTTTACAATCCTGCCTTTCTTCTCCGGCATTCAGGCTAGGATATATACATACACACACACACACACACACACACACACACACATATATATACACACACACACACACACACATATATACACACACACACACACACACATATATATATATACACACACACACACACACACGCACACACACACACACACACACATATATATATATATATACCATTACCACATCTTGCATAGCTTGCTGTCAGCAAGGCAAGAATCACATCTCTTTATCCCACACTCACATTCGCACAAGTAATTTAAATCAACATTTCTTTCGGACTGCACTGGGTGATACTGTTGTCAGGAAGCTGGGTGCATCCATTCATCCATTGGATTGGCTGACAGTGGTAGGGCTTTTTCCCCCCTTTTTATGGGCTCAAGCGCTTGTCTAAATACAGCCCCACAACACTGCCTTATTGTCTTGGCCCAGCAGGCACTGATTTTGGCTTACTGCATCACAGCCTCTGGTGCCAACAGATCTTGTCTTTGTAGTTTTGCTGGTCTGAGCTCAAGGCATGAATATCTCTGTGAGCCTGCTCAAGAAGTTTTCTTCCCTGATGGAGGAAAGGAACACAGAACTAAGTTGGGGAGTTCTCTGGAGATGCCCAGGTTGTAGAGCTCTAGGTCTACTTGGTGCCCATCAGTAAGAACAGTGATACCTGCACGCAGATCTTCTCTGCTCTCCTGGCCGTGGGCACAGAACAGAACGTGATGTGAGCACGCCTGTCCCCATGTCTGCTCTCCTGCTGTTTGCATCCGTGGGTTCTTCTATACTTGGAATGTACCTTTTGAGAAAGATATATTAGTGATGGAAATAGTAAATATGAGACTGAAAGTGAAACTTTTAGGGAAACATATAGGGTGGAAGGGGATGGAGAGAGATGTCAGGTTAAAAATGCTTTCTTGCGGGGAGGTGCTTGACCTAGCAGTTAAGAATCCTGCATCCCATGTGTCAGTGCCCTGATTTGGTTAATAGCTCTGGCTCAGCATTCCAGATTCCCACCAAATGCAGACCCAAGGAGGCAATGGATATGGGTCAAGTCCCTTTCACCCACATGGGAGATGGCTGTGGCCTTAGTCTGGCCCCCAACTATTACAGGCATTTAGCAAGTAGATTAGCAAATGGAAGCTCTGTTTCTCTGCCTCTCATATAGAAATAGTAACTGATGAATAGAGACATTATTGATGATTGCAAAGTCCTAATTGCCTAGGAAGTGAACAAAATGTTAAATGCTGTTCCATCTCTTAAAAGCCAAGATTGAAATTTTGAGTAGAGGACTGAAAACCTACATAAAAATAATGAAATTGGTTCTGACATTGCAGTGTGATGAATTAATGTGCCACACTGGCACCTCCACTCTCTTTGTAACTTGATTTTTGATGAAGTAAACAAAATCAAAAAAAAAAAGAAAACTAGACATTTGAGAACCCCAAAACACAAAGTTCATTAGTAAGTTCAATAGCAGACTAGAAGTGATGAAGAGAAAATGAGTGAAAAAAAATGGAATAGTAGGGCCTGGTGTGTGGCCTAGCGGCTAAAGTCCTCGCCTTGAACGCCCCGGGATCCCATATGGCGCCGGTTCTAATCCCGGCAGCTCCACTTCCCATGCAGCTCCCTGCTTGTGGCCTGGGAAAGCAGTCGAGGACGGCCCAATGCATTGGGACCCTGCACCCGCGTGGGAGACCTGGAGGAGGATCCTGGTTCCCAGCATCGGATCGGCGCGCACCGGCCCGTTGCGGCTCACTTGGGGAGTGAAACATTGGATGGAAGATCTTCCTCTCTGTCTCTCCTCCTCTCTGTATATCCGGCTTTCCAATAATAATAAATCTTTAAAAAAAAAAAAAGGAATGAAATAGTAGGGAAGACTTGGAATGAAGCGTAGGCACGAAGAACTGAGGATAAAACACAGCGTCCATGTGATTAAAAATTTTTTAAAGATTTATTTATTAGTTTGAAAATCAGAGTTGGAAAGAGTGATAAGAAGATAGAGATCTCTGTGCTGGTTCATGCCCTTGAGCTGGGGTCAGAGCTGGGGCCAGACTGAAGCCAGAGCCAGGGGCTTCTTCAGGGTCTCCCATGTGCTTGACAGAAATCCACACAGTTGGGGCATTTTCAGCTGTGATTGTCAGGCCATCAGTGGAGAGCTGGGGTAGAAGCGGAATAGCTAGGACACCAACAGTTGCCCAGGTGAGTTGCTGGCATCACAGGGGTGACTTTACCCACTGTGCTATAAGGCCAGTTTCACAACTGAAGTGTTAAAGAGATGGCGCAGGTGTTTGGTGAAGTGGTGAAGACCCTGCTTGCATGTGATGTCAAAATGTCTGGGTTCAAGAGAGTCCCAACCCTGGTTTTAATTACAGTTCCCTGCGAATGCATATCCATGGACGCAACAGTGATGGTTGAAGTAGTTGGGCTCCCGCCATCCACATAGAAGTCCTGGACTATGTTCCTGGCTTCTGGCTTTGGCCGAGTTGCACAAATTTGAGGAGGTGATGGCGGAGGGGAACTCTGTCTTTGAAGTAAGTGAGTAAGTAGAAAAATAAAAGAACATTTGGATCTGGCATTGTGATGCAGCTGGTTAACCCTCTACCAGCAACTCTGGCATCTCAAGTGGGTACCAGTTTGAATCTTGGCTGTTCCACTTCTGACCCAGTTCCCTTCTTAAGACCGAGAAAAGCAGCAGAGGGTCACCCAACCAAATGGGACATCTGGATGAAGCTCCTGACTCCGGGCTCCTAGCTGTGACCTGGCTCAGCCGTGGCTGTTACGATCATCTGGGGAGTGAGCCAGTGGATGGAATGTCTCTTGCTCTGTCTGTCCTTTTCACTTTGTAACTCTGCCTTCAGGTAAACTAAAAACATCTTTTAAGAATTTAAAGAAAGCAAAGAAGGGAAATGGTGGAAGCAAATTTGGCAACACCTGACTGAGAATTTTCAAAATTATGAAAACAACATCATACCATGGATTTAAGAAACCACACAAACCACACACAAGATAAAGTGGAAATTGCATCTGGTTTCTTTTCCATTTAATAAATCTGCTAAATTTTGTCAAAAGCAGAAAATCCAAAGTCAGCCAGAGTAAAAAAAGATGACCTCAAAGAAGTATCAGTTCAGCTGTACCTGCCATCTCAGCAGCACCAATGGGAAGACAAGATGAGCTGATGTCATCAAAGTTCTGAAACAAAATCTAGAATTGTTTATCCCATGATGGATGTTTCAACAATAAAAGTAAAATATAACTTCTGAGAAACAAGATTGGTCTAAATCAGATTTAACCGAAGAGAATATCAGGAAAGTAAACATAAATTATGAACTATAAACGTAGTACTCTTCTATATGATTTAGAGTATAGTTTGGGGTGAGCAAGCACATATGAGTAGAGGGGAGGAGTGGAAGAGAAATAAAGGAGTGTTCTAAGGTCCTCACATTGTCTGGGGACAGGTCCAAAAACAAATTCAATTTTGCTAGGAACACACCTAACTTTTAAAGGAAAGAAAGAATAGTATTACTCCTAGGCAACACCTAATCGCCAAAATGGTTCCCTTTGGGGTCTCTTTAGTGGGAATCCGCAGAAGTTCTTCATGCAATTTTTTCATGAAGAACAAAGCAGTCAAAGGGAGTAAGGATTGGAGGAGGCATTGAAGGCACCAGGGAGGTTTGTGAACTAGGCTCTACATTAGCTCTCTATGGCAGTCTGGATACTAATAACAAGGTATCACAAACTAGTTGACTTAGTAGAAATTTGTGGGGTACAAAAAATGTTTAAAAAACAATAGAAATTGGTTGTCTCAGTTCTGCAGGCTGCAAGTTTAAGATTTAGGTGTTGACAGGATCAATGCCTTCTGAGAGCCGCAAGCAGAAGTCTGTGCTATGATTGCCCCAGCTCCTGGTGGTTTCCTAGCAACCTTTGGCATTCTTTTTTTTTTATAAAGGTTTATTTTTATTGCAAAGTTAGATATACAGAGAGGAGGAAAGACAGAGAGGAAGATCTTCTGTCTGATTATTCACTCCCCAAGTGACCGCAACAGGTGGTGCTGCACTGATCTGAAGCCAGGAGCCAGGAGCTTCCTCCGGATCTCCTACACAGGTACAGGAACCCAAGGCTTTGGACCATCCTCGACTGATTTCCCAGGCAGGCCACAAGCAGGGAGCTGGATGGGAAGCGGGGCTACTGAGATTAGAACCAGTGCCCATATGGGATCCCGGCATGTTCAAAATGAGGACTTTCGCCACTAGGCCACTGTGCTGAGCCCAACTTTTGGCATTCTTGATGCGCTTTGGTCTGTACATGCTGCTCTCCCTGGATGTGCATGCTATTTCTGTGTTCAAATCTCCCTTCTTATGAAGACACAATCATGCATGATTAGAACTCATGCCAATAACTATTTTTTTTTAATTAACCAAGTGATCCTTATTAAGCTCCCCTGTCTGAAGAACCTCACATTCTGAGGCACTGTGAGTTGGAACGCCGATCTCTCTCTTTTTGGAGCCACAAAATCAGAGTCATGTGGGAAAAGAGGATAGGGAGCAGATGTAACAGGTACAAAGCCTGATTGGCAGACATCCTCCAGACAGGCACACAGCCTGATTGGCAGACATCATCCAGACAGGCACACAGCCTGATTGGCAGACATCATCCAGACAGGCACACAGCCTGATTGGCAGACATCATCCAGACAGGCACACAGCCTGATTGGCAGACATCCAGACAGGCACACAGCCTGATTGGCAGACATCCTCCAGACAGGCACACAGCCTGATTGGCAGACATCCTTCAGACAGGCACACAGCCTGATTGGCAGACATCATCCAGACAGGCACACAGCCTGATTGGCAGACATCATCCAGACAGGCACACAGCCTGATTGGCAGACATCATCCAGACAGGCACACAGCCTGATTGGCAGACATCATCCAGACAGGCACACAGCCTGACTGGCAGACATCATCCAGACAGGAATTAACAATGAGACCAACCGGAGAGGCGCACATTGCTCTTCAGCATCTGTGCAACGAACTTTGGATTCCTCTCTGTTTTTTTTCTTTTGCCTATTGATCGAACATTTTGTGGAATGCATTTGCAAGAATCTACTATTTTTACCGTTAACGTATTTCAATGATGAACTGTCAGATACATTCCTTAGTACAGTCAAAAATCACATTTCAAAGCAGCCATTTCAACGTCCCCTTGGTAAAGAGGCAGCAGTCTCCCACGGAATTTCTATCTAACCCTCACCCACTGGCAAGACATAATAAACATTTGACAAACAAACAAACAAAAATGTTTACTGGGAACTTTTTTTTCTTTTATTTCTGATATTATTTGCGTAGTTGAGGGTGATGCATGCCCACGTGGCTTAAGGAAGATAGGACTGAGGTATGCAGGTAGGTGGATGGGACAGATGTTTCAGTTCTTTTTCTCCCTGCCATGTCCACTGTGGGGCAATGGAGTGGGATTGTTCCGTGATGTCAAACTCCATCATCACCTAGGGATGGTCATCTGATGACATCTTAGGGATTCCGGTGTGAGGAAGAATGTTTCAAGGATGTTACTTGAGTGCTCTTGTTAGTTTTGAGACATTGTCAGCGTCATTGCACCAGGGTTGAGAAAATCTTTCCAAGGCCCATTGGCTGACCAAATCCATTTCAGTGTGCAGGCACAGACCCAGACGCTTGCTATAAAGCTTAGCTAGGGGAATTGTCTAAACTGTTCTGGTTTCCATCCTCTGACGAGGCACTCAACATCCTCTGCTGGGCTAAATGAGCTGGCTATCATGTCTGCCGTGTTCATCTGTGCATACTGTTCACTGCATGAGTATCAGCAACAGAAAAGGCCCAGTCCTGATACATGCTCTCCAAGACTGGGCCATACATCCTTTGATTCTCCCCATGGTTTAAGTCCAGTGGTCCAGTTGGGGAGCCCCCAAAGAAACCTCACCTAACGTGACCTCCGACTTGATTCTTGTTTGCACCAGCTAACGCAGGGTCAGGTTTGGTTTGTCACCTGCACCATCCATTGTGGATTCAGCTGCCTGGTCAGTTCCACCCCTACACCATCTCTCAAGCCAACCAATAGGTGCTGTGGCCTGTCCCAGCCCAGCCCACCACAGGTCCTGTCCTCATGTATATCAGCAGGCGCTGCAGCCTAGTTGGAATGACCTCTACTCCCTCTCAGTAGGCTCAGTTTCTGCATGTGTGTGTCAGCCTCCTCTGTGGCCTAGTCCAGCCTGTCTCATATCCAGCCTGGCTCTTGGGCACACCCATGGGTGCTGTGGATTAGCTCAGCCTGACCCATCTCAGACCTGGTCTGTATATATATTCAGGCAGTTGCTGCTGTCTTGACTAGCCCAGCTCACCAGGGGGAGCTGCAGCCTAGTAGGGGAGTGCCCACAGTTCCCCTACCAGACCTGTTCTTGGTCCCAGATCTTGAGCTTGCCAGCAGATACTGTGGGTCCAGCCTGATGTGACTGGCACCTAGTCCTGGCACTTGCCAGCACTGCTGTGGCCTAGCCCAACTTGGCATACCCCCAGACACAGCCTACATTCTGGCTGATAAACGCTACACAGCTTTGTCCAGGCTGGCCTGCCCCCAGTCCCGGTTCAAATAATCTTCCATCCACTTACTAGACTCCTATACCAAATGTGAATTGGGGAATTAAGGCAATTTTCTAGATTAAGACTCTCTAACAGGTATACAAAGCGAACTTCACATGTTATTTGAAATGTTCTAGAAAACAATTTTAGAAAGTGAAGAGATCTTTAAAATTAATCTCCACAGTATAGTTGATTTAACTTGGTATGTCACAAATAGTGTTATTTCAAAATATAACAAGCATTAAAAATTATTAGTACTTTATATTCTTGTTTTCACTCTGTAGGTTTGAAATCAATACAAAGCTTCCACATTCAGTTTGGTTCCTAAGTTTGTATTAGAACAACTTGATTTGTTGTTTGAGTTTGTAACCTGTGTGCTTTAAAAGGTGGCTTCATATAAATAGTTGTTCTTGACATACTTAAACTTTTCCTAGAAATCTTGATCTCAAGTTGTCTTCATTTAAATAAATTAAAATGAAATTCATTTTCTCACATTCACTAGCCATCTTGCAAGGTTTAGTAGCAATATTAGACAGTACATTTTCTGAGTGCTATGGATTCCAGACAATGGGTTATGTGGCCGAGGACGGTCCTTCCTGTAAGATGCATCAACACTTTTCTTCTTTGGTACTCTTCTCAGGAATCATATTAATCATATTTGTCCATTAAGCCTGTAGATGTAGTCTTGTCTCAAGAAAGATTGTCTTTTCTTTTTTTTTTGCTCAGGAAAAAAATGGGCCAACTTTTTGTTTTTGCCTTTGGTAAATCTAGTCACTTTGCCTGCTGCAAATGATGTCCTTTTGTATTTTTTAGCTGTCCTGTGGGGACTTGGGTGTTTTTTCAGCTTGCAGCTGCACTATTGTCAGATCAACAATTAGCCCAGTCTTTTGAATGTCATAACAAATATACTAGGTCCCAGGAAGTGAGCCGAGCCAGGACAAACTTATGCCAATTTAGGTGGAACTTGTTAGATGGATACTAGGCCGTATTTGTGGTAAGATGGACTATAAAATAACGTGACTCTAAAAAACCATAGATTCAAAAAAAAATTAAAGAGAATTAGGGGATTGGAATTCTCTCTTTCTATGTCAATATTTACTGAGAAAAATCTAAACTGGAAAGCAAGAAGGACCTTGGAATTGAACTTTGTGAGTGTAATTCAAGTTCAGCCTTAATCAAGCCTCAGTGTTTTTTGTAATTCCAGATGTCCACAAGAGAAAAAAAAAGCTAGGAAATCACACAAAAAAGTTACCAGTGAAGGGGCCTGTAGACAAAAAAGCTTAAGCCTCACATCAGCCTCGTGGTGAAAAGCTGATTTTTCTCTGGGATTAGGTCAAGACATCCATGCTCACCTTCTCTCAACATTTTATTTTGACACGGTATTGGAAGGCCAGGGCCAGAACAGTTAGGCAAAAAAAAAAAAAAAAAAAAAAAAAAAAGAAACAAAATACATAGAAGAAGCAAAATTATCTGCTCAAAGATGATATTTTATTCATGGAAACAGTATAACCTGAGATAGCCCACTGTCAGATATAAAGCAAAAACTACGCTCTTAGAAGGAACAAATTTTGAGGTTGTTATGGTGGCTCAATGGGCTAATCTTCCACTTGTAAGTGCTAGCATCCATATGAGTACTGGTTTTAATTCTGACTGCTCTATTTACGATCTGACTCCATGCTTATGGCCTGGGAAAGAAGCTGAAAGTGGCCCAAGTCCTTGCACCCTGCACCCATGTGGGATACTTCACCGAAGCTCCTGTCTCCTGGCTTTAGATCGGCTCAGCTCTGGCCATTGTGGCCATCTCGGGGAGTGAACCAGTGGATAGAAGACCTTTCTCTCTTTGTCACTCCTTTTCTCTGTACGTCTGCCTTCCAAACATAAATACAAGCTTTTTTTTTTTTTTTAAAGAATTGTACAAATTTAGTCAAGTTGCAGGACACAAAAACCAGCATTAAAAAATCAGTTACATTTTCCATGACAACGAACAAACAGGAAATTAAGAAAATGGTTTAATGGACAATAACACCCAAAAGAAAAAGTGCTTAGGAGTTAACTTACTCAAGGAGTTGAAAGACTTGTGCTGCTGAGAGGAATTGAGGCAGACTTGGGAAATGAAGTGAGAATTTTCATGTGCCCAAGACTTAAACTGTTAAAATGAACAACGCTCATTTGATAATTGGATTATTTGTTTCATTGTTGAATTGCATGCTACTTTCATGTTCTGGACATTAACCCTTTATGAGATGCATATCATCTTTTTTTTTCAAGGGATGTTTTTAGCACCTTTACCAATGTTATGTTGGCTGTAGATGCACAGACTTATTTCAGGATCTTCTCTTCTGTTCCAATGGTCTACACGTCTCTTTTGATGCCAATACCAAGCTTTTTGAGTTATAGTGGCCCTGTAGTATTTCCTGAAGCGCTACGTACTATCAGGATGTTTTCAACTTTGCTTTTTGCTGTTCTAGATTACGGAGGCCATTGGGGGCTTTTGTGTTTCTATGTGAAATTTAGAATGATTTGTCCTAATTCAGTGAGGAATGTGAATGGTATTTTGGTGGAGATTGCACTGAATCTGTAAATCGCTTGTAGTGGTATAGGCATTTTGATAATATTAATTGCTCCAATCAATGATCATGGAAAGCTTTTTTCTTTTTTGTTTTTTTTCAATTTCTTTCATTAGTGTTTTGCAATTTTTACTGGATACCTATTTCACATTCTTGTGAAAATTTGTCCCGAAGTGTTCAATATTTTGGTAGGTATTGTGAGTGGGGGGACAACTGAATTCTGTGTGGGTTGTGAGGTCTGTGGGCCACGGGAGCAGGTGTGTGTGTGTGTGTGTGTGTATCTTCCAGCTTGGGTGAATTCACTGACCTGCTCTACTGATGACCAATAAATACATGAAAAATGTTCAGTATAATTAGCTAGCAGGGAAATGCAAACAAAAACCACAGGAAGGTCTTATCTTACTCCAGTGAGAATAGCTGTTATCAAGAACTTAAAAAAGAATAAATGGGCCCTGCGCAGTGGCCTAGCAGCGAAAGTTTTTGAACTTGCTGGTATCCCATATGGGCTACAGTTCTAATCGTGGCAGCCCCACTTCCCATCCAGCTTCCTGCTTGTGGCCTGGGAAAACAGTGGAGGACCAAAGTCTTGGGACCCTGTACCCATGTGGGAGACCCGGAGGAAGCTTCTGGCTCCTGGCTTTGGATCGGCTCAGCTCTGGCCATTGTAGGAACTTGGGGAACGAACCAGCACAAGGAAGATCTTCCCCTCTGTCTCTTCTCCTCTCTGTATATATCTGACTTTGCAATAAAAGTAAACAAATCTCAAAAAAGGAGTAAATGCTAGTGAGAGTTTAGAAAAAAAGAAACCTTGATACATTATTTCTAGGAAAAAAATCAGTATAGCCGCAATGGGAACAAACATCAAGATTCCTGAAAATACTAAAACCAGATCTACCAAATGATCCAGCCAGCTCCTGCCTGGGAATATATCTAAAAGGTATGAAGTTGGCAAATGAAAGAGGTACCTGCGCTTTACTGTTTGTTGCAGCACCGTTCTTGGTGGCAGAGAGGCAATGGATTCCACGTTCGTCTCTGGATGATGGGGTAAAGGCAACCTGGTATGTGGAGGCAACAGACTATGACTCAGCCACAGAAAAGAATGAAAGCTTGACGTTTGCAACATCATGTTTGTGATTGGAGGTTGTTACGTTAAACAAAATAAGCCAGACACAGAAAGACAAATACCATGTTTTCTTTCATATGTGGAAGTTAATCATACATTCTTTTTTCTTCATGTTTGATTTTTATCATGAATCTCATCTTAAGTGATATAAATACATATAAATCCTCTAAAACAGTATGTGTATATGTGTATCTATAATGTCTACATATGAAGCAAATATGTAAAAATGTTAAAAATTGTCAAATCTATGTGTGCCCTCTCAACTCTTCTTTATACTCTTCTTTATAACATGAATTACTAAAAAAAAATAAACAAAAGACATGGTTAAACTGCCCCAGGCTGTCTGTATGTCAAGGCTCTAGAAAGAGAGAGAGAATGGAAGATGTGTGTGTATGGCTCTATGAAATGGATTTTATTAAGGAAATGGGCTCAAAGGTTTATGTCAGCTATGAGGTAGCACAGTGGGCTGTCTGCAGGTCGGAGATGCTGGGATGTTAGGTCTCAGCCTCGCTAATGACTCAGTGGCTCAGTTCAAGTCTGAGGGCCCTAGGGTCAGGGAGGTCAAGGGTGTAACACAGTCAGCAGAGGGCACAGGTGTTCATTTGGGAGCCTGAAGGCAAGACAGTTTGGAGCTCTGTCGTCAGCATTTTTCAGCTGAAGCCCAATTTATTTTCTGTATTTTTCCCAGATGCCTGGATAGTTGGTGGTGCCTATTTATATGAAGGCTGGTCTTTCCCACCTATTGCAGTCAGAATCACACACTAATTTTATTTGGAAACACCTTCCGGACATATCCCAATGAACATTTTTCCAGATTTCTAGGTTTTTTTTTTAAAGATTTATTTTATTTTTAATGGAAAGGTAGATTTACAGAGAGAAAGAGAAACAGAGAGAAAGATCTTCCATCTGCTAGTTCATTCCCCAAGTGGCTCAGAACTTTGCTGATCCAAAGCTAGGAGCCAGGAGTTTTTTCTGGGTCTCCCATGTGGGTGCAGGGTTCCAAGCCTTGGGCTGTCCACTACTGCTTTCCCAGGCCACAAGCAGGGGCTGATGGGAAGTGGAGCAGCTGGAACATGAACCAGTGCCCATCCGGAATCCCAGCTGTCGCAAGGTGACGATTTATCCACTAAGCCATCTTGTTGGTCCCTCTAGCTTTTTTTTTTATAAGCTCCAGTCATGTTAATATCTAAATTAACCATCAAAGTACCCACTATCCAAAAACACCCACAGAGTTGATGTCATTGTTATAAACATTGCAATGGCAGTATTACATCAACAGAAAAAAAATCATACAATTTATACAGACACAGAAGATTCCAACTAACAGTTTTGAGAAGCATCAACAAGCTGGTGGTATCATATTTCCTCATTTCTAAAAATACCACAAGGCTACAAAAAAACGTGGCATGGTGCTGATGTAAATCCTTAGACCGATGGGACAGAATAGAGACTCCAGATATCCACTTGTGAATTTTTTTCCAATTATTTTTAGCAAGATTCCAAGAACCACAGCATGGGAGAAAGGATATGGTGCTGGGAAAACTGGATATCCACATGCAAAGGAATAAGGATTCTATTCTGTTTTTTTAAAAAAGATTTATTTATTTATTTATTTATTTATTTATTTATTTATTTATATTGGAAAGTCAGATATACAGAGAGGAGAGACAGAGAGGAAGATCTTCCATCTGATGTTTCACTCCTCAAGTGGCCTCAAGGGCCAGAGCTGAGCTGATCTGAAGCCAGGAGCCAAGAGCCTCTTTTGGGTCTCGCATGAGGGTGCAGGGTCCCAAGGCTTTGGGCCGTCCTCGACTGCTTTCCCAGGCCACAAGCAGGGAGCTGGATGGGAAGTGGAGCTGCCGAGATTAGAACGGCAGCCCATACGGGATCCCGGCACATGCAAGTTGAGGGCTTTCGCTGCTTGGCCACCATGCCAACGAGAGGATTCTGTTTTTGCTACACATAATTCAACGAACAATGGATTAAAAAGTTAAATGTACTACCTAAAACTGTCTTAGAAGGAAATGTGGTGGATGAGTTTCTACCATTGGTCTTGGCACTGATCTCATACATGACTCCAAAAACACAGGCAACTACATTTTATTTAAAACCTTCTGTGTAGTAAACAATTCATAGTGTGAAAAAACAACCATCAAATAGAAAAAAGACTTGTAAATAATGTATGTGATCAGTTGTTAGTAATCAACATTTATCAGTCTTAGATCTCAATAGCAAAAGATACCAAATCCATAGAAAGCAAAACAAAACCCATCTAAATAAACTGCCTAAAAGGTGGACAAGAAATTGCAACACATGTGTCTCCAAAGTGGATGCATACCTGGCCAACAGGTGTATGCAATGAGACTCAAGATCCCTGAGTTCCAGGCAGACACAAAACCAAGGCGCAAGGCGCTGTTGCCTCACACCTTCTATTAAAACTATCTTTAATGAATCAGAATGTAACGAGTGTTTACAAAGGAGGTGAAGAAACCACAACTCTTGAAAAACTTTTTTATGGGAGTATAAAATGTGTGGAAAATACAAAAATGTTTCAGAAAATGAAAGTGTAACTACCATATGATCCAGGAAATTCTTTTTAAGTATTTATTCAAAAGGATTAAAATTAAGAGTTCAAAGAAATACTTATATTGTACTACAGTGCTTATAGTGCAACTATTTAAAATAGCCAAGAAGTCGAAACAATCTAAATCACCAATGCAAAGAAAATATTGCAGGGCCAGCAATGTGGTATGGCAGACTAAGCTTCTGTCCATGGCGCTGGTGTCCCATATGGGCACCAGCTTGAGTCCTGGATGCTTCACTTCTAATCCAGCTCCCTGCTAATGTCCTGGGAAAGAAGCAGAGGATGGCCCAAGTGTTTGGACCCTGCATTCTCAGGGGCAACCCATTGTGGGAGGTGAACCAGTGGATGGGGAAATCAATTTCTCCTTCTCTCACAACTCTGCATTTTAAATAAAAATAAAAAAATAAATCTTAGCAAAAGAAAATATTACATGCACACACACACACAGACACACACGTCTATGTACACATTGAAAGATTATTTACCCGTGAAAAAGAAAGAAGTCCTATTATACATTATAGCATGGATTGGCTTTGAAGACATAGTATAATGTCTTCACAAACAACTGTTGGACAAACCACTGGATAAATATTGTTTGGTTCTATTTACAAGAGCTACTTGAAGTGGTCAACCAAGAAACAGAGGAGGATGGGGGAGGGGGCTGGGCTGCTGTTGAGGGGTTGTGTGGTTGTGTGTGCAATGGAGAGGCCTCACAACATTGTGCCATAGTCCACGACTCTGCATTGTGTGTTTGGACATCTGCTAGAAGCACAGGTCCTGCTTATATCATTAGAGTTAGCAATGCCAAACTCTATGCTTCAAATTTTGGTATAAATCTTTGTGTGTGTGTGTGTGTGTGTGTGTGTGTATTCTTCTAAAAGAGGAATGGCCCATCTTCAGGGCATAGAGATTCAGCTGGAATCTATAGCTTTCCCCAAAGTCCATCAATTTTTTAACATATTTTGTTAAAAGAAAACATTTTTAAAAAGACTTTTCAATTTTTTATTGGAAAGGTAGATTTACAGAGAGAAGAAGAGACAGAAAGATCTTGCTTCTTCTGGTTCACTCTCCAAGTACTCACCTAACCATCCATCCGCCTGTCCATCCATCCGTCTGTCTATCTGTCCGACCCATCCTTACATTTATTTGCTCAGTATTGATTTAGTGTTTGGGAAGCACCAGACACTGTTGTTGATGGTACAGCATCAGCCAATGCAAAATCCTTGGGCTTATGAAAGTAGCTCAGAGCAAGGTGAAGTTTTAGTTATGGCTAATGAGAATTGGGAATACAAGAAGAATGTGTGTAAGACTCGAACAGTATGAGCCGAAATACTTGCCTCTTAATCAGCACATAAACACGTTGAGGGAAGTCCATTTCTTTCTGTGCAAGGGGGGAAAATAAAATCCATTGGTGTGTGTTGAAGGAAACTCTCCTGGACGCCTGGAGTGACTTTAAATTTGCCAGGAGGCCATAAATGACGAAGTGCTGTGTTCATTGGGTCTGAGCAAGAAAGCTCTGGCCAGGAAGTTCTGCAGGGCTGCTCTGTGGGTCTTGGTGGCTCTGTCCTCTTGCCGGCCTGGTAGCTGGGGGGCTGGGGAAGGTGGACTGCTGCTACTGACTTTTATATGATACTAATTTTTAGAAACTCAAGAAAAGTATAAAATAAGAGTAAAAATGATTTCAGATGTCACCATACAAAGATTACTTCTACAAATATCTTGAAAGACTTTCTGCCTTTCGGCCTACACAGTCATTCCCTCAGCCAAGCTAGACATCTTTCAGTCTGCTTTTTCATTTTACACAACAAAGTTATGTGTTTCCCTATGTTACTAAATATCTTCCAAAGCACAAGGTCTTAGTGGCTTGGTAACATTGCAGTGTGAGAATATATTAACCCCTTTCAGATCTGTATATACAATATAGTTTGTTATTGATACTGCTGCCATAAGTATCCATGTATTTGGCTGTTTGTCTGAATTTCTGTTTTCCCGAGATAAAACTTTTCTAAGGGAAATTTCTCGGTCAAAGATACAGACATTTTTAAGGGAAGTTGCTGCTCTATCTTTTCCAGGCAGATTAAAACATGGGATTTGAATTTACACTAAAAGAGTTTCGAAATGGCATCCGATGGCTGTGAGAGTGAAAGTGTTGTATTATTAACAGGAGGAGTATTATCATTCCTGTCTTACACAATTTCTCCATCAGGGGAAACCTCCTGGATAACATTCCTGAGGCTGTTTGGGATTAGTTCAAGAACAAAGTCTTGAGTGAAATCACACTGGATTTTTTTTTCTTTCTTTCGTTTTCTGAATTTGCTTTTTTCAGTTCCCAAGTCTGAGCAACACAGCAGACACGTAAGGCGGAAGTTGGATCTTTCACTTACAGCTGCTCCTGACGAGAGGTGCGGCCCCATGTACCTTTCCTGCAGCCTCAGCTGCCTTCTTGCTGGCTGTCCTCCCTTCCCTGAATCATGTCATGTTTCTCATTGGGTCCCATATGCAGGGCCAGGAGGGCGTCTGGTCTCAAGCTTGAGAACCGCTCACCTTATCATTCCACAGTGCATCCCACCCAGAGGGTGGCTTCGCTGGGGCTTTCTCTCTCTGTTCCTGCCCTCCCCAACCTTTTAGCAGTTTATAACAAGTTACTCTCTTGTATACAGAAAAAGCAGGCCCTCCACAGGATCTGAGTGTGCTGTTTGGAACTGTTTATGACTTATTTTGGACTCTCCAGGCAGGGCCATAAATACACAGTTAATCTGCCTGATAGTAAGAGCAATCACTTTGGCCCCATGAGGTTAACCACATGTGGAAACAGAGACCCTCTGTCCTTCCAGGCAGTGCAGCTGTTGGGCCAGCCTGGTGCTCTGCGGGTTGGGTGAGGGAGAACTGATGCCCCAGCTGCCCTCTTGGGTCATTTCCTTTCCCTGCACAGCCCCTCAAACACCCAGAGCCTTTATCTATCCTGTCTTGCCCTTTGAGAATATCCATCAATTGCTTAATCCCTGTGTTATCTTGTTTAACATAACTGAATTTAGTCCCTATCATTGTATTTTCCAAATCTTGTCACTTGTTATTTGGCCACTTAGGGTGTTAGTGTCTAACAAGGGAATCACTGGCTACACATGTGGCTTCTATGTCAAGTGCTCAATAGTCACATGTGCCTGATGGCTATGGTATTGGATGATGCAGCCATACAGCATTCTCTATCATCATAAAAGTTTCATTTGCACAGAGCTCATTTATGACATTAGCATTGGGAATTGGCAGAGGTAAGAAACATTAGTCTCCCCTTTCAAATTTGGACTTTTTGCTGGCCTAAGCATGGAAAAAAAAATAAGAGTTGTTGGGCATTTTTTTGGACTTTTACTACATGTCCATTTGTCTTATGATGAACACACAGATGATCCCATGACTTCGCTGCTGTGCATAGTCCTAGAATGGGCGTGGCAATGCAGATGTCTTTTCAATATCCTGATATCACTTTTTGGCCATTTTACTATTTGTCTGTTTTATAGATGACAATGAGAAAAGTTGATCACACGCTAGATTTTTGAGGGTGTTCTGGCTTCACCCCAGTTCATCTGCCTTCCGCCTCTGTGAGAATCTTGCTGTGTGGGCTGTTGCTCGCAGACTCCAGGACAATTTGGGGATTTCTGAAATGCTGCAGGGCCTCTGGAGTGGGAATCTGGGCCTGAGAAGGGGCCCCGGCATGGAGTCAGGCATCTCAGCTTACGCCTTCTGGATCCAGCTGTGCCTGCAAGACTGAATATTCCAGGAATTCTTGTAATTCGAGTCTTCCAACTTCTTGAATGAGCAAAGGCTAAGAGTTAAACCTTATTTTGAAGGGGGTTGCCGAGGGCCCCTGAGTCTTTCTGCTGGGCAGTGGGACCGGCTTGGAGACCGAGGCCACACAGAGGGGGCCCAGAGGCAGGGAAAGAGAGGGAGGAATGGGAAGACCTCAGGGTGGTTCGATGGGAGACTCTGTAATGTTCCAAAGAGGCTCTCACCTCTATCCCTACTTCTCAATTTGGTAATGGCACAATTGTCAAATAAAAAATTACATGTATTTATGGCTAGTAAATGTGATGTTTTGATAAATGTATAAGCCATGAAATGATTAAGTGAAGTCAATTCACATGTATCACTTGACATAGTTTTCACTTTTGTGATGAAAACATTTAAGGTCAATTCTCAGAAATATTAGAAAATATCTACAAGGCTGGAGAAAGGGAGAGAAAGAAGGAGGGAAGGAGGCACACACAGAGATAGAGAGCTCCCATCCCATCCACTGGCTCGTTCTCCAATGCCTGGAGGTGTGAGCTGGGAACTCGGTTCAGATCTCTCACATGCATGGCAAGGAAGCCATTCGGCTGAACCGTCAGTACTGCCTCCGAAGGTCAGGAAGGGAGCTAGACGTCATATGCAGGTATTCCAGTTTGGGAAGTGGACATCTTAACTGTTACAATGTCCAGAATTTTTGAAGTATTTAGAACAACATTGTCCCTTACAGCCACCAAGATGTACTGCAAGTTTTCAGAACTCGTTTGTTGTAATGGAAGCACTGAACCCTTTAACCTGCATTTCTCAACTTGCATTCATTGATCATTCCCCTACTCTTTGGAAATCACCATTTTACCCTCTGCTTCTGTGAATTCAACAGGTTTAGATTTCTTTGTAAGACAAACCATGTGGCTTTGCTGTGTGTAAGTAAATCATGCAATACATTTTTCTTTCTGTGTTAGGCTTATTTCACTGAGCATAATATCTTCTAGGTCCCATTTGTATTGTCAAAAGTGATAGTATGTTTTAAAGGCTGGATAATATTTCGTTGTGTATATACTCTGTATTTACCCCTTTGCCTTTTGATGAACACACAGATCATCCCATGTCATAACCCTAGAATGAGCATGGCAATGCAGACATCTTTCCAATATCCTGATATCATTTTTTGGACATATCCCCAGAAGTAGGATTGGTGGGTCACATGATAGTTTCAGTTTTAACTTTTTGGGAAACTGCCCTACTGTTTTCTGTAAGGAGTGTTTCAGTTTCTGTTCTCACCCGATGGTCTGAGAGTAACCAGCCAGCCTCTTGTCCCTGCCTCCAGTCGCCCCCACCTCGTGGTCCCGATTCCTGCTCCCTCCTTTTTGGGTTTCTGTGGGCACTGACATTTTCTCTTTAGGCTGGATGTGAGCCAGCACCCTGGTACTTTGTGAGTTGAGTGTCAGGACAAGGTGTGAGTTGATTCTCCCAGAAATCTCCCTTGTTTTAGAGATAGCCTGCTGGGCCAGCGAGCTCTTAGAACTGAAGTTCAGTTTCCACTGCACCCCATCACGCTGGGAGTTTCATAAGGTGCAAGTTCTGTGTTTCCTGGTGGTGACAGGCCAGAGGAGGGCCAGATGTGACAACACGGCTGCTGCCAGTGGGACTGAAGGCTGACTGATTAGACTCAGCTAGCGTGGTCTGTGGAGGAAGCTGTGACCAAGCTCCTTGCCATGGGCACCTAAAGCCCTCACTGTCTTGTAAACACTCTCTAGAGATGTCTCCAGATGCTGTTGATGTTCATGGCTGACTCCTCAATCTGATTGTGAGCCCTACAGGGTAAAGGAGGGTTTTTTTAAAAAATGTTTATTTAAAAGACACAGTGAAGGATAGAGAGGGAAGGAGCGACAAAGATAGGGAAGTGAAATGAGACTTTTTCCTTTTAGGATTTAGTTATTTTACTTGAGAGTCAGAAAAAGAGTGCACGTGCATGAGAGAGAGAGAGAGAGAGAGAGAGAGAGAGAGAGAAAGACCTTCCATCTGCTGGTTCTCTCCCTAAATGGCTACAACAGCTGCAGTTGGCCTGGTCCAAAGCCAGGTACCAGGAGCTTCTTTTGAGTCTCCCCCAAGGGTGCAGGGGTCATCTTCCACTGCTTTTCCAGGCCACAGACAAGGAGCAGATCAGAAGTGGAGTTGTCAGGGCTTGAACATGTGTTTGTATGGGATTCTGGCAACACAAATGGAGACCCTAAAAAACTTTTACTTTTTAAGTGCTACCTCTTGGATCTCTACAGGGACTGATAGGATATAAATTTTGTCCCAGCAAAGGTATCAACCAATGGAGGTTGCTTGTTATTATTTCTCTTCAGCAGATAACTAATTCACAAGTAGTGAAGCAGATAGCTTAATTTGCAAATAGGGGTTTCCAGAGACTGATGTTGTGGTAGAGTGGGTTAAACTGCTACTGCAGTCTCATGACACCTGCCTTCCATATGGAAGTGCCAGCTCAAATCTCAGCTACTCTGCTTCTGAGCCATTAGGCAGAGGATTAGCCTGCTATGCCCACCATGCTGGTCCTGAAAAAGTTATCGCACACATTTTCTAGTTCACTTCCAAAATGATTGCAACAGCCAGGGCTTGGGTCAGGCTGAAGCCAGGAGCCAGAACATCCAGCTGGGTCTTTGACAGGGGTGGAAGAGCCATCCTAAGTACTACAACCATTCTCTACTGCCTGTCCAAGGCATATTAGAGGAAGTTGGATAGAAGCAGAGCTGCCAGGACTGTCGCTGGTACTCCAACTTGGGGTGATAGCATCATAAATAGGCTTAGCAAGCTACACCACATTGCTGTCCCTAGGGAGTGTGTTTGGCCTTTGTCTTCACAGTGTTGCAGTATACCTTCCTTCGGTGGCCATGGTTGGAAGAAAAAGGAATCCAAGGAAGACCACTGTAAGATATTCGCCATGTTGTGTATTGGAAAAGGAGCTCCTTAATCACCTTATGCTCTTTTATACACTTTCTTGGAAAAACTTTCTATCTCCATATAACCTGCCCTCTTCCTTTTCATCTAATGTGTCTGCCTTTTAATCCAGCAGAGTGTTACCTCCCGTACGTGAGCTGCTGGTCATCTCTATATGGCCCAGTGGGCAAGTTCAGTACATGTGAAATGTCTGGAAAGCTATAAAGCAGGACACAGACTTGAGGAACATTCCAGTGCCTGCCATCTGAAGTCAGTCTGAAGAACAGCTTCCAGGGCTGGCTAGGTTGAAGTTAGGGAGAGCCCTAGTTTCATAGTGTGTCAACCTTAAGTATTTTCCCAATCTTCCATGCCTGCCTTTGAGATTCTGACTCTTAGGGGAGAATTTGATTGGCCTAGCTTAGGTGATGGACATCCCAGTTGAAATGAGAGCAGGGCACTAGGGTGGGAAACAGGCAGTGTTATCAGACTAAGGGGGAAGAGTGCTGGGCAGTGCCAATCACAAATGAAGCTGTGTGGATCATGGGCACTCTTTCTCTTTTACATGTTTCTCATATATAGATCATGTATACATTTATAACAAGTTCGTGAGTGTAAACCTCTTAAAATCTATTGTTTCAATTTTCAGAAAAGATGTGGCTGTGAGAAGGAGTGATGCCCTGGCAGGGACTCGGGGGTGGAGATTTGGAAAGGCAACAGGGCAGGCCCGTAGTGGGTTCTGGGAAAGTAGCCCGTGTTTGGATTACAGTTCGAGGCAACCCTGTGCACTTGGAGGTGCACTTGGAACCTCGGGGTGTGGGAGGAGGAGTTCTGCGGAGCTCCAGAGGGAAGGAGGTGGGGTCAGGAATGCTTCTGAAGAGGGTCACTCCCAAAGCCAGGAGTGGAGGCTGTGCTGGGCTACGGGGTGACCTCACTCGGCTGTCCTGATGGGGCAGAGCTGCCATGCGCACACCGCACTTGGTTTGAGTGGATGAGACATCCCACCCAACATTATCCCAGGGATTCCATGGTTTATCCTCAGCAGTGCCCTTGTTGGTCCAGCGAACCGGAAGACGGATGCACAGAGGGTCGCCACAACCAAACTCAATTTTCTCCCAGACTGGGAAGGGGCCTGGGAAGCATATGGTTGTGAGAAAGCTACACACTCTAAGCATATTCCCAGAATTATATCAGAATCTAGTGGTTCAGAGCCCTTTCTCTGTCATCTCTGATCTTTTTGTCTCTCCTCCCTTGTCTCTCAGTTCCCCCACTACAATAGCAAGGAGATAAAGACTCTCCTCTAAAATGACAGTATATACCAGGATATAACAAATATAACTAGATATGAAAAAACAGAAAAATTCAGAAAATTGCTGTGTCTGGTGACTTGACATTTAGGAAATTTGCTTGCAATGAACTGAACTTCAATGAGATGACTCAGAGCCGTTTTTTGGGTTATCTCCTACAGGCATGGATTTGAACAGATCCGCAGGTTGATCGATACTGGGTTATCTGGGGTCATTTCGGGGTATCTCATTCCTGGGATTAGTGGGAACCCTTTCACTCTGGGTTATTCTAAACATCCCTCTTTGCTGAAGTTTGGAACTGCCCTGGAGGGCCTTTAGGAGGTCAGCTGCATCCCGTTAAGAAGGCTCTAGAATCATTCAAGGTTGCTGTGAGTCATTCTGGAAGACTGTGCGGGGGATGTACTGGGCCTCTTAGCTGAGATGAGGCACTGCCTATAGCAGCTCCGAGGGCTGCCTTAAAATGGTCCGTGGCTTCCAGGACTCCCTGAGGATCACTACTCTGCAGAGGTCACACCCTCTGTGCGGGAGAGCCACATTCAAAAAGCGAAACAAGGGTAGAAAGGCCCTGTTGCTGTGCTCCACCCTGGCAACCACAAGGTTCAGCTCAAGTGCTCCATGGTAGCTTTGGGCTGTCCAGTGGATCTCATGCTGTTTCATTTGCCTCCTTCAGAGTATGTTGCATGAACCCACATGCCCTTTGTGTACACATTATAGTCTCTTTTAAATACTTCCATATTTATCACAGTTTGGTAATTGCTCAATATTTATTAGTATGTGTTCAAGTGGTTTTTACATAGTCATTATGCATGTTCACTATTTTGCTGATTCTCCTAATGATGGTTGCTAGAGTTTGTGAGGCTTCTGTTACACCTGGCAGCGAGAAAAGAGCATTGTATAGAGCAATTAAGTTAGGCTGTGTAGATTCATGGGATACATGGCATTATTATCATGATGGCAGAGTTAAGAAAATTGAAGCTTGAGGAAGTACAATGGCATGGCCCAGGGCATCGATGTATAATTGGCTATTTTGAACAATCGTTGTGTATTTCTTAGAGTAATAGCTCTTCAAGAATTCTTCAGAGATGTGCAATTAGCAGTTACCTATAGTTTGGTTCCACTAGTGTTGGAGAAGGGCCACACACATGTTGCTGAAACTGCTCACAGATTCAGAAATCTACAGCTATGACTGAAGGAAAAAAGTATGCTTGTACCATGTTTGGAATTTTACATCAATACCCCTCTGAAGATTTACAGAAATTGTGTCTTATTTCTTAGGAATTTTCTGCAGGCCACATCACTACCCTCCAAGTATGTTTACTGCTTCAAAATACACAATGTAGACAGGAAGCCAATGTGGGATAAACACAATCTTTGCGTTTTACTCTTGCATTTTGGAAGGGTCAAGATCGCAGCATGACTTCACGCTGCCAGTAGTTTAGTTTGGCTGCTCCTTCCCCTGTTTCTCTAATTTTTTTATTACCAAATTATGGTTGTATATATTTATAGGCTGTGAAACAGTGCTGGGATTTTGAGACTGAAGGGGAGTAGAATGAATAGAACATGGATGTTAAGTAAGAGGCTTTTGATCTTGATCAGCGAACAGCCTACCTGCCTTGATAAACATGGCATATTTTTGTCATCAGTAGCGTGGATGACACGGACAACCATCTCATCATCTTAGGGACATATACAACATTAGGCACTAGCCAGATTTCAGCAGCTGCTTGGGTTTTCTTTGAGTTCTGGTCAACTGAGAGTCTTGGGGACTTTCCTTTACTTCTTAAGAGGGTACAAGGAATCCCCATCAGCAGATGTGGCCTTGCAAAATCACATCTTCCTCTTCTCGCGGAGGAAGCATTGTGCATCTTGTTAGACAAGTGGCCATGGTAAGCCTTGCTCAGCCACACAGGATATTGTTGCTTTGTGGATTAGGATGTCACACAAGGAAGTATGACTGTTACAAAAACCTTCTAGTGCTTTGATCTGAAATTGAGTGCGTTCTTAACTTTGTCCATTTCTTTTTTTCATTATTTATTTTTGTTGGAAAGGCAGAGTTACAAAGAGAGGAGAGGCACAGAGAATTACCATCTGTTGGTTTGCTCCCCAAACTGGGCAGGTCTGGAGCCATCAGGTCTCTGGCGTGGGTGCAGAGCCCAACAGGGACTCAGGAGGAAGCATCAGGGATAAGCAACAGCAGGCTTATCCCAGGAGAGGGAGCATGAGGGGGCCAGATTGGAGAATGCGAGCTGTAGCCCCGATGGGTCTGTTCAGTAGAAGAAAGGGTCACAGCAGGGCCTGCCTGTGTTGGATGCACAAACACCACTGTCCAAGGTAGAGAGAAGAACCTGGCTTTCAATTACTCACACTATCTTCTGCCATCACTTTCAGTTGGACAAACCCCAATGAAGATGCCCTTGCTTATGTGATGGGACGTCTCTGGTCTTACCTACTTCTGACCCAGTTCTCAGATCCTCTTTGCTCTTTTCTGAATCTTCTTGGTGGATGGGAATGCAGCCTGTGGGGCCAGGAAGTGAGATGCAGGGGACAGGCCTGGAGACATGGCAGGTGTGTGCAGGCCACCACAACAGTCACAGCAGGCGATTCATCCCCACTCAAGAGGCCTTATTGGGATGTTCTTCCTCTAATTCCTCATGTACTTCCTGATCACCATGTCCAGAACAGCATCCGCCAAAGAGAGCTCTCTGCCTAGCCCGCTAAGCTGGGGCCTGGACACCCTGGCGTAAGGGCAAAGACTACATTATATTGTAATTGGCTGTACTGTCTAGTCTGTCTGCATTAGCCAAAAAGAAGCTCTTACATGGCATTTCTTTCTTTTAAAAAATTTTGAGAGGAGAAAGATACAAATAGAGATAGAGATAGATAGAGAGAGAGAGTTGTTCCCATCTGATGATTCACTCCGCAAAAACTTATAATGGCCCAAGAGTCACACAGAGGTTCCCCGACAAGGGGGCACAGGCACTCTAATTGTGCCTTAAGCCCTAAGCCAGTCGTACATCCCTCAAAGCCATTTCTTATCCATCCTTCTATCTCCAGCCTCTAGCTCTCCTCTTTAGACAACATTGATTTAAAAAAATGCTTCAGTCTCATTGACTGAGACGATGTGCAAGACATTAACAGTTATTTTCACATGCTAATTACTTTATGAAGTACAAAAAAAATTGCACATTCAGAAACTGGTCTGATTAGCCTTGGCCATTCTTTGAGAATACAAAAGTGATTTTATTTTTAGAGCCCAACCTAGACTCCAGAGGTGGTGAGCTGGGCACCCTTTGTCGTTCTTTTTGGATGCTACATGTGTGTCTCTGGCAGACGGAACCTGTTGACAGATTGCTGGCAAGGCGCGCAGGGATGACAGAAGTGTGAAATCAATGGCCTTGGGAACTGATAGTGGGTCTTCTGAGCGCTCCTTCTCCTACTCTGATGGTTATCTGTCGGCATAATGTGTCCATCTGTCTTCTGCTCTCCCCCTCCTGCCTTCATTCCACCATCAACAGAGCATTGCTACTGTGGGGAGAAAATAAGAAAATAGCTTTAATTATTAGACTGGGAGATTGGGTGATCGTCCTGTTTGATAAGATTGAATGTTATCCCTTCGGCACCCCCCCCCCTTTTTTGTTCATGACAGTTGCTGTTTTTCTGCAAATTTAATGATAAACCTATCAGAATAATCATCATACTATTTTCAGAAAAAAAAACTTTTCTAATTCAGAAGTATTCATTTTAAGAAAGATATAATAGTAAACCTAGGACCTGAGAAATGATTAATCCGTTTATGGCCATTGTATTTGATTGTCAGTAGCTTTACTGCAAAGTGGAATGAAAATCTGTGAAAAACAAAGGAAAAGTTGGCTCGTTCTTTGTGAACCTGAAATCTTGGTAGTTTGTGATAAAGAGGGCTCCTTCCCTTGTCAACAGCAAAGCCTTAAATATGGATTCATATGAGTACATATAATTGAGCAAAAATAAAGCTGATGATCACTTGGCATTAGTGGTTTAGACATAAACTTTAGACAGTTGAAGAAGGCATCACAACGTCATGTTTCTGAAGACAAGTTTCTTGTTCAGAATCCAACAAGAAGCTTCGTTTTGTTGTTGTTGCATGTGAGTATATGTTCTTTCAGTTCTGTCTCAGTCACCAATATAACCAGCTTTGCTAAAGACTTGTTCAATTTCTTTCTGAATGAGGGATATTTCTAATTGTTTCAAGATGACTTCTAGCCTCTTGATGAAAGCCACAGCCAATTCCAGCAAGTGTTCTATGCACCCAAGCTGTATGCACCTGCTGTATGTTTTTCTAGTTTAGGGAGTCTGATTTCCAGGTCTACTTCAGCCTGATCATTTGTGCTCAGCTGTAATCTAGAGAAGCCCATGAAGCAAGGGTCTGTTTTCTTAGACATCTTGATGGTGTCCTGAGTGGTCACTGCTGCCTCTCACATTCTACAGTACAAGGAACCCGGAGTCAGGAGTCCCAGCTTGGAATCAAACCCGGAGCCCTCCTGTGGGGGACACGGGCATCTTAGCCACAAGGCTGACTAGCTCAGTGAGTCTCCCTGAAGCTAGAGAATGGCTCTACAGTAGTCCAGCAGAAGCTGGCTCTGCTGCAGAGTCCCGGGGCTTGGCAGCAGCCGTGGTTCTGATACGCCTGCCCCGCGGGCTTGTTGCAGCTCCAGCATTTGCTCCTTTTTCACCTGAGTTTTACCTGATAACCTCTTTTGTATCAGGTCATGCTTCTTGAAGTATTTTGAGTCTGTTCTTCTTGGGTGCGTGCAGAATTTCCTTACCTTCTCCCCCAATTCCCTCCATTGTTTTAGTTTTATTTTTACATCTTATTATTTGAAAGGCAAAGACTCACAGAGAGAGAGAGAGAGAGAGAGAGAAACACCCCATCTTCTACTTCACTCCTGAGTTCCGCTAACAGCCACAACAGCCACGCACTCAATCCAGGTCTTTCACGTGAGTGGCAAGGACTCCTTTTACTGGAGCTGGAAATTGGAACTGAGAGCCAGGACCAGGACTTGAACTCAGGCCCCAATAAAGGATGTGGGCACCTTAATCAGCTTCTTCATCACTAGACCAAAGAGAGGTTTTATACTTTACTTCAACTTATATATATTTTTCTATAAATAAATATATAAACTCTTGTATTCCAAGTATTTACAATCTTTCTCACCACCTAGCTTTCTTTCTGAAATCAACCACCATATGGATTTCCTTTGTATCTTTGTAGAGTTGTAAAACATGTTTACAAGACAAAGTGTACTCTCTGCACCCCCGTCCAAACAGGACAACTGGAGTGTGTGGTCACATCAGGGCGGCTCCTCCTTACCTGAAACGTCACACCCAGGTCTCTTTCTGGTGCCTAAAAGTTACATTCCTATTGGATGATAGATTTCACTATGGTGAAAACACACAGCACTGAAGAGATGACATGTAAAGCTTCCTTACAGATTAAAAAGATGAATGAATGAGTAAATGGTCTGACTTCCAAACCAGCTAATGGAGTTGATGAGGCACCAACCAGGAGACTGAGTTTGGACAGAGTAGGACTGCTTTGACTAGCAAGAGAGGTGCTGAGAGGAAACTTTTCCTGTTCTTCCAACTTGTAGTTGCTCTTCTGAAGTGCAAACAACTCCTAGGAGTTTAAGTCATGCAGGGCAGGAGGCCAAGGAGAGATCAATGTTGCAACACCAAAGTGATTGTCAAAGACAAACATATTCTAACCCTGGGAGATAAGGGCTGTTAAGGCTGGTTGGAAAAATATATTAATAGGGATGACTTCAAGGAGTTTATTCAAAGGACTGTAGATGTATTCAGCAACTCACTTACAAGGATGTTTGTCTTTTATGGCCTAGTGATGAGAGAGTGAAAACATTTAAATGATGTCAGTGTTCCACAAAGAGAAGCTTGCTGTAAGAACGAAGGTATGTCCATAGAATGGATGTGTTGTCCATTTTACTGACGAAGAATGTAGTGTTAAGTGGGAAAATTAGTATGTAGAATATGAACTAGCAGTTTACTTATGAAGTTAGCCATCTGAAAAAAAAAGGCAATACAAGTGGTGGGATTTTTGGTGATTTTTAACTCCTTTTAATTGGTTATATTTTCATACATGTATTAATTTTGTGGAAATAATTTTGAAAATTCGGTGAGTTGCTTGCAAAGAAGTGTATACTGTCAGTTTCAACCCTATGTCTATTTCTTTTCCATATTTCTTGCTTCTGTTGTTCTTATAAGTAGAAAGTGAAACATGTACAGCCATCAAGATACTAGGCATGCTAGATGCTGGCAGGGCACTCGGGCAAACCTGGTCTTTCTTGAACATTTTCCTGAGAGTTCTGCTCATCATTGTTTTTCACTTTCCAATTTGAATATTGTCTATCTCTTGAAGATGGAAGTGGCATCTAATATTGTGCCCAGTGTTGATTCTCACTTTGTTTTTCAGAGACTGACTTCTGTTAGAGCTTGATTCTTTCTTTCAAGAGCTGTGGGTGTTTGCACAACAGTCTTCCTGTACCTCTTCCAAGGCTTGTGCAGGTTGGGGGTCGGCAGATTCCCCACGCGTGCATTTGACTCTCTGATTTGTGCAGCAAGGAGGAAGCCATGCTGGACTTTGTGGTCCTCAGCTGTCGGAGAATTTAGCTAATGGAAGTGATTGGCCTATTGCTATGGTCTTCAAACTTCAGGTGTCACACAACACCTGCCAAGGGAGCAAGAGGGAAAATTATTTCTCCTTCAAAGTAAACAAATTAAATACCTCAAATCTTTTGGGACAAGTGTTATGGTACATCTAGCTAGGCTGCCTCTTGGGATGCTTGCATACCATATCCGAATGCAGATTTGAGTTCTGGCTCCTCTGCCTTCCTTCCCGTCTCTTGCTAGTGTGTACTGGAGGAAACAGCAGATTCTGGCTTGAACCCTTCAGTCCATGCCTCATCTAAGGGAAATCCGAATGGAGGTTAGAATCCAGAGGCTTCAGTCTGGCCCAGTCCTGGAGATTATTGGGCATTTGGGAAGTGAACCAGTGGATGGAAGAAATCTCTTTTTCATGCTCTCTTTTTTCAACAGTGAAACTTTTAAAACAAAAGGAGTTTCCTTCATCAAACAAATACAAAATGGAAGCAAAAAGAGATTGCCAAAACAGATGGATGAGTTTCATGAAAAGTGAGTTCACACTCAGTGCAAGCACTACTTCTGGAATTTTTCCAGTGATGTATTGATACTAGGAGGTTACAAGATAGCCACAAAACTCCAACTTCATGTAATAATAAATATTCATTTTCCTTTTGAGTTTACAGGTAGCTGGATGATCAGCTTGGGTAACTTTGCCCAAGCATCTGCAGTCAGCTGATAGTTTGGTTCCACACGCTCTCACAACATCCAGGGTGTTAATCCAAAAAATTAAAAGTTTGCTATTTGTTAATAACACTTATAAATTATGACTCTGTTCATTTATAGACTGGTCACCTATACACAAGCTTTTCCTAGTCTTTTGTTGCTGTTTTATAAAAGAGAAGTTTATGTACAAATTGTATTCACAGCTTCTGTTTGTAGTTCCTAAGAAGAACAAGAGTAAATAAGAGGAAGTAGTGTCTTAATTTTCCAGTTGGAATTTTGTGATTTGGTTATAAGCATGGTGGCATCTGAAGATCAAATGGCTTTATCTATGTCTGACTTGGAATGACATTGAGGGAAATGTTTGTAACAATAGAATTAAAGCGTAAGACATGATCTGAGATTGCTAGTTCCCAATTCAGACATTACAATACCAAGACCCAGAGATGTAAACAATCATACCCATAAGTTTATTTTTCAAAAACATAACCTTTCAACACAAAAAATTAAATATCCTAGAGATAGAAGAAAAAAGTGAACTAAAATTAATAGTCACTAAAGACGTTTTGAATGAATAGCTACGCAAATATAGAAAATTTTGTGTTCTACTTTGTAAGTAGAAATTGCATTCTCTTTGGTCTATGAAGTATTTTACTGTTTCTCCCACAACATGAGCATTTGTTTTTTTCATCTCCAATATTTCTTTGTATCTGCTTTATGTTTTGCTTTTGATCTGTTCTCTTGTTTTTCACTATTCACACTTTGTCTAGTTTCCTAGAAAGATTTTTAGCTTGTTAATTTCAGTGTTTCTTATGAGAATGTACCTGTACAGGTATACATTATCTTACCTTTTCCTGTGCGTTACCTCCTGTGCCATGTTTGGGAAGAGCTTCTCACATTTTTCACCCATTCTTTCTTCAGCTAGTCTACTGTTGAGGCATTCCATTTTGTAGTTCATTAGTTCTCATTCTGTAGTCTCTAGCTCATAACACTTTTTGAAATAATAAATTGATTTTATCTGTGATGATGTTTACATAGTCAAGAAGGATGTATGCCCATGTGGGCTGCAGATTAGGGTGGGGAGAGTCAAGGAATAGGGCAGAGTGGATGAGACAGATGTTTCCAATCTCCTTTTTCTTTCTGTATCTGGGGAAAGTGGGGAGAGAAGGGAAGAGGGCTGCTCCCAGCAGCCCAACCACATCAGTACCTGGGGATGCGGCAAGGCCACCTGATGTTATCCCAGGGTCCCCGATGTGGAGCATGTTCCTAGGGCACTGCTCAAGTGGTTTTGATAGTTCTGGAATGCTGTTGACTTTGTTGTTCCAAGGTTGAGGAAATCCTTCCAAGGTCCATTGGTTGACATAGTCCACCTTAGAGTTTCTACTGGCCCCGATACTCGCTGTCAAAGCTTGGCTGCGGGAGTTCATAACACTTTGAGTTTTGATGCAAAACTCAGGAGCTCGTGTGGTTCTTTTTCCTGAATTGTGTGTAGGGAACCGTATTGCTGGGTTTGGTTAACCGTTTTCTGAAGGGAAGTGCTATCTTGGGCAATGACCACACAAATATGTGTGAGATGAAGTTACAACAAGGAAAAGGTGGTGGCTTGAGTGATGTTGCAGCATATTTTAAAAATCTCTCTAAAGCAGAGTCATTTCTAGATTGTTCAGATTGTCATAGTTGGAGAATAAGAAGGAAGATTCTCGACATTCATTTTGTGAAAATAAAATCACTTTCACCTAAATACCTGAGAGTCTGAAAAAAAAAAAACTTTAACAAAATTATACTTATGAATAAACATGAAAACAATGAATGGAAATGGCATTTAATTTAAAATGAATTAATGAATTTAATTTAAAATGAATTTAACTTAAAATGAATTAATGAATTAAATTATGAATTATTATTCTTTAATAAATTAAATTATGAATTAATGAATTAAATGGCATTTAATTTAAAAACAATGAATGGAAATGGCATTTTGTGTTAATAGGACTCCTAAGCATCTTCAGAAAACAACCTCATTGTCCCCTAGGAATCTGCTAGGATTTCTCTTGCGCCTTAGGCAATTTACAGCAGGTCCATGATTTTATAAGCCATTTTCATATAGTTAAAAAAAAAAACCCTATGTCACATATGACTCTCAAGACTAGTCTGACTTCTATCATTAAAATTTCCAGGCTTGTATACTTACCGATCTTCTAGGCTCTATGAGGGTATGTAAAAAAATTCATGCTGTACCAAAACAGACTTATCTTTTAATTCTGCTTTTCCACAAAACTTACAAAGTACCCTTGTGTTTGGAATTAGAGCCAGTTCTTATTCAAACCCATGTTCATTGTGAGTGTCATGGCTGAGTAGACACACCTCGAGTCATATGGGCATACATTTTTCTCATAACGATAAATTAAAAATACCCCAAACTCTGCAACATAATAACAGAAATAGTACTACAATTCTTGTCATTGTTTGTGCCATTATCTCCATTACAGCAAGTGCTTTTGTGGTACGTTTTCAGTGGCTGAATAGAAAGGGCAGTACAACCCCTTGAGGGTTGAACTTTGAGGTTCGTTTCTGCCATGTAAAAGAGATAAATTTAATTCCTGAGAAACGAATTCATGCGATGCTGCTTGCAAAAAGAGTGGATGGAATATATAAGGTAGAATTTGTGCCTAGTGTATTATTATTACTTAAAAGACAGAGTTGATGAAGAATTAAAGAATGAAATCTGTCAAAGGGAAGCCATGGTAATCATGGAAGCTCTTATCAAGTGAGATTTTTATTTTTCTTGGTGTGTGTGATTTTTATTATGATGTGCAAGTGTTTTATGCCTGTCATACCAAGTGTACTTTAAGGTTTGTTTTCGTAGTGCTGATTTTTGTCTTGGCCTACCAGATAAACAATAAAACTCTTCTTTCAAAAAGTAACAAACGGGGGTGGGAAAATGACCTAGCGGTTAGGACACTACTTGTAATATCTATGTGTCCTATGTGAGTGTGGGGGTTCAAGTCCTGATTGTCCTCCATATTTCTGGCTTCGTGTTGATGTGACTTGGGAGGCAGCCGGGGATGAATCCAGTGGCTGGGTCCTTGGCGCTCAAGTAGAAACCTGGGCTGAGGTCCCAAATTCCCCAGGTGAGCCAGTGAGTGCTAGCCCTCTATCTCTCTGCTTCTCAAATTAATGCGAATAAAAAATAAGGGTAGCATAAGTAAAAGGCATGCAGTTCCATTGAAATGTAATGCAGTACAAAGCAGTACTGGAGGTTGCCAGTAGATGGAACCATAGATTTTAGAAAGTCACATTGAGTTCTTCCTCTTAGTGAGCAATAGTAACAGGACAGTTTTAAAAGAAATCATTATTTAAAAAATAAACTTCTTTATACACACATCAAAGAGCACCAACCAAAGCATAAGAAGCAAAGTGCTGAGCAACTTTTAAACATTAGATGCAAAATTTTTTAAAAATATATTTATTTTTATTGGAAAGACAGATACACACAGAGAAGGAGAGACAGAGAGAAAGATCTTCCATTCGCTGGTTCACTCCCCAAGTAGCTCTAATAGCCAGAACTGAGCTTTGATCCAAACACACGAGACAGGAGTTTCCTCCGGGTCTCCCACAGTGGTGCAGGGTCCCAAGGCTTTGGGCTGTCCCGCACTGCTTTCCCAGGCCACAAGCAGGGAGCTGGATGGGAAGTGGAGCAGTGAGCATGCGAACCGGTGCCCATATGGGATCCGTAGTGTGCTAGAGCCACTAGGCTACCATGCCGGGCCTGAGCTGCGAAATTTTTAGGAAAGATTTTACATTGTTTATTTGAAGATCAGAGTTACATAGAGAAACACACACACACACACACACACACACACACACACACAGAGTGAGAGCAAGAACACCCATGTGCAAGATTCCATGTGCTTGATCACTCAAGAGAGAGAGAGGGAGAGAGAATCTTACATCCCCTATTTCACCTCACAAATGTCGCAACAGTTGGGCTGGGACAGTCTGAGACCAGGAGCTGGGAGATAGGGAAGCTAGGACCAGGAACTCCATTGAGGACTCCCAAACGAGTGGCAGGGACCCAAGCATTTGGTCCATCTTCAGTTGCTTTCACAGATTCATTAGCAGGGAGCTGGACTGCAAGTGGAGCAGCTGGGATTTGTACTGGTGCCAGATGGGGTACTGGCATTGCAAGCAGCAGCTTAAACTCCTGTGCCGCAATGCTACTCCCCTGTTGCAATCTTGAGGTTATTTTTAAAGGATAAGTCATGGGAATCATTTTTTAAAATCTCATTTTTATTATGTAATGAAAATGTTAAGATTTAGGGGCACCAAATAATCATCACTAATGTGGGTGTTGAGTAACTGAAATGCAACATTATTGCGGACCCTATTGCTTGTTTCAAAAATCTGCATTTGAATTTCTTCAAGTTATGGGCAGCCTTTTTCTCCTAAGGGCCTCTTGGATATTCACAGCATCATTCATGGGTCCTACAAAATTACTAACTATAAAATTAGCACGCTACAGATTTACTGTGTTGCAAGTCATGCCTGTGTTTGCCTTGGCAAGGCCCGTCCATACAACTCTGAGGGTCATATATGATTTACTGGCTAGACAGTCTCTATCCCGGTGGAGAATAGGCCTAAGATTGTATGGCTCTGGTATGACTTTTATGCCTAATTTTGCATGATCTCATATCATACTTGATTAGCACAATTAGAACTGAAGTGAATGTAGGTAGGCATGAGGTTGGGTGTCAGGCAGCTTAGTGCTTAATGGGAATTCTGGCTTTGAGCCTAAGGGGTCCGAGGTTTGGAAAGATTGTAGGGAGGGGAGGCAGTTGCCACAGAGATGCTCAACCTTCAAGGGGACTTGGTCAAAGTGATGGCACTGAGTGTCTCCATGACCATGCCATTGCCAAATGGACTACATGATTTCCGACTTGGTTTTGGGGCCTTTTTGCTCATGCAAAGGAAATATATATATACATATATGTACACACATATATGTGTATATATACACATACATATACATACATGTATACGTACACATATACGTATATGTATGTATGTATATTTATGGCAGATTTACAGAGTGAAGAAGAGACAGAGGGGAAGATCTTCTATCCACTGATTCACTCCCCAAGAAGCCACATTGACTGGAGCTGAGCTGAGCTGAAGCCAGTAGCCAGGAGCTTCTTCTGGGTCTCCCATGTGGGTGCAAGGTCCCAAGGCTTTGGGTCATCCTGTATTGCTTTCCAAGGCCACAGGCAGGGAGCTGGAAGGGAAGTGGAATAGTCAGGACATGAACCGGTGCCCATGTGGGATCCCTGAAAGTACAAAATGAGGACTTTTGCCACTAGACTTTCTACTAGCTCTCTTATGCTTCCAATTTTCCCTGTCACTTAAGTATCAATCTCAGTATCATCGCCTATGTTCTCTTTACTAAAGTCACTTTATGAAAAACCAACTGAAACCCGGTGATTTTGGTTTCAAAGGAGGCCACAGCCTTGAAGGTCAACTGAATTAGTTATAAAAGACTGGTAAATATTTAGAAGGTAGCACTGTTTGGGTAAGAAAGTTAACATCGCATTTCTCCCTTTCCCTTCCCCTTATGATGTCTAATTCTGTGGCTTTATTTTACATTGTAAAAATCTCCTTGAACACTAAATTAATAAATACTACAAAATGAGGACCAGTTTCTTATGAAACCCTGGTCGTTATATTTTTATTAATCAATATATAATCTTGTTTTATATATGTTCTCATCTGCAGACATTTTTTAACATATACTGTCGACGTACTGTTAATGAGCTCACAGCCACATTTTAATTTATGCCAGAAAGAGAAATGGTTGGTGTCTGTATATTCTCCTTAAGGCACAACACACTTTTCTTGTAACTAGGGGCACCACACTTCAGCACTGTGGGTAGGGGCCATTTTAAACAGGGGAATCACCAAAAAAATAAAAAGCACAAAAATGTGTCATTAAGTAGACGACAAAGAGGAAGTAGATGAGTTGTTTAGAGGATGAATATTTAAATAAGGAGATGGATCATCTCCTTTTTTGGCCTCCACTGGGATGGAATATACAAGTTATTGACTCACATATTTTGCTGCTCTTAATATGTATAAAAGACCATGAGAATCCTATGAATTTTAACATTGGAATTGCAAATGTATTTTAGGAAGCAGGTGAGTTAAAAAATCTGGAATCATAAAAAATCATTCATCCAAAGTAGGTCAACATTGTAACCTATAAACAGCAAGAGTTGGTTTCATATCATTACAGTGGCCATCTTCTGGTCTCACTTATTATTATTACTTGTTAAGACAAAAGAGATTGTGGGAGATACTGAGAGATTAGGGGTGGTTTTCTCAGCTTGTTCATGTGAATTCAGCACCATAACTCAAATCCCCAAATGTGTCTTCCAGTGCATTTTCAATCAGGCCTGATGACTTCAAAGCCTGGGAACATCTGGAGTTTCTGACTTTCTCTGTCAGTGGTTGGTATCAAGTTTGATTTTTCTAGCCTGAGTATCTGCGAGGGGAAGAGGGAACCAGTAATATGGAGAACTACTCAGAAAAACCTCCCATTCATTTTCTGATATTAGCTCACGGGTCCCTTTGAATTAAAAGAGATTGCTTTTATTAAATTGGTATGGCATTGGGTAAAATTTGCTATTAATGAAACATATGAATACAACTAATATATGAACTAGCCTGGAGTAACCAGACTGAGAGCAGCTAGAGATGATTGAGTAGGAACCCCTGAATAAGACAGGCATGTGTGGGGGAAGCCTCCAGAAGATGAATCACTTTGGAGAGAAACTTGGCCCTTCCCCGGACCCCATGCGGACTGTTGCACACAGTCAGAGGAGCCGCCCTCCTGTTAACTGACTGAGACAAATGTGGAAGCGCTGGGAAGCACCATTGTATTATCCAAGCTCAGGAATGCTGTGTTGCAGCTTAGCCCTGTTCTGAGTAGCTCGCTTTGGGATTTCCTTTTTCCTTTGACGAATTCTGCTCGCAGGGTCTTTCTCTTTGATTCTTACCTTTCTCGCCTTTCATGGGGGATCTTCCTCTTTTGCCCTTGGCTATATGGGCTTCTCAGTTTTGGATCTGTACCCTGTTGCATCTTGTCTGGTTTTTCGGTAACCTCATTGCTTGGATGATCTCTTCTGTTCTGTGGGGAAGCAAAATCTCCTGCCTTTATGGAAGGCAATGTTACAGTTAGAGTGATGTTTCTCTTTGTTTTCTCAAGAGACAGTTTCCTGCTACTGAACTCCAAAAATGTATGTGTGGCTGACATGTTTAAAGGGTGCTTCCCAGTTTCTGTAAAAGAAAACATTGAACATGACCATCAACAGTTCAGTTCTGTGCCACAACCGCTATTAATTACTAACAACTCCTGATTTGTCCAGGGCTGGTGTAAGCCCATGTCCAGCACATAATAGGTGATGGCTGCAGGTGGCAGAGCTGTTATCCACATGGGATGATGATGGCTGAGGGTGAAAAAGAGAGAAAGAGAGGCAGGGAGAGAGAATCTTACATCCCCTATTTCACTTCACAAATGTCCACAACAGTTGGGCTCGGACAGTCTGAGACCAGGAGCCCAGTTTAATCTTGGTCTCCCACCCAAGGGGACAGGGTTGAAGCCTTGGAGCCATCTTCTATTGCATCTCGGAACGTGTTCGTGAGAAACTGGATTGGAAGCAGAGGAACTAGCACTCTGATGTGGGATCTGTGTGTCCCAAGATATGGCTTAGCCAGTTGGCCCATGGCACCTGCTCCTGTTTCCTGAACTCTTGCAAAACCGACAAAACTGTATTTTGCCTTTAAAAATTTTTATGAGGTATCATAGGGATAGTAGTGATGCATGAAGAGCAATGGAAAGTTAAAGATGATGAAAAATAATATTTTGCTGTTGTAGTGAAGTCAGTAATATCTTCTTTAATTCATGTCCACCCAAAATCTCAGAATACGCACATATTTGTGTGTAGTCTTTGCTGTTTAGTAATTAAGTGAAGATGAGGCCACCCTGGATTCAGAAAGAGTGACTACGTTTTATAAGAGGAGGCAAGGGCGCAGAGACACACAGGGAAGGCTGTGTGAGCACTGAGATGTAGATGGAGTTTTGCTGTCACCAGCCTGGGGACCCCCCTGGGATGACCAGGAGCTGGAAGGGCAAAGAGGCATGGACATCACAGACAGCGGAGCCCTGAGGACACCTTGATTTTCACTGATGGCCCCCGGAACTGTACAAAAATAAACTCATGTGACTGTGAGTCACTTTGGTTTTGCTTTTCTTTGTTTTGGGGAATTTGTGACAGCAGCCCTAGGAAGCAAATGTAAGTGTCATGCTCTTTTGTAACAGTCAATGATTGCACTTGAATCAGGAGACATCCTCATGGACACAAGGTTTTTCTGTCTTTTCTGCAAACTCACTTAGGAAATCACCTGAATTTGCACTTTCAGCAGTTTCAGCTGGTAATATTAAATGCAACTTTAGTTGCTTTTGGCTAAGGTGTGATCACGGGTAAGTTTTGATAATTTTTCATTTTGATGAGAAAATTTTGCTGTTGCAATGACTGCCAGGCTGTTCAGAGTATTTTAATGCTGTTCCAACATGGGACAAATGGCTTTGAAATATATAAATTTTCAGTGCACCTACGAGTGTCTAAAAAATAATTTTTCAAAGTAGGTTCTGTTTACCATTAACTTTAAATGGAAATTTATTCAATGGTATTTGAATGTTTCCTTTGTTAATTCCTGAAGTTGTGGAGGTCTGAATAACAAATGTAATGTGTCTTAATAATTTGTACATGGGCTTGGCAGTGTGGCCTGGTGGCTAAAGTCCTCGCCTTGATTCCATATGGCCGCTGGTTCTAATCCCGGCAGCTCCACTTCCTCTCTGTCCTCCTCTCAGTATATCTGACTTTGTAATGAAAATAAAATAAATCTTTAAAAAAAATAATTTGTATAAAATTCAGAATGCCTTTCAGTGTGTTCTCTAATACTATACTTCCAGTTTCAATGGAAAATGAATGAGGGAATTGTCTTCTTTATTAGCAAGTTGGTCTGAAACTCTGTCTTTCCACAAATTGTATTCTTTTTCATGAAATGTAGACAATATTCACTTTCTCTTTCCTGTAGATATTTGTTTTTGCAACATTGCAGTAATTCTCAAACTCAATGACATCTCTTTAAAGATACACTCACTCCTCTCTGAAGATGCTTTGTGGTCCCTGAGTGCCTCTTTGCTGGTTCTTTCCTACCTGTTTCCTCCCAGCCTGGTCCCCGGACTGAGTACGGGAGAATGCCTCATCCTTAATTTCAGCTATCCCAGGGCAAGTCCAGTTTGAAAATGCTGATGGAAACCCTTAGAAACAAACACTTGACAAGTTTGCAATGATCATTGTGAGGCACCTGTGGAGCCCTCGCACTGCCCACTCAAGTGCTGGCTGGGGAAGGTCTCACCCTTCATCCAGAGCACCCATTCTGCAGACACTGCCTGCTCCGTAGCAAAAGAGAGAAGCAGAAAAACCACACTGATATAAATTTTTATTGTAGCATCGTGTCATCATTCATCATTGTTGTCGTACAATGATTTAATGTTGCTCATCTCTTACTGTGCCTAACATATAATTGCAACTTCATCATCAGTAGGGATGTATGTGTGCGTTCATTGCTGCCTGCAGAATTTCCTCTGCTCGCTTCGTTGTCCCTTCAGTTCTCCCGGAAGTTCAAAGGAAAAACCAATATGATGATGACAGCAAAGCACTGAGCCCTTTTGGGTCCTGGTAAGACTGCCTGTGCTCGCTGTGCACAGAGCCTGCTTGAGTGAGGCCACAGGGACTGTGCCCGCACTGCCTTGATGTGGTCCCGGGAGGAAGGTCAGAAGTGTTGCAATGCGGAAGATGATGCATTGCCTTCTCAATCCATCATTGATCCTAGTTGGTGTTTACAGCTGGACCCAAGGCCAGGTTCAATGCATTCAGAGAAGGAACAATCTCAGGGCAGTGTTACCTTGACCCTACAACTGGGCTCAACACTTTTTAAACATCGCTTCTTAGGAATCACAAGTCACCTTTTGAAATTTGGAATGTAAAGGCTACAGTATTCAGGAAATGCTAATGAAAGTGCATAAACAAAGCTCACTTTGATTTCTAATCATCTAGTCCCTTAGAATGTAAACCACCTTCAACTTCCTAATTATACCTCGTGGATGGGTTTCTAGTGTCACTGATGTTACACTGAGTGACTATTTCTTGTTCTAATTGTCCACCTCTATATATGCACATCACATGTGTAGACATCTGGAGATCACGCTGTATAAGAGCCCCTGATAATATCAGCAAGCTTGTGCAAATGATTGTGAATTCAGAGATCCAGATGCTTATCTAAAAACATCCCTACACGTGCAACGTGTTTGACCTGATTTGGAAGTGAAATTTTATACCAATTCCTTTTTTTTCCCAGATAGGGAGAAAAAAAGAACAATGAATTGATTATTTTCTTAACACTATCCATTTTCTTAGTGATCAAATAATAGAAGTATGCAGTCTTTATTATTTATTTATTTTTTAACATTCTAAACTTCTGCAGACTTCTCTGCCTCTTAGCAACTGCTTTCTGCCAGAGAGTGTCTCAACTTCTTGCCCCATGCCAGAACAGGCAGATACCTGAAGTAGAAAATAAACCTGCAAAAGATTTCATTCACTTTTTAAAAAAATTATTTACTTTGCATTATGTGACACAGTTTCATAGGCTCTGGGATTCCCCTAACCCCTCCCATTCCCTGCCCCCATGTTAGATTCCTCCACCTTGTTGCAGTAGAACAGTTCAAATTCAGTCAAGATTCTTTCATTGCAAGCATAGACCAAGCATAGAGTCCAGCATCCCATTGTCCAGATAAATTCAACGGTTTCCTGGGGGAGACCATCTCTGGTCTGAAGGTAGAGCTGGCAGAATATCATCCTGATAAATTGAAAGCCCCAACATAACATCAACAACAATTTACAACATTATGGAATTAACTGACATGGTATTGAGTAAACAATATGTTAAAAAATGCAAGTTCTTAACCACATCCTGTGACTACTTCATTGACATTTCAGTTTTAGTTTGGAACCAGCTTCTATACACCTTAAAATGGCTATAGGGTACTATTCAGCTGTCTCGTGTCTATTTTAATTTTAGTATTTAGCAGTTTATAGTGTTGAAGCATAATTTTGCTGAACTTGGCAGATTTTAGGATAGTCTAAACTGGCTTATAACTCTAACAAGGCATATGTCAACAACTGAGGTGCAGAACAGTTTTAGGACAGGTGTGCAGAGAAGTATTCAATACCTTAGTGAGGAGTAACTAATCTTTGTGTCCTACCTAGTAAGGTATATGTGAATCCATGCTGACTGTTTCCTGTCTGATTCTAAGCTTTTCTTGTTGTTCTCTGCCTATCTATTCTAGTGTGTGTGTGTGTGTGTGTGTGTGTGTGTGTGTGTGTGTTTGTGTGTGTGTGTGTGTTTGGGGGGGTGCCTCTGGAGCGACCCTGATGGTCATTGCAAGAGAGGGTGGGGATCCAAAGTTGGAACTAAGTAAGGACCAGAGAAAGCTCCTCTCCCTAGTCGCAAAGGAAGTTTACTGTTCTTCTGTTTCTGTGGACCGCTCAGGGCTTTATCTTAAAAAATTTTAATGTTATATGCTATGGTATGATAATGTTATATGTATTATCTTTCAAATGTACATAGCACATCAAGTCTATATGTCACAACTGGGGAACTGAATGTCATCAAATGGTTAACAAATTACCTGAATGTTCTCCATGCATTCACACAGATATCTGATTGTCGAATTATGCCTTTTGCTCGAGTATAGATGATTCTTTTATAAGAAAGTGTTTGAGGCTGAGTGGTGCAGCATTTCAGCCACCAGTTGTCATGCCTGGGTTTGACTTCCAGCTGTGCATCTGTTAATGTGCAACTTGGCATGTAGCAGGGATGGCTTGAGTCCCTGGGTCCCTGTCACCCATGCAGGAGATCTGGAAAGGAGTTCCAGGCTGCTAGCTGTGATCTGGTCTCACCCTGGTCGTTGAGGGCATTTTCAGAATGAAACCTGTCCCTGTTTCTGCCTTTTCTGCCTTTCAAGTAAATAAATAATAAAGCAAATAAATGGTAGGTTTGATTTTTTGCCAGACCAAAGAGATTCAAACTTACTTGGGAAATATAAGCAACTTTCATTTACTAAGTGTCTGTGATTAAGATTGAACCCCCTGTGTAAGTCCTGGCTTTAGAAAGGGACTAGGAAGACAAGCGCGACTCACGTGTGTGCTCATTGGTTCTCTTCCCTGGTTATTAGCCAGCCTTCAATTTAGTATTATCAGAAATGCAGAGTGTATTATTATTAAAACATCTACTCAAAACAAGGGCTATATGGGGATTATGCTTTACTATCTCTTACAAAATCTCTGAGTTGCTGTTACTGGTATGTACTTGGGAAAATATAGCATGACAAAGGAGATACAGCCTACTGTGTGGAAAACCTACGGGGAAGATAGATCTGTAGGGTTTGTTTGTTTTGCATTTTTCCTCCTTAAAATGACTATTTTGAGAAAAAAACCTTAAGCTGCCTTTTTATGTTTATTTACCTTTTTAAAAAATGATTTGAAATCATTTTAAGTGTTGCTTTTATAATTTCAAAAATGATTAAACATCTATTGGCCTTTGAAATAGGAGTGGGGGCATTAGCCTTTCATCTGTAGGACTTGAGTTAAGCCTGGCTCAGTTTAAGCGGAAACAAGTTTGATCTTGTCACGGGGGCACTTCCCCAAGCAATTATTACAATGAACTCAAATCACTCCAAAAGATTTTAGCATCACATTCTACTGCACGAAGACCAGGAACAAAACATTTCATTGTGTAAGCCAGAAGGATTAGCATTTTTATTGGGAATCATTGTATTGCAGCATTAATCAGAAGAAAGATGATTAATGGCTGTGGCTTCTGTTATAAGCCATTTTGGAAAATGAAACTACAGTGTTAAGTGGAATGCCTCACTTGCCACGGAAGGAGAAACTGTAGGGCTGGTGATGTTGGCCATTCTCCATGCCTTGAAAAGACCTGATCTTCAAGTCTCAATACATAGGAGGTCTTTTCTGGATTATTATTCAACTCCTACTCTAGTGTTTAAGTCACTGACCTTCAGGCCCTTTGAGTCCCACATTGCAGATACATTGAAGTTCAAGTCTAGGCTTCATTGGCTTGAGCTGATGGATGAAGCCAAGAATGGGAGACAGCGGCAGAGTTCCCTTGCTGGCAAGAGAGCTTCTGAATGTTATGGAGTTTAGACAGAGCCTTAATGTTAGTGGGTATAGACCAAGAGGATCCTGAGGATGGCAGACTGTTCATCTTAACCACCACAGCTCGTTCCATCTTTCTCCCTACGGGGCACAGGGCATCCTGTGCGGCCCAGGCTGGCTGTGCCGTATGTTCAGGTCTGCTGCAGTGTTATATCTTCACTCTGTGCCAACTGCTGGGTCATCTGACTCCACAGGACCTTCTTTGACCTACCCCCCCACCCCCGTTACCATGGCACTGTTTTCTCTGTGTCTTTGTAGGCAGCAGGAACCTAGCTTCCCCAGGGACTTTTTTGGTGCTTTTTGAATGAATGCCGGAGTAACTTGTGGCATGAGTCCAGCACAAACTGAATTTGAAGGTACAGGAGAATTTATCAGAGCTGTGAAGGCACTAACTACTGGCAGTATAAAAATCCAAAATGTAAAATTTATTCATGAACTCAATTTTATTCCTCCACTATGTGATTAGAAGTAGAGTACTTTCTATGTTAGAAAAGTGTTCCAACTATAATGTGGGTGTGGTTTCTTAAAATGCCGAAATTGAGGTCCTATGTGTGTTGTCTCCAGGAGAAGTGCACCCCGCCCCGTCAGATCACTTGGGCATACATTTACCCGTGCAGCTGGAAGATGATGGAAACTGAAATAAGGTTAGGGGTCTCTAAGTGAGTGTTGCTCAGGCTTCTGCATGACTGGATATCCTGTTCATCCGGAGATCATCAAACTCCAGATGCATACTCCTTATCACTAACAATTTATATAGCTAAGTATTTATTAATCCAAGGACATCTGAAAATGTTTACAAAAATGGAATGAAAAGATATGTTTATTTTGGTGCAAAAGTATTTTTGAAATTATTCCATAGTGTTTTCACAGTGTAGATTTTCCAGAAACACCTTGAAGACCCTTTGTATATTCAGAGCAGTTGAACTATCAAAACCACTTGTACAGTGCCCTCGGAGCATGTCTCACACTGGCATGGTCAGAAGGGTGGGTGTGGCTTCTCCCTTTGTCTCTCCACTTTCCCCAGATACAGGAAGGAAAAAAGAGAATGTGGAAACAACGGTTTTACCCACTTTCCTGTAGCCCTTGACCCTTTGAGCCCTAATCAACTATGTAAAGATCATCAAAAAAATTATTTTTTGCTAAAATAAACATCTTAAAATTCTGTCTCTGCAAAATTTTAACGTACCCTGGAGTTGTCACATGGAATAAGCTAATGGAGATTTATGATCGACTAATACTCCCTGCTGCTCCCCACCCTTCCCCCACCCCGCCATCTAACTGTATGAGTTCCTTGCTCTTTTCATGGACCGTGTAAAACCACTGATTTACATACTAGAAATGTTCTCTATCAAAGGGTTAGTTCCCTCTCTTTATGACTGGCTGACGCAGGCGGAGCAGAACAAGGGGTGCTGAATGAAAAACTCACTAACAGCAGTGAGCCGAGGGAGTCTGTTGATTTCTGATTTGTTACTCAGGTAGTGTTAGTAACGGGACCAGGTATAACCAAGCCTGTTAGTTTCATGCTGCATCCACTTCTACTCAGTGAGTAGCTTTGCTGTGGGGTTAGAAATGCCAGTTCCAATTTTTAGACTTACCTCTCTCTTTGATTTACCGGACGCCGTCAAGAACTGTCCTGTCCAATCAGTCCCTTCTTTGATTGTCACCCATCTCCCAACAGTATATTGGTGTATTCCATCTGGTTATAGTTAAGCCTTCCCATCTGAGAGCCAATCAGGTGACTTTTTCAAACCGTATACTGTCTCATGAAGGGATGTTTTCCTGCTTACCTTTACAAAGACTTATTGTTTTTGTGTTCCTGGGGACACCTAATTTAGCTCCAGAATATTGACACAAAACACTTAGTAGCAAGAATAATGCAGATTTTAGATTATTAATAAACATCGTAACATTATCTAATGTATTTGATACAGTATATTATGCATGATTTTTTTTTTACCATACTTGTTTTATACTGGATACTTTTTTTTTAAAAGAAAAGATTTATTTATTTTTCTTTGAAAGGTAGAGTTATAGAAGGAGAGAGAGTTGCTGGTTCATTCCCCAGATGGCCACAGTGGGTGATGCTGGGCAGGTCTGAAGTCAGAACCAGGAACTTCCTTCAGTCTTCTACATGGTTCAGGGGCTCACAGACCTGGGTCGTCCTCTGCTGCCTTCCTTGGCCATTGGTTGGGAGCTGGAGCAGAAGCAGAGCCACCAGGATTCAAACCGGCACCCATTAGAGATGCTGGCACTGCAGGTGGAGGCTTACCGAGCTATGCCATGGTGTTGGCTCCTACACGGAGTACTTTCTACAGTGACTCTTCTTAAGACAGAAGTATTTCCTGGTGGGCCTTTGAAGTTTTGATTCTTTTTTAGTCACTAGAGGATAGATTTTGTAAGCATTACTGGAAGCAGCAATACATTTAAAATCTAAAGCAATTTGCTCACAAGACTTGGTAAAAGCATTTGAATGATGTTATTTATGCCCGACTTACTGGTGAGAAACTTTATTAAATTTATGGTGGTCAACTGTGCTAGTGAAACTATCCAACACTCTTCCAGATGTGCTTTTTTTTCCCCCCTGAGGACACGTTCCACATTTTATTTATATTTTAGGACTAATTTTAATCTCAAAATCACTTATCCATACACCTATTTTCTTTTTTGTTGACTTCACTTGAACTTAAATGCTTGGTTTGTTAAACAAAGACTGTAAACAAATATTTACCATGTCTGTTACATGTAACACACATGAACAGCTTTTAGCAGAAATTCATCAGCCACTCCTCAACATTTTTTTTTTATTATAAATATAGGTATCAAAACAATACTGAACATATTTTCATACTACTAGTAGTCAGCACCCACACCGTTTCAAAAGTTAACACAATTTGTGACAATATTCACTGTACCTGCTACTTAAACAATTTCCACTGCAGTTTTCACTAAGCAAGATGGATAAAGCATGCCATTTCTGTTTGCCCTTCTTGGGATTTTTACTTTTCAGAAACACCTGTTCCACTGCCATTTGACACGTCTCACCATGCTTGCGTCTTGTAAACCCGAATCTTACTTGGAGCACTCCAGGTCTATGTTTAAATGACAATGCCTCAACAAGAGAAAGAAAAATTGTGCTGCATTTTTCCTCCTGTTACCTGAAAACATAATGGGTATACATATATTAAATATATTCTTACAAATGTCTGTGTCATATATACCAGTTGGAATATATACCAGCTGGGTATTTTGCATTATGATATTCAATCAAGACATTAATATGAATAGAAGGTTGTTGATTCAAGACAAGTTTGAGATCCACTAAAATTAATTGTTGTATGTTTGTCCTTCTGGTAGCTGTGGAAGCTTCATATTTTCTTTGGACATCATTGGACGTCTTAGCTCCTGAAGTACAACTTTAATGCTATATGAATTTTGCCATTTTGCTAATTCTGGTATGCTTCGTGCATCCACCATTCCACTGGAATTATTTATCCCATTCATATTAATTTTTATTATGAATCTAACTGACGGAGGAGCTTGTGGGGATTTAGGTCCACATTCTAGTTTCAGGCTATGTATCCTGTTCTCATAGTTCATCCTTGGTGGCCCAATAATCACGCCTGTCCACTTTGTAAGTGTCATATATTCGTCATCTTCAAGGCCCCAGCTAAACGTATCATCACCTACTCCTTTTTGTCCTTCTTCAAGTTCTTCCAACAAGCGAAAATTACGAGGAACTTCAACTCCTGTGGAGACCGCCATCTTCTCCTGCAGCCCGACCCAGGTGTACTTTTACAGTGTTGCCAGTTTGGTCTTCAGGTTTTTCTGGTAGTTAGTCAAACTGTGATTATTAGAAAATTGTCAAAGTATAGTTGAGACCAGATCTTGGTTTCTATTTTCCATTAAATATCAAATTGCTGACTTGGGTATTGGAGTCCTTCAAATATACTAAAAATCCTAATAGACTGTTGCATGATAAAAACACTTTCCAAGGCAGTATGTGATAATTTGACTACCACATTATAATGGATCTGCATATAAGTACGTGTTAATATATCCACACGAAAAAAGAAAGGCAATGTAAGAAGCAGAATGTGAATCAGTAATTTTGTGTTTTTCAGAGTGATGCAGTTGTATGTGTGAACATTTTGTATTCAAATGCTTTCTTAAAAATATAAAGTGTGTTTTGTTTACTCCAAAATGACAATAGGCGAAAAGGATAAATGGACAAACAATGGAAAACCTGCTCAGAGAGAGGTGAAAGGCCTAGGAAGTGATAAGCCCAGATCCCTTATGGGCGTGCCTGGGTTCCTCACCTGGCTCCTCTGCTGACTTCAGACCCTGGAGAGGCAGTGGCCATGTCTCAAGGAGCCCTGTTCCTGCCATTCATACACGAAAACTGGATACAGCTCACAGCCGTGGTTGCTGTAAGTGGCTATTACTGACATTTGGGGAAGGACCAGTGGGTAAGAGCTTTCTCCCTCTCTGTTGTGGTATGTGTGTTTCTCCTTTCTCTCTGCAATTATCTACCTCTCAATATAAGTGCTTTGATTTGCTCTTTCTTCTAGAGAAGTGATGTATTCAGTGATTTTTCAACCCAGTGCTGTGCACTTCCATCTTTTTTACATGTGGGGCACTTGAGATACTTCAGTAACTTCTCATATTTATGACAAATTTGAAACCTTTGAGTCAACAGCCATTTTTCTACCTTAAATCTTTGAGCTATCCACAAAGATATGTTTCCCATTGGTAATACCGAAATTAAACATTTTTCTTCCCGCCCCCCCCCTTTTTTTTCATTTCACATACCTGGTGATATCCTTGACTAAAAATCCTCATTTTTTTTTTTTAAGGAAACTTTTTGAACTAAACTCATCTGCTGCAGCAGTTATTGCAGAGCCCCTCTCCCCGTTTTATAGATGATAGGTAGCTTGCTAGATAAAGTTGTCATTATGTTTAACTTGGTCTTTAATTATAAGCAGATGGATGAATTATTTTAATCGCTGCTATATATCTTAACAGTAGTTCGTACATTGACACAAAGTGAAGAACATCAAACAGAAATTAAATGCTAGGGAAGGAAAGCAGCCAGCCTTCAAGGGAAGCAATTGATCACAAGCTGTCATCTTTAAAGACCAGAAGAACGCAAAATAAACACTTGGGATTAGTGTACTAAATATGGTTCGTCTGTCTTCGGCTCTGCTCTCTGATAATTCTTCTATCTCATTTATTTTAATGCTTTATCATGTATCTTCCCAGCTCTGTAATTAGCCTCTCAGGCATTCTCCTTTTCTTCCTGCCTTTGAAAAGGATGCACAGTGCGACTCCACAGGGAGAAGATTTTATTAACATTCAGTCCAAGAGAAGCAGCTTTGAAAAGATTCCATCTTACAGTGCATATACTGAAGTTCTTACAGGTTAGGATTAGGACTCATTCACAGCCAAAGTCTTAGCCAGTTTATCATATACTTTTTTAAAAATAAAGAATCTAGCTTAGTTTGCAGATAAACTGCTTGAGTTTTGCTAGAAAGATCTGGATTTAGTATCATTGAACTTGTTTGGTTTCTTTTAAAAGTCTAAGATCACATTCCAAATTAAAATCACTAAATATAGCGTATTATTTCTTTGTCAATTCCTTTTTCTTTGGCTGAAAAGAATATCATCACTGCATGTATTTGCTTCTGTAACCATGAATGCGTTGATGATTATACAGTAAACCATGCTTGGAATTACAGCCTGCCATGAGATTTGCTCTAGAACAAGGATGTGTTTCCAATGCTTTATTACAGGATGTGGAACTATTTGTTTCTCACTCTCATCTTATTAAAAAGGTTACTTACTTATTTGGCAGTGTGACATAGAGAGTGGCAGACAGATACACACACAAACAAGACAAATGCACACTGTTTTATTGCACACTAGTTTATATAGCGTGAGATTTTCTATTCTTTACTGTAAACTGCATCTTGTCATTGACCTTATCTGTAGCAAAGCTTTGATCCTTTCTGATTTCCTACTATAATGTGTCTAGGTTTCTTCCCTCTGCTGGGTGTTAGAAAATTCCTGTGGACTCAAACATTACTTGGAATTATCTGAAGACCAACATTCTTTGGAGTTTCTGGATCAAGGCAAATCTGTTTTCTAAAGTTAGAATGGATTCTCCTTGTAAAGAGTCTTTGATGTTTTAGCTTATTTACATAATCGTCCCCCTTCATGCTATTCTAGGAAGAAAATATTTCCAGATATGATGCTAACAGCAATGGTATGTGAGTTTTATACCAACAGATTAGAGAATTTTTATGAAAGATTTATTTTTTTATTGGAAGGTTAGATTTACAGAGAAGAAGACATAGAGATTAAGACCTTTCTTCCATTGGTTCACTCCCCTAAGTGGCCTGCACAGCCAGAGCTGAGCCAATCTGAAGTTAGGAGCCAGGGGCTAGGCAATTCTTGGTCTCCCATGCAGGTGCAGGGTCCCAAAGCTTTAGTCTATCCTCTTCTGCTTTCCCAGGCCACAAATAGGTAGGCGCAAGAAGCATGATAGGAAACAGCCCAGAATAGGCCATGGAAAGTGTCCCACTGGCACACATTCGGCATGGGTCAGGGGCAGACCAGGCTGAATCAGTTCATGTCATCCACTGGCAAATCCGAACACCAGAACAGAGTGTGGGTTGAGCCGGGTTTGGTTGCGACAAAACCAGTACACATTATGGAATGCCAGGGTGAGGTTGCCTGTACTGGATTTGACTGCAGCACCCAACCAGCACACGTGAGATCCAGGAAGGGAGGGACAGAGCTGGCAGGGGGATTAAGGGGCTGGTCCCCTCGCTGGACAGCTACTCCCACTGGAGAGCGTGGGCTGGGATGAGGACAGACCAGACTAAGCAAGGCTGCAATACCTGTGCGCTGCATGTGGACTAGATCAGGGAAAAGCCAGGCTGGGCTGATTGTTCCCACTGGTGTAAGCATAAATTAGAGTGGGTGAGGGATGTTTGGGCTTGGCCGCAGCATCAGCTGGCAGAAGCTGGCACTGGGGACTAATTCTGTCAAGTCAAATCACAGAACCACCTAAAGAGTGCATAAACCGGGACTGAGAGAGACCTGGGAGGGAAAAAGTGGGTTCCCCCTTCCTGGGTCACTAGTCCCGCGGGAGGGCATGAAAACTAGGACGGGGGCTGGGGTGGCTAAACAGAGAGGCACTCAACAACATTCGTGAGGGCTGGATGGTTGAGTTGGTTAGATGGAACTAAGCTTTAATACCCATTGACAAGTACAAGAGCCAAATGGGATGGGGGACAGACTGGTCTACCGCTACACATACTGGCAAACCAGGGTAGGGGGCGGTCTGGTGGGGGTTATTGTGGGTTGCTCCGACTAGGCTGCAGCTCCCACTGGTTGATGTAAGGGCCGAGTATGTGCTGGGCAGAACCAGGCTGGACTGCAACACCCATTGGTTCCAGTGCAACTCGGGACTGAAAACAGAACCAACCCAGCAATTGCAACCACCAGCTGATCGGGCTGATGGACTGTGCCGGACCCTGTGCTTGCTAGAACATACAAGAACCTGGTCTGGGAATACCTCAAAGTTTCTTTGGAGATCTCCCCAATCGAACTGCTGGACTCAGAACTCTAACCAAGAAAAGACAGAAGACAGAACAGGTCAATCATTCATTTCAGCTATATATGTTGGCAGCGAAATATGGGGCAAACGGAGACTTTATGATGGACCATATCAATCAGTGGACGACCTTGTCGAGCGAAACTGGCAGCGATTCATAACTGGAGAACTATTAAAACCACTTGAGCAAATATCTCAGAGCATGCCCCACATCCGGGACTTGGGGTGGGTGGGAAACCGGGTGGGGCTTCTCCCTCAATATTCCCCTTTACCTCGGATACATGATGGAAACAATATGGACATAATAGTATTACCCACTTCCCTATCCCCCTGAACCTTTTTTTTTTAACCGCAATTAACTATGTAAAGATTGTCAACAACAATACAATAAAATAAAAAAAAAAAAAAGAATTCCAAATTCAGAAGACCTATGTACCACACTGCTTCTCTGATTTGTACAAAAATTACAGCTATCATGGGAAATTAGGCTGTATTACTGACATCTTTGGGACGTTTGGAAAATCTGTTAATCTCTTGCAACATAAACTTCCTTAGTTATAAGAGTGGAAGTGCAATAAGGTAAAGGGCATGGGGCACACAGGACTTCATTAACTTCGTTTCCTCCTCCCTCCTTTCCTTGGCTGCTTCTCTGCATTCACTCTGATGAAGAGAAATTCAACCCCTGAGGTCTAAATGTTGGCATGGCATTTATTAGTAAACTTTCGAATTTCCTTGTTAAACATGATGGATTTTACACATCATCAGACAACACCATGTCGTGATACTGATGCAGCAAGCCGAATTAAGAACACTCCATAATCACACCAGAGGACCGACTAAACCTTCATTCCAACCACAGAGATAACCTAATATTGCTCTTTCCTGATGAATGCGGGTGACTATCGTCTCTTTACATGTGATAGATTTCACTTTATTGAACTTTTCCCCACCTTTTTTTTTTAGAGTGGAGAGCCTAAGTGTCTAGCCTAGTTTTCATTTTAGATTTGCAAACTGAGTCTTCCTTGTAACAATACACTCTAGACATAGGGATTGGTAAAAACTTACTAGAAAAGTCACTAAAAGTCACTAAAAGCACAGACAGCCAAAACCAAAACAAACTCAAGGTGTAAACAACAGGGACAAAGCAAATGAGATGGCAAGTCATAAAGTTGTATGTGATTACAGAGAATAGTAATGTCCTATTGTTTCTTTTTCTCCATTAAAAAGTCCAAGAAAGGGGACTGGCGTAATGGCCTAGTGGCTAAATCCTTGCCTTGCATCCACCAGGCTCCCATATGGACACTGGATCATGCACCAGCTGTTCCACTTCCCATCTAGTTCCCTGCCCGTGGTCTGGGAAAGGAGAAGAGGATGGCCCAAAGCCTTGGGACCTGGCAAGAGTATGAGAGACCCAGAAGAAGCTTCTGCCCCATCCTGCTTTGGATTGGCTCAGCTTAGGCTGTTGTGACCACTTAGGAAGTAAAACAGTGGATGGAAAATCTTTCTCTGTCTCTTCTTCTCTCTGTAAATCTGCCTTTCCAATAAAAAAAGAACTCTTAAATGAAAAAGCAAGAATATGAGCTTTTGGAATGTTAATTACTTTAAAATAAGTATATTTATTCTGATTGATTATGTTATTGTAATATACATGTAATGAAGCATCACATAGTGCCCCATAAATATGCGCAAATAAAAAACTGATTTCATTTTCACATTGTAAAGACAGGTCAGGACCTCACTTTTCATTGCCATGTCTTATCTGGGAGTTAATATCTCCTGTTCTTGTGTATGAAACCTCTCGATTTCTAGGAAAACATACAATTCCCTAGTTATGAATATCAGCTTTAGAATTACAATTAAACCCATGTGATCTTGAGCATCTTGTATATTTCTCTGGCATTAAAGTCTTTCTCTATAACAGGAGTGCTACACAAACTCTGTGAGATTATACATTGAGCCTAGCTCCGCGTTGTTATCCATTCAAAATAATTGGCCAATTCATTGACAGTCTCTGGGTGACCTGAGCTATGCGGTTCAGCAGCTGCTTTGGATATCTTTGCATTTGCAATGGCCTCTTGGAATCCTTTCATTGTTCTAGAAGTGTTCAGAAGGAGACACTGGCATAAGGAGTGAGGGGCAGATGTTTTTAAGGAGAGTAACTCCAGTATGATCCAAGAAATTTTTAGTCTGTGATCAGGGCATGCAGTGAGTGGGGAAACTTCTCTCCTACAGGGGCCAGATATTTTCTGCTAATGGGAAAGCAGCAGACTCTTCTAGAAAACATGAAGATGAAGAATTAGTGCCTCCTTACTTTTAATATATGGTTATTTCTTGCATGAGTCCTTTGGGTTTCTCTCAAATACCATTAAAACTCAGATCATGAAGCCAAGGATCAGAGTACTTTTGACTTAGAACTTGCTTTGGGCCTGATTAGACTAGATGAGGAGATATATCCCATGTACTGTGGTAGTCTCTGTTATGGTGATGTGCCCTTTGTCCTCTTCTACTGCTGTTCAGGGAATGGTGACATCATAAGTTTTCCTAAGGTACCACGTGGCACCAATGGTCCTACCACCTTCCCATTCACTCATCTGAATCAGCATCAAACATGGATTTGAATCTCAGCTCTACGCCTTACACATCACTTGGCTCCTCCAAGCTTCATTTTATGACTCTGTAAAGTAGTGATAATGATTTACTTGTTGTGATGCGTGTCATGAAGATTAAATGATATGTAAAGTAGCTGCATATTAATACATAGCATGTCAACAAGACCTGATTTAGTCACAGATTAGTCACATATCTGAAGGAAACATCTTAACACTAGGATTTTAAAAAATGTTCTCTTTTAACTTTTTCTACCAGTCCAAGTTGTAAGCTTTCTTATAAACTTATTTCTTTTCTTTCCTGGTAAATATAGACCCCAGGGGTCTAGCAGGGTCAACTGTTGCCTGGTCTATCAAATGCCATTTTCTGAAGTCTCAAGCTGTGCTAAGGAGTACAATGATTTCAAGGGGCTGCCAAAACACATCTTCTGCCAGTGCCAGGGGGACAGACACGTACCCAAGGCAAGAGAGACAACCCTGGACACCCTATCAAAAACCTGAATTCCTTCCTTCCTGCATTGTAGGAAGCTCAGAGGCAGCCTCTGACCTTCAGATATCTAGGTTCAAGCTAATCTTCATTATATAAGATCAGTGCCACATCACAACACTCTTGCACTTGATTTCCCAGTCCCACTCCATTTTATCCTAAAAATACAGTTCCTGGTATTGAGTTTATTTTTTCCCTTATTCCATATAGATTTGTCAGTTGATGGTTGCAGATAACAAATTAGGCTTGCTAACTAATCAATTGGAAACCTTCCAGGGACATATCATCAAAGATGATTTGAAAAGTAATATATTGTGAAGTATTGGCAAAAGGAAAATGGTTCTATTTTCTTGTAGCAGCTTGGTTTCTACCCTCCTTGGCTATCTTTTATTTTTGTTACATCTAGGTTATCTCGATAACTTGAAGCATGGATTCACCTGCTAAACTGCCAGCAGTTGGATCAGAATAGGAAAAGGACAAAGAATAATGCCTGTGGTCACAGAATCCTCAGGCAGACAGGCTGGTAAACAGCTTATTTTCTGTTGAGAACACTGATACATCTTTGCCTAGAAATTTTGGGGTAAGAGAGTCAGACATGCCTTCTGCAAGAGGCGGAGCCAGGAGTCGAGTGTTGAAAAACGATTTATGATTAGTTCCCATGTCTCTACCACCTTCAAGTTCACCTTTCTCCCATCTTTGCCAAACTTGAAGACCCCAGGAAGCTAGCCTTTGGATACTGAGATGCAGCACTCAGCAAAGACTGAATTGGTCTCCCAACTGCTGGAAGACAAACTTCAGCTGTCAGCCATCTTTGAGGATAGGACTTGCCTCCTGTAAGGCCAAGACAAGGGCCAGTTTCTTTTGCTCCAACATGAGAGATTTTAAAGGTCATTCCAGCCCGCTTGTTGGTGTGGTGTGCTTCACTTAGCCTTTGTTTGGGAGTGCAGCCTCGGTCACTTCTCCTCTTCCTAGTTGTATTTGTTCCCCTATCTCCCACACAGCACCAGCCAAAGAGCTTTCCTGGTCACGTGTCCTGTAGACTACTCGCCATGTCCAGTGAATTTAACTCAGGTTCCCCGCTGGGTTCAATCAACGGCACGTGATCAGGCATGAGAAGAAGGAGAGTTTGTTCTCTCCATCCTGCATGCGTCTATGCCATTCTTGGTGACAGTTAGTCCTCTGGCTATGGTTCCTATGCATCCTCCTAGCTCTAAATGCTTCATAACTGAGCATGGCAATGTTTCTCTCTTTTGCTAGTCTTTTGGGGAACTTTCTATCTCTAGTTGATTTTCTTAATCTTACTTCCTTAATCCACATTGATTCTTTGGTTCAAGCTTTAGTTGAAGCAATACTGTGCTAGGAATTGCTTAACCAGTGGCTTTGTAACGAAAAAAAAAAAAAAGAAAGAAAGAAAGAAAAAGAAAAAGAAAAGGTCCTGATCTTAGCATTGGCCAATCTCGGTGGTGTCAGGTTCCCACCAAGACCCAGCAGGCTGTCATTCACTCCAGAGGTGGTAATCATGCTCAATGGTTCTACTGTTGAGTTCTGATCAAATCGACTTATATAATGTCAAGATTTTCTAATCAAAGAAAAACGAGAAATGTTTGGTCTTTGAATATTTACTATTTTTGTTTTTAATATGTCATAAATAATTAATTTTTAATGACTGTGTTTGAGAGTCAATTGGAAAAGTTCCTGAAAGTTATCAAATGATACTTGCCATGTTAATCTGCTCCTGAACCCTGCTGAGTTCAGCTTCACACTGGAACCTGGCCTGAGTCAGGTACACAGCAGCTAACCAGGCAACATTCAAAGGTACTTCCAATAACCCATGGGGAAATAGGAGTTCTACCTGTTCATAGCTTTTGGCTATTAGGCATACTATGAGCTTAAGAATAAAAAGGGAGCTTGGTGATAGAGTCTTAGAGAAAGGATTTGGTTTCTGAAAGGAGCTTTGTCAAGTCTCTGGAATAGAAAGCCAAAGGCTAGAGTTGAATTCTGTCTCAGGAGTGTGAGTTTGGCTGGAAGCTTGGGGGTAACTGGGAAACTGAGTTGAGAGTAAGATGAAATCTTTTAAAATTTTAATTTATACATTTTTATTAATTTTTTTAAACTTCAAAGAGACTTCAGAGAGACTGAAAGAGAAAAGTCTTCTATATGCTGGTTCATCATCCCTCCTCCCCTCAAATGCTTGCAACAGCCACTGATGACAGGTTAAAGTCAGGAGCCAGGAATGCCATCTGGCTCCCCTACGTGGGTGGCAGGGACCCAAGTACTTGATACATCACCTGCATTCTCCCAGACTAGAAGCAGAGCTGGGATTACACAAGGGCCACTCTAAATTGAGATCCCATGTCCTAACTGGTGTGTGACCTCTGACTCCTGTTAGTCCTCATCCTTTATGCCGAGGGATTTGTGCAAATTTCTGCAACTTGCCCCTGGTTAAACAGCTTGGTGGTGATAGCATAGAGGGTCAGTCCATGTCTGCTTCTGCAGCTTTGCTTCTTCTCCCACAAACTTTCCTCTCCCAGTTTTTCAGGGTGAGTGGATCTATGCCTTCTCTCCACTTCCCGGGTTATGGTGACAGGACTTTGGTGCTTTGGGACCAATAAAGACACTCCAGATGTTTAGAGGAGGGACATATGGTATCACCTAAATGTGAAGATGTTTTAGGTTTTTGTTTGTCTCTCAACTACAAGAGGCACAAAATGATGCCCTGTGAAAGTGTATGCAAGAAAGTGTATCCTGTCTGACAAATCTGTCTCTTAGTTTTCCCCTGGTCCCTGCAATCAGTTCTCAAGGTAAGAGCTCACTTTGGTTGTATTGATGTACTTGACACCCATCCCTGTGGCTGCTCTTAGACCTGGTGGCTAGAAGGGTTAAGTTCTTCAGAGTCCTGGGAAGAGGAAAGTGGAGCTGATAAATTACTCACTGAGGTAATGGGGTAAATGGCAAGTTAGGTGATGGAGTCTTCAGTCTCCAGAGCCTTGGCTGTGCATCAGGCACTAGGCTAATTATTGCCTTTCACCTGAAATAAGTGCCAACATGATATCCACCTCACTGGTGAGGAAATTGAGAACAGAGACCAGTTAGCTTCATGGAAGGAATGGAGTGGATAGGAGATCATCTTTTCATGACAACACCACACTCCTTATTATCTAATTCTGAATAATAGAAGAGAGAAATTGGGGGAGAGCTTTAAAAAGAAAAAGTTCATAGAATATTTGCATTTTCTTTTTCCCTTTTTTTTTTTTTTGAGAGAAAGTGGGTCAGACAGGCAAAGACACAAGGGAAGAGCTCCTGTCCACTGACGGGCCCATTCCCCATGGGTCCACAATGGTTGGGGCTGGGACTGAAGCCAGAACCTGGGAATTCAGTTCAGGTCTCCCACCTTGGAGGCAGATGCCCAATTACTTTGAGCCATTCCTGCTGACATCCCCAAGATTTATGTTGGCAGGTAGCTAGAGTCTGGAGCCAGAGCCAGAACCAGGCAATGAACTCAGATATGCCAGTGTGGGCTATGTACAACTAGTCACTAAACACTTGGCCCTGCATTGTATTTTCATTCTGTTTTTTTCACAATGTTTTCTGAAATCTCCTGAAAAATGATTTTCAGGTCTTTGCAATAGGCTTATCTCAAGTCAGTCTAACGTTTTCCCACTTTCCAATCCCTGCAACACTTGCTACAGCCATCATGCGCACTGCCCAGTCTGCAGAATCTTCTGTGGTCTCTCATCCTCTGAGTTGGCTTCCTGGGCAATCTTTGCTTGATCCCAATCTCATGGAGAGTTTTGATCATCCTATGTCTAAGCTACAAACTTGAAGCCAAGCTAAGAAGCTCTGGACTTCCCAAAGTGTCCCTGTGTTCTCCAGTGGTGTCCACCCTATACTTACACTTGCTTCTTTCCTCTTCTACAAGATAATTCCCATGAAAGCAAGGACTGTCTGCCTGGTTTGTTGTTCTAGCTGTAACACTGTGACTCAAAGCACATTCAGTATATTCTTGTTGCAAAGTGAATGAGGATACAGTTGCCTCCAGGCATTTGTGCTAGGTTGCCCAGCCTCTTCTTTTTCTGATTAATTCTTATTTGAGTCTTTGTGTCTCTGTTGACATTCCCTGCTTCTGCAGCCCCAGCTAGGTTAGGTGTTTCATGGCACTCAGTTCATCTCTTAAGCTGATCATTCATCTGAGATGTTGTCACTATTTCTCATTAACACTGGACTGAAAACTCCTTGAGGACAGAGTTTGTCTTAATTACCACGATGTTCTTATTAGCCAGTGCAGTGCCTAGCACAGTGTCATAATAGGTAAGAGAATGAATGGACACATTATTTCGAATACCACTAATTAAGGGAATGTCATGCTAACAATACTCAATCATCTAACATATATTAATTATATGCCAACTCTGTGCCAGGTGATGAATTTACGATAATGAACAACACAGATGTGTTCTCTGCTCTGATAGTTCTTAGAGATCATTGGTAGGGGTAGGAGATGGTGAGAGGAAGAAGGTCCAGTTGGAGGTAACTGTTGAGGAGCCTGACGATAATGATCAACATAATTCCTTCCATGGGAATTATCTTGTAGTAGAGGAAAGAGGCAAGCAGAAGTATAGGGTGCACACAACTGGGGAACACAGGAATAGTTTGGGAAGTCTAGAGCTTCTTAGCTGGGCTTCATGTTTGCAGCTTAGACACAGCATGATCAAAACTCTCCACGAGATTGGTTTCTCTGTTGTGTTAAAGTATAAACTTTTCCTTGTTGGGTTAGTGTTAAGGATGAAGGGGTGTACACATTTTATTTCTTGTAACTTCTGCAGATCTCATATTTTTAAAAACATTGAAACATTTTCTGCTTAAATTCTGCATAAAATGGTATACATTTATAGGGTCCTGTGAGATGTGTACTCCATTAGAGAACCTATAGATAGCTTAGAATGTTTAAAACTCCTGATCCAAGCATCGTGTCTGAGTTGAGACACAAGATGATCAAGATTTCCCAAGAGAATGGGGGGCAGGAAAAAGATTATTCCAAGCAGCAGGCTCAGAAGAAGAGAGATCACAGGGGCCAGCGTGATGGCTCAATAGGTTAATCCTTCAAATGCAGGTGCTAGCATTCCATATTGGCACTGGTTCATATCCTGGTTGCTCCACTTTCCATCTAGCTCTCTACATGTGTCCTGGGACAGCAGTGGAGGATGGCCCAAAGCCTTGGGATCCTGTAACCACAGAGGAGACCCAAAGAAGTTCCTGGTTCCTGGTTTTGGTTCAGCTTAGCTCTAGCCATTGATGAAAGATCTTTGTCTCTCCTGCTCTCTGTAAATCTGCATTTCCCATAAAAATAAATAAACCTTAAAGAAACAAAGAAAGAGCACTGAGGATTCTGACTACAAGGTTGCAGTCATTGTGTATCGCCCAAATCAGGATAAATGTATTTCTCCTTACGCCTTTACAGTTTAATAGGTTTCATAGAGTAATGTAACTTTTTCAATGATGGCATAATTATTCCAAATAGCAGAGGGGCCCCCAGTTGAAGTGTGTAATGGAGTTCATTATGCAGGAAGTTTACCCTGTGTACATCTTCCTTGCAAAGAAGGCTCTTTCCAAAATGGCTTGGCCATCCTCTTGCCTGTGACTGGAGGATGGATGTCATCACCCCGGATGTTCCCATGTGTTTCAGTGCCTTTTTCTGATTATATAAATTATGTGCAAAATTTGCTCTGGCTAAAGAACCCAGCAGGATGTGATGATGAAAAGCATGAGCAGATCTATTTTGATTGAAGTCCTCATTATATACAAGGAAATTAGTGCAAAATTTGGAAATTAGGACCGAGCATTAAACAGGAAAGCATCAATCAGGGCAAAAAAGGAGCAGGCCAAGGAGCCAGGTTGAAGAGAACTTAAAAGACTCATGGTGGCATTCAGATGACAAGAGACAAAAGAGATGGCCATGACAGGAGGCATGGAATCCTTTGTGTAACCTGATGGCAAAGGACAAGAGTCATACATATGACCTCAAGAAGGGAGAGAGAGTGGAGGGCTTTGGGTGACTCTAGAGACAATCCAGTGAGAACCTGGGTATGCTGTCAGCCTGTTTACCTACTAGCAGCATCTGTAGGCCTTTCTCTCTGCACACAGAATTGTACTTGGGTCCATGCTCCTGCCTGGGCCGTCCTCCTCACCTGAGACACTGAGTCCTATTCCGTAGCTCTAGGACATCTCCCATCTCTTAACTGATTCCTCGTTCTACTGAAATGTTTTCATCAGCATATAACCACATTATCTCACTTATTGTTTTTTTGCATCCAAGAAAAGTCTCTCATCTCAACAAGCACTTTGTTCCTCTTTCAAAAAAAAATTAAAGACTCAATTATATTTTAGGTTTCTAGATACTTTCCTCTTGCTATTACACTTTTTAAAAAGTTTATTTGTTAACTTATCTATTTGCCATATGGAGAAAAGGTGGAGGGTGGGGAGGAATAAACGGAGGGAGGGAAAGAGAGAGAGCAAGAGAGAGAGCCTGATTTACTAATTCATTCCCCAAATGCTTGCAATGGCCAGGACTGGGCTGAGATAAGCCAGGAGACAGGAAACCCAATCCAGGTCTTCCATGTGGATGGTAGACACCTAATTACTTATCAGGACTTCCCACATTAACAGGAAGTTGGAATCAAAAGCTGGAGCCAGGCACTCCAGTGTAGCACACCAGGATCTTGAGCACTAGGTTTAACCCCTGCCCCTTCCTTAAATATATTCCAAGCAGACTTCACCATCACCATTCAGAGCAACCGCTCTTTTCAAGGTCATGAGCAGCAAGGAAAGTCACAAATGGCATAAGTTGCTAGAAGCCAATGGCCATTTCCAGTCTTCATCTTCCCAGATCCGTAGCATCAATCCGCACCATTCTTCACTTGACTTTTGAGGCACTATACCTTGAAGCTCCTGATTTCTGTGATGTCAGGATTCTAGCACTTTTGAGCTCAGTACTTCTCAGTCTTCTCTGCTTTCATCGACTCTTATGCAGATTATATAGTTACAAACAGCACATTTGGAAGATGACCCAAGAAGTACTATTTTTGGGCATTTAGGCTGTTTGTACCTTTTAACAGTGGCGAGTGATTATATACCTATTCATGTGTTTATATGTGTGAGTACTGATGTTATATACATTTCTAGAGATGACTTTGGTTGGCTAAATGCATGCACATCTTAATTTTTGACAATACTGCAATCGCTTTCTAGAAACCCAATGACACTCATCTTAAATGTTTGTGTACCCGTATCTAGATCCTCAATTTAGTTCAGACTACTATGCTATTGACTACTAATTTCTTAATTTACTTATTTTTGCAAATGAACAACTCAAAAAAGCTTTCTAACTTCGTTGTGCAGATTCTTCAAGGGTGAAGCAGAGTACAAACGCCCTTTTCCTATGTTTCTTGAGTACAATTATTTCTTGCTTTGTGAACTGCCTACACATAGCCCTTGCTCATTTCTCTAGTGGCTTATTTTTCTTTTATAAATTGATGTGTGGGAGATGTTTATCTATTGTGGCTGTTAATCCTTGGTCAGCTACACTTGTGTATGCAGCGATATGCAATCCCTGGGGCTGTACCCCTTAATTCGGTTGATTTCAGCACAGGCTCCCTGTCTCCCTCTCCACGACTGCTCTCATTTATTTTGGCGGCTCCAATATTGACATAGGTGGGCCCTTCAGCACTCTGCCCCCTCCATTCCTTGATGTCCCTTGTGCAATCTTTTTTTCCTTCATCCCACCTCAACCACTTCATCATGTCCATATTGATCTTCTCATCCATAGCAACTACAGCCCTCCTGAAATCTGTTTCAGATTTCCCATACTCTGGGCTTCAGCGGTGACCTTCTGTCTTACATTCCTTTCAGAATTCCATTAAACTGCCATTTTTTTCTCATATGTTACCCCCATGCATGTGCTTTTCCCTTTGGCCAAATTAGATCTCTTAGGGTTATAATAATACTCGTGGAAAAAAACCCACGCCTGGTGCCTTTGTTCTTGCCTCTGTTGTACTCCTCCATAGTCTCCTTCCTGAGTGAAGCCCAGTTATTGATTCTATCCTTACACTGCAGCAGATAAAATGATAGTGCTTTCTATGCTCACTTCAGTTGATGACCGGAAATCTCAAATGGATCTTCATTCTTCCAGACTGCTTGACTCCTCAGCCCCCCAAAATTGAGTTTTCCATCTCTCAGAGATGGCTGTCACCTTCTCCACACCCCTTCCTTCTGCATCTAACTTAGGAACTTGCCCCCTAATAGCCAGAAATGTTAGATTTTCAGATGAGAAGGATCTGTTCTGAGTATACACTTTGCTAGTTTGTTTTCTTCTCCGTCTGTGCACTCAGCTGCCAGAGGGGTTCCTGTTCCACTGTTAGTTTGTCCTCTGCTCTGGCCTCTTGACTTCTCAAACAGCTCACTCCTAACATAGCTCCTCCACTCACCTTCATCATGAATTTCCCCATCCTGTCACTGGTGGTCATTTGAATGGCTTCTGGGTTTCTTTGTCTTCTTTTTCAGTCATCAAGCACAATGTTATGATGAACTCCTGCTGCATTTAACCTGCAAATAGCCAAGAGTGAAATTCCTTGGCAGATCAGAATTTGCTGTGCTAACCAGTATCTGTGATTTAGGTTGCATTTCTGATATTTGAAGTTATTTGTTACACAGTTAACCCACCCTCAGAATGCATTGGGTCTTAGGAAATATTAAAATATTCAGTTTTAATGAATAACAGCAAAATTTTTCCAAGAGATTCTAGTTGGTTAACAGTATATGAAATTTTCTTTTGTTCTAGAAACTTATTAAAATTTGGTGATTTTCAAGTTCAAAAATTTTCACTAAGTTTTATTTCTCAGATTATTAGTAAATTTAATCAATTTCTGTTTAGGGATCATTAACTGTGATTTATTTCTTTTTTTCTATTGAGTTATTTATCTTTTCTTTCTGGACATTTGTAAAAATTATTTATCCTTGCACATCATGGGTCCAATTCTGTTGTCACTTTTATATATATAGATATATATTTTTGACACGTTTTTTCCTAGGATGTCTTTTATCTTTTCATTCTCTTTAGGATATTTTTGTTAATAAAAACTTTTGATACAAATGTAGTTAATGTATCATTTTTTGTGTGTGTATTGCATGTTCTTGTACCCTATGATAATATTCATAAATACTATGAAATAAAGAGTATGAAAAACTCATTCTCTTCTAGACATTTATATTTTGCCTTTTGAGTCTATAACTTACCTGAGAGCTATTTTTGGTACATTTTGAAGTTGGGAAGTAATTGCTATTGTTACATTTATTACATATTATTTATTTCACTTGAAAAGCAGAGAAACACACATGTGCATGTATGTATTTTAGACATACATATATAGGTAGATATCTTCCATTTCCTCACTGATTGCACAGATGTAATAGCTAGGCTAAAAACCTGGAAACAGGAGTCCCAAACCCCATCTGGGTCTCCCACGCAGGTGACAGGGACCCACGTACTTGAGCCATCATCTGCTGCCTCCCAGGGTGCACGTTAGCAGGAAGCTGGAACCAGAGTGGAGTTTGAACTCTGCCATGCTTTATGGCCTCCCAAGAGGTGTCTCACCTGCTGTGCCAAATATCCATCCCTGGAGTACAATTTTGTTTTCTATCTCATACTCAGTTACTTTGAGCATCTCATATCTTCGCTGAAATGGACTTGTTTCTTGTATTGCTCAAGTTTGGATTTTCACTTAATTTCAGAGTTGTGTTCACCACTAATTCATATATTTTTCTGTCCTCTTCTAGTCTTGTAAAAAGGAATCCACACCACATGTTTTTGTAAATAAAGTATTATTGGACCATTGCCATGCGAATTCCTTTGCATACAAGAGATCTACAAATGCTTGTGGGAAAATGGAGTTGGAAAAATATTTTTTTCCAGAATTAACAACTTCAGTAAAATTTTGAAGCTGCTCTAATGCAGATTTCAATATTTTTTTTTTTGCACTGAAAAAAGCTTCCCTCTTAATTAAAATTTTGATGAGCTCTTTAAAGTATACTCATGCTGTCTGTGGCTACAAAGGTAGGGTTGGTAGTCTGGGGAAGACTTTGTCTGCCTGACCTGAAATAGTTACTATCTTTGCCCTCTGAACAAAGGCCTAGCCCATGCTCAGTTGTCCTAAATGTTCCTATGTGTTTGGAAAAGTGTGTCTTTCTATTTGGGGAAAATATTTTCTTGATATCTATCTGAGCAAACTTATTAAACATGCTGTTCAACTCTATCTGACAGAGGAATATTAAAATGTGTCACGATCATTATAGATTTATTTTTAATAAAAGATTTAATTATTTGAAAAGCAGAGTATCAGAGATGCAGGGGGAGAGAGGAGAGAGACAGAAAGAAGGAGACAGAAGATAGAGTGAGAGGTCCTCCACTGATTCAATTTCTTAATGGCTGTAACAGCCAGGTCTTGGCCAGATGGAAGCCAAGAGCCAGAAACTCCATCCTGGTCTTGCACATGGGTAGCAGGGATCTACATCCTTGGGCCGGCATCTACTGTTTTCCTAGGAACATTAACAGAAGCTGGGTTGGAAGCAGAGCCTGTATTCTTACACAAGGTGGCTTGCCCCACAACACTGGCCAATGTTGGTAGATTTTCAATTAGTCTGGAACTTTTGTCAGGTTTTAGTTTTGTGTATTTAGGTACTAACATGTTTCAAAGTATTTGTCTATCTTTCAGTTTCTTCATTGGTGAGAAATTTTGTTTTCCTCATATGCAGGGAGTTAAAAAAGTTTACAGAAATATGAAATTGACAGATGAAATTACTTCAGTGAGCAAAATTTTGAAATCCAGTACAGTTGTTTTTCTAATCCATGTTTTCCATGAACTTTTTGGAGCTCCCTGCATCGTATTAACAAGAGAGCTGTGCAAATGTCAGTATCTGGCTGCTGCCCCTCCTTTTCATTCTTCTTACCTGCTGTTTTCCTGAGTACTTTGATTCTAGGTGACTTTGTGTCTGGGGAATCTCATCTCTGTGAGGGGATGCTAGAGAGTGAGGCCACCATGAAGAGGTTCTGAGACTATCAGAGTTATCCTCACAGCCTTTGTCTTAGGAGAAAACACTTGTTTCGAGTTGTTTTCATCATCTTTTGGAAGGTCTGAAGTAGCTTAGCACCTTTCAGAATCCTTCATGTGAAGAGCTGTCAAGGGTTCAGTTTGTTCAGATGCTGGCTCCCAAGGCCCAGGGGAACCTGTTGCTCCAGCCATTTAGTGAGTGTTGGGAGGTAGAGAAGGGTCCTAGTTCTTTCCACAGCAAACCTTTAATCACTGGTCCTGAAAATGCCCCACAAGTCTTTAATGGTTGTCCCCTGTGTGTGATTTGGGCTGTGGTTTTCCTTTATTGTGCTTCTTTGTGTATCTACCCTTGTACTTACTGTATTTTAACAATCCTTGGGAACTTCTGATTTGCTAAGTAAGTACTTGTGTGAGATGGTTAATTTTCTGCATTATCTTGATAGGTGTTTTGGGAGTGACATTAATGTTTAACTTGGTGGGGTGGGCATTTGGTCTAGTGGTCAACATCCCGATTCATATCACATCAGAAAACCTGGGTTTGGACCTGTCCTGGGTCCCGCCGTCCGCTGGTCAAAGACCCTCAGAGACAGCAGGGGATGGCACAAAAGGTTGGGGGCCTGTCAACTGGTAGGAGACTCCAGAGTAAGTTCCCAGCTCCTTGGTTTGACCAAGTTCCAGGCTTTGATGACATTAGGAAAGCAAATCAATAAATCGGAGCTCTGTTTATTTCTTTCAGATTAATACACAAGTTCATAATTATTCTTAAAGATTTATTTCTTTATTTGAAAGTTACAGAAAGAGAGAGACAGAAGGAGAGGAAGATAGAGGTGGTTTTCATTTTTGGTTCACTTCCCAAATGACCACAATAACTGGATTTGGGCCAGGCTGAAGCCAGGAGCCTGGAACTCCTTCTAGGTGTCCCACATGGGTGGCAGGAGTTAAGCACTTATACTATCATCTGCTGCTTTCTCAGGTGTATTAGCAGGGAGCTGGATCAGAAGTAGAGCAGGCAGGATACGAAGTTGCACTCACATGGGATGCTGGCATGGCAGGTGACAGTCTTACCTGACTATGCCACCATGATGGCCCCAAATAAATGCACTTCAATTGTTGAATATTGAGTGAGTAGACTGTCCTTCACTGTGAATGTAAGCCTCATATAACTAGTTGAAAGCCTGAAGAGAACAAACTGGTTTGAGCAGGAGGTGTTTTGGCAGCAGGTGCTTAACAATATTGACTGTCTTGTCTCTGGTCTGCTGGCCACACTGTAGATCAGAAACTGGCCATCATGATCACATGATGCAGTTTTTCATGGTAGTCTCTCTGTATCCTCCTCTCTCTCTGTGTGTACTGCAGTTGTCTCCCTTAACCTCAAAGGCCAAATCTGAAGGCCCCCTTGAAGTCATAAATACTGTTAATCTCTCTATATGAGAAATTGTCAATAAATTTAAGAAAAATATGTATTATGAAAAAAGCTAGGCACGATTTTCAACATTTATTTGCAGAAATGTAAATTTATCATTTAATTCCATTTTATTTTTATTTATTCATTTTTGTTGGAAAGGCAGATTTACAGAGAGAAGGAGAGACAAAGATCTTCCACCACTGGCTTACAACCCTAGTGGCCACGATGGCTGGAGCTGAGCTGATCCAAAGCCAAGAGCCAGGAGCTTCCTCCAGGTCTCCCACATGGGTGCAGGGTCCCAAGGCTCTGGGCCATCCTAGACTGCTTTCCCAGGCCACCAGCAGGAAGCTGAATAGGAAGTGGAGCCAGGACATGAACTGGCACCCATCTGGGATCCTGAGTGTGCAAGGCAAGGATTTAGCCACTAAGCATCATGCCAGGCCCCATTTAATTCTGTTTTCACAGTCTTTGAAGTATCTTCATGTAACATGTTTTCCTTGTACATGCATATCTATAATAATGTTTGATTTACAAATTGAGCATCATAAGAGATTAATAGCAAATGTAACAAAATAAAATGATTGCAACCATACGCTAGTAGAAGTTATATGAAAGAAATATCTCTCCCTGCTTCTCTGATGATCCTATTGTACTGTGTTGGATTTGAGGCCATAATTGATAATGAGACAGGAACTAAAACTATGTAAAGAAAAACTGCAGAAAGTAGATACACACAAAAAAGTGGACACACACACGTGTCCCTTAAGTCCTGATTTGCTGGAAACCTGAGTTATTGATGAACTAGAGATTTTTCTTTCTTTCTTCCTTCCTTCCTTCTTTCCTTCCTTCCTTCCTTCCTTGCTTCCTTCCTTCCTTCCTTCCTTCCTCTCTTCTTTGACTTACATCCCTTTACATTTCTTGTTCTGCCTGGAGTGGGGAAGGACACAAACACTCTCAGGTCTAACAATTCTGCCGTTTTGTTATCTTTACTAGCAACACAAATTAAGCTTCTTCTTTGTATCTGCCTTCTTCTACAGTAATTTTATTGAAACTATCCACACATTTCTTACTTAATTTGGCGTCTGATTTTTCCTTCAAATTAACAGATGATGGTTCCACATTCTTACGATGGGGATGGGACTTGTAATTTTTCTCACTTGGCTCCACATTTTATGATTATTGTAAAGCAGTGGGGCATGGAAGAAGTTTCCCAGGCTAAGCTTCATAATTGGTTTTTTAAAATGTGGCCAAGTCACTCAAATTCTCTCAGCAATACCTATTAAATAGTCTTATGTTTCACTACTATGCATTTCCCATGAATAACATGAATTTAAATTTAAATAGTCCTATATCTCATTGTTTTTTTTTTTTTTTGAGGCATATGATCTTGAGTAACTTGCTCAACCACATTGAATCTCCATTCTCTTAATTTTAAAATGGGATAAAAAATATTTGTTTTAGAAGTTGGCAATGAAAGCTAATGATATGCTTTATTAAATACTTAGGTGTTTAGAACTTAGCAAAGTATACAAAAACTATTATGGTTATTAACATTACGAATCTTATTTATTTATTCTTTAATTCAATCAATGGTTGTTGAAAATCTACCAGGTATTATGCACTTTTCTAAGTTTTTAGGATACCTCAGTAATAAACGGAAATTAAGGAATGTGTTCCCAAATGGGTTTGTTGCTATGGAAGAGGTTGCGTATGGTAAGATACTTTATAAGCTATTGTGTTAGTAAGAAATCATTCATTTAAAAAGTGCACCCCCACTTCTCTGATGGGCTGCAGCTCCCACTGGTGAGCATGAGACTAGACCAGTGGTGGCACCCACTGGCATGAGTGTGGGCTGGAGGGTAGAGTCAGTTGGGTTGAGTTAAGCTTCCACACCCAATGATGTGCACAAGAGCTAAATGGGATGTGGGACAGACCAGACCAGTCCCCATGCTGCCAGTCACAGAAACCAAGATTGGGGGCCAGTTGAATGGGGGTTATTTGGGATTAATCTGTCTGGGCCATAGCTCCCAATGGTGTACATGGGGGGCTGAGTGTGTGGTGGACAGGGTTGGGCAGGGCTGTAGCACCCATGCTTTGCATAAGAGACAGGGCTGAAGTACAAGAAAATAAAAATAAAGAAAAAAAGTTGTGTGCCCCCCAAGTGAGATACATTTGGTCTGCAGATTGGCTGGGAGGCCTTTTGGGTCTTAACCAGACTTGCCTACAGGCCTGGGGTTTGGATCTGTGTCTGACTTGTGTTATCTTCAACAGGATGCTTAGCACAAGGCTACTCTGACCCTGTCTACGTATCTAGCCATCTAGCATGTTAGGCCAGCGATGCTGATACGGAAATAGTAGAAACATGCAAGTGCTTCTTGAGGCCTCCCAGCACATTTTCCAGCATCCATGCGGCCACATGGAGGCCGTCGATCGACCTGGATTCAGAGAGGGAGCACTGCAAGGTGAGAGAAGGCATGGGTGCAGGGAGGGCATTGGAACAGTTGCTGCAACCAATCCACCCTCTTGAAGGGCACACTTTGATATACTGTCAGTGCACTACTGTGGACACACGCAGATGACTGTTACATAAAGTCCTAAAGAAATCTGTGATCTTTCATTTTAAGATGTATGGTTATCCTGCTAGAAAGAAATACGCAACATTTATTTCAACATTTCTTGTTATTCTGCAGTAAGCCTAGCTTTGAAGAAAATTTATAAGATGCGCATTAGACCAATATTATTTATCACTGTGAAACATGGTTAGGGCTCAAATACTTTCACCTTAAAATAAATAAAAATAGATAGATAGATAGATAGATAGATAGATAGATAGATAGATAAGGGTTTACTGGGGCCAACGCCATGGCTAAGTCATTGCCTACAGTGATGGCATCCGGTATGGGTGTCAGATTAAATTCTAGCTGCTGCATTTCTGTTCCAGCTCCCTGCTAATGGCCTAGAATAACAATGGTGGATGGTCCAAGTCCTTGGGTTTAATTCAAAGGGTCTAGAAAACTTGACAACAGATTGTGGCCCTTGTAGATACTGAACCTCCAGCTTGAGTAGCAGACCATAGTGTTGAAGAGCAAAGGCCTTAAGTTAGATCAGCCCCACAAGGCTAGGCAGGTAAGTAGGAGTGAGGTGCCTATTGTTTCCAGAGGCCAGGGCCAAATGATGGGTCAGGAAGTTCAAGTTAGGCAGAAGTTAATAGGTAGCCTGCTTGCCAGGAGCCTGTGACATCACCTTGATACTAAAGCAAGACTCTGGCCCAGAGAGCAACATGGGATGTTCAGAACTTAAATGTTGGGTCAGGAAAACACTTGATTTCAGACAGCAATCCTGGGAAGAGAGAGAGGTCATCTTTTAGTGGGGTCACTTCCTCCCTCAAACACACACAAACTCTTGTCTTGTTTCTTAATGTCATGGGTCCACATACATCTTTGTTTATAGTTCCCAGAGAACCTCTCTCCAAGGAGATTTGTCAATGTGCCACCCTAGCACTGCTCTCCAGAAGTTCTGGTCGTGTGTCTTTGCACAGGTGTGTTTTGGTGACTTCATTCGACTTTCTGATGGGCAGCCAGGATCAATAATGATTCACGTCGACGCTCCCTTTCTCTCTAAATCCATCATGTGGGAATAAGAGCCTACTCTCCACATGCTCTGTCTTAAAATTCATAATTTTTCTAGTAATTTAATACATCTCACAGGTCAATATTAAAGCAAACATATTATCAGCAAAATATACAAATCCCATCCTTTCTGCTTGTCTTCTTCCCCGTAAGAATGAAAAGTGTATGTTTTTTTTTATGTTCATGGAGATGGTTTTTCTGTTCAACATTTGATCACATATTGCTATCACCCAGGAGAAGGGCTGCTTTGGGCCCTTGCTTGTCATTACCATGGCTAAGCTAATTAAAATTAAGGCTAATCTTGGTACTGCAATTAAATGGTGGGTCATACAAGGCTGAGTTGCTGTTGCCACATTGTACATTGTATAGCAGGAACAGCCCCAGGCAGGAAGCCAAAACTCTTAGGTCAAAATGCTAATGTGATGGTGTGATTACCTAAGGTGGCATTGCAGTCCCCCTCTCCATCAAATTCGTCTGTTGAAGTCCTAACCCTTGGCACCTTAGAAAGTGTCCTTCTTTGGAGAAAGAGAACTGAGAGAAGGTTGTACTGGGGTAGAGTGGGCCCATTCTCCAACATGACTGGTGCTTTTATAACAAAAAGAACTCTGGAGATGAACACGCGCAAAAGGAGATTGTCAGGTGAGACTGGAGTTGGACTTCCACGGGCCATGGGATAGATGGAGCTCCCAGGAGCTGGAGGATGCAAAGCGAGAGGCTTCACTACAGGTTTCTCAGGCAATGTGGTCTTACTGACACTTGACTTCTCCTGTCCGGAGCAGCAAGACAGCACTCACACCTTTCTGTCCTTGAAGACACTCAGCTGTGGCATGCTGTGCTTACTGCTGGCTGCTCACATTTGGCTCAGGTGTGCACTGACCCAACAGAGACTTGTTTGTTACTTGATGGTGGATCTGCGACTTGGAAGTCACTCGAGTCGGAGCAGCTCTTCTCTGCTACTTGGTGGCTCCTCTGTTATGCAAAGGCATGCGGGATGCAGTGAATGTTGATAGGACCCTGCTCAGGTCTTTAACAGATGAGGAACTTATTCTCCAGCTGCCATGCACAGTGTCTGTGTTAGCAAAGGACTGCCCCAGCTAAACAGGATTCTTTCACCATCTGTGCCATCTGTGCCTTCCCTCTGTCTCTCATTCTCGAGCTGTAAGAGCATTGGTCCCTGCCATTTGTGCTTTAGAGCTTCTTCAGGGGTCAGGCTGAAGCTAGAGTCGAGCTGAGACTGTACCTTTGCCCAGCTCCTTCCCCTGCCCTCTTGTCTTTGAGAGCCCGTAAATCTATCTTAGGATGTGTTACTGGGGTATTTCACTGTCAAGCCTAGATATTGCGGTCCTTTTTCCTGGATATACTGGAAAGAGCATGCGATCCAATCTAGCTGAGAAGTCGAAGAGGAAGGGAGAAGTGGTTCAGGGTAGCGCCCTGGTTAAATGAGGCCAGATGCTCAGGTGTGCAAACATGAGTCCCGGAGGTGGTAGAGTTCACCCAGGTACTGGCTCTCTTTCATTTGCTGCCTTATGGTTTCACCAGCCAACAATCACATCTGTCTCTGTGGTCATTAGGGGCGTACTGACCTTGTTCCCGTCATCATCTTCTCATTGATTCCATACTGAACTTTCCAAACTGGGGCCAGGTGGTGAGAAAGCTTGTGAAAGACACCCTTTCCCAATCAGGTGAGTGATGGGAGCCTGTCTGGCCAAGGTTTGCTCCTTCAGAAATGGCCTTGTCTGCCCTTTGCTTTTGGCATTGGCACTTGCCAGCAAGACCCACTCAACTTGACAAAGGAGCCCTTGGTGACCACCTTACCTCAGGTGAACTTCAGAAGAGAAAGGGCAGAGGAGGTAGGGCTGGTGACTCAGCTCTACTGGGAGCGTGTATGAAAAGAGAAGTAGAATATTTGGGACTTCACAAAGATGGTAGGAAGTTCGAGGGCCCACCGAGATGGCTCAGTGGCTAAATCATCACCTTGCATGCACTGGGATCCCATGTGGACTCTGGTTCATTTTCCGGCTGCTCCACTTCCCTTCCAGCTCCCTGCTTGTGGCCTGGGAAAGAGGTAGAGGACGGCCCCAGGCCTTGGGATCCTACACTCACATGGGAGACCCGGAGGAAGTTTCTGACTCTTGGCTTTGGAAAGGCTCAGCTTTGGCCATTGTGACCTCTTGGGGAGTGAACCAGTGCATGGAAGATGTTTCTTTCTCTCTGCCTTTTCTCTCTGTAAATGTGTATTTCCAAAAAAAAGTAAAATAAATATTGTTTTTAAAAAACAAAATTTGAGGAAAACTATCTGGAATACAGTTTTCTTGAGCATATTTTCTTTTTAGAGTTTCTTTTCACCAGTAACTTGCCTATTCACCATTAGATGGGCCTGATGAGTGAACAATTATTTATGTTTAAGTTTTATGTAAGTAATATAACATAGCTTAAACATTGTATTAATTATTAATGTTGCAAAAACTTAAGTCTCACTTTTACTTTGTTCCCAGTCAGTTCTCCTCTTTTTTTCTTATGTAATATGTATTTTTTATTTATTTGAAAGATAGAGCTACAGACAGGGGCACGTGTGCATGCGCGTGCGCACACACACACACACACACACATCTTCCATTCTCTGCTATACTTTCTCAATTGCCACAACAACCAGGCTAGTCCAGGCCAAAGCCAGGAGCCAGGAACACTCTCTGGCCTTCTACAAGAGTGGCAGAGGCCCAGGTACTTGGGGGTGTCATTCATTGCTGGGACATGTTAGCTGGGAGATGGACTGGAGGTGGAGCAGCTACCACTTGAACCAATGCGTTGATATGGGATGCCAACTTCCCAGACAGCAGCAGTTTAACTCACTGCACTACAGCACTGGCTCCTTAGATCCTCTGTGGGCTTGGCAGCTTTCTTAGTTCATCACTGTCCTTTTCAGGATTGGATATTCCATATATTTATAACTATGAAGATGCGTACTGTGCATCTTGTGTGTCATCACCCAAGTGCTAGTCTTAGGTGTTCTAGTTCTGCTTCTGGCTTTTTTCATTGACATTGTTCTTTGTATACATTCCATATTAGTGATTGAGAGCGCTCTGTTACATTTTTTTTTTTTTTTTTTTACAGTTGAACATTAGTTTGCAGTATAAATGTACCAGATTTAGTTCATCAGGATCCTGTTAGTGAACTGTTAGCTTATCTCTGACTTTCGGCTGGAGGGGATTTCATGGTTACATCACAAAAGTGAGAGTGCACCTACGAGCTGCAAGACTAAGAATTGCAGGCCAAAGGCTGGCATGCTGGTGATGTGGGTTAAGCCATCCATTGTAATGCAAGCATCCCATACCAAGTGCTGGTTCTGTCCCAGCTACTCAGGTTTGGATCCAGCTCACTGCTAATGTGTCTGAGAAGGCAGTAGACGATGATCCAAGGACTTTGGCCCCCCTCCCACCTTAGGTTTTTATGCTAGGACTCTTCTTTCTCTGATGAATTTTTGTTTGTTCCTTTGTGTCTGTTGACATTCCCTCCTTCTGTATCACCAGCTGGGTTAGAAATTCTTTGTAGGTGTTTCCTGGTACTGTCTCCTGACCCTGTCCCTGCCCAGGCCTGGATGGGGCAGCTTTTTGGCAAGTGAATTAATGGATGTAACGTCTCTTTCTCTTTGTCCCAGTCTCTCTTAAATAAATAAATCCTTAAAAGAAGAAAATTGCTGGACGAAAAGAGATGTGTATTTTAATTTGGACATGTAAAGCAGACTCTCCTCCATGGAGGTAAGGTGATTTGCAATCCCACCTGCTTGTGTGTGAAAACAGCAGGAGTGGACTAGCTATGACACGCTGTTTTTGTAAACAGAATTTTATGAGAACACATTGTGCCTGTTTACATAGTGGCTATGGCTGCTTTCAAACAGCAGCCTTCAGTAGATATGACAATGAGCACGTGGCCCATAGAGCCCCAAAATATTCACTGTCTGTTTCTCTACAGAGAACAGTTGCTCTTTTTCGTTAGTTATTTTTATTGAAAGGCAGATTTGCAGAGAGGAGGCACAGAGAGAAAGATCTTCTGTCCGCTGGTTCACTCCCTAAGTGGCTGTAACAGTTTGAGCTGAGCAAATCTGAAGCCAGGAGCCAGGAGGGTCTTCTGGGTCTCCCACACAGGTGCAGGATATTCACAGTGGCCAAGATAGGCACGTCACTTACATATCTTTGATGGAAAACAAATGATGTATATGTATACGCTTAATACAACTGTAGTGTCTGAAAGTGGGATGTTTGGAAGATGAATGAATTCCATTAGGTTTCTAGGGTGGAGTCACATTATAAAGCGAGACCACATGGGGAATAAGGGTACTTCCTGTTTCTACTCCGGGCTCACCATGCAATCCTTCCTCCAGTGTCTACCATCCTCATCAGATGCCAGACCAGAGGAGCCACTCAACCTTGGACTGCGAACCTCCCAAACTGTGAGCCAAAACAAAGCTTCCTTCAGCTCCTTCCTGTCTTTTTTTTTCTTAAATAATGATATAAACTCAACCTCAACACAAGAAAGAGGTCTTAGCATTTTACCACAACATGTATGGACCTTGGGGGAAATAAGTCAGACACAGAAATGAAAAAAATGACGAATTACTTTTGCTGACAGATTTTTGTGCTATATATATATATATCACAGAGAGACAGAAAATACAGGAGTCAGGGATGGGATGGGGACCTGGGACAGGCATTGGGGAAATGCAGGTCCAAGGTAGGCATAATCAACATTCCTAGAGATCTTATATACAGTAGGGCTAGAGTTTATAAGATTGATTTGTATTAGATTTAAAACCAAGCATATTTTGCTTTTTTCTTGTCACCAAATAACTATATGAGATGATAGGTTAATTTGCTTCATTTCAGCAGGTATGTTACAATCATGTTAACCTTAAAAATACACAGTAAAATTAATCTAAAGTTTTTTGGTTTGTTTTGTTTTTTAAGAAAAAACAGGCCCAGAATGATGGCCTAAATTCTCCCCTTGCATTCACCAGAATCTCCTATAAGTGTTAGTTCATGTCCTGGCTGCTCCACTTCCCATACAGCTCCCTGCTTGTGGCCTGGGAAAGCAGTCAAGGACGGCCCAAAGCCTTGGGACCCTGTACCCATGTGGGAGACCCTGGGGAGGATCCTGGTTCCTAGCTCCTGGCTTTGAATCTGCTCAGCTCCGGCCATTGTGGCCACTCGGGGAGTGAACCAACCGATCACAGAGCTTTCTCTTTGTCTCTCATTTCTTTGTAAATCTGCCTTTTAATGAAGGAATGAATAAATCTTAAAAAAATAAATAAAAAAAGAAAAGTTTGCTGATTCCTGATCTTAAGCCTGTCAACACAGTGAAATAAAAGTTTTAGATCCTTGCCAAGTTGATGTAAGAAAATTGAATAATGTTGAAATTTGAAAATTCTATAAAGCAAAAGGTCTTGGTGCAGATTTTTTTTCTATTTATTTTCTATTTATTTTTGCAAATATCACATGTATGATTTTTTACTGCTTTGTTTTTTGGAAATCAGCTGTTTTTCAGTGACATAAGTGAAGAATACATTCATCAACGTATTGGGTTTTTGACTGTCTTGTTGGTCATTGGTATGCAACAATGTTTGTTCTGATATAATTGAATATATCCATCTTTTGTCATTCCAGGTTTTCTGTTACGTTTATAAATATATACTCACTATTCTTTTAGTCTACATGCTTGGTCTTTTGAGCTTCATTGTCTTTCTGATAGAATGAGGGCCCAATGCTGCTTTTTGCCCACAGGACACTAAGTTGTCTGAAGTCCCTAAATATGGAGTGGCTCATCCTGGGAAAACTGATTTGATACATTATTTTTGTCATCAACTATATTTTCTTTTTATTTGCTTCCATTTCTGAATGTTAATTCCTTTCACTTGATCAGCACTCTTTTAAAGATTCCTGCTTTCCAACATGTTTGAGATAGATGGCTCCTTCCCTTTAAACAAAAAATTAATGATGAATTCTATGCCAATTCTTTCCTGCTTAATTTTGCCATGTGATCATAAGAATGAGCTTGTATGCCTTTAAAATGGACTCTGGCATTCCCTCTATTTCTCTGTCCTGAGAACCGACTCATATCTGTGTTAGTCAGCTAGATTGCTGGAGGTGTGTTGAGTCATCCCAGCTCACACCCCTGAGCCAGGCAGGCTCCAGGTGACTCTCCTGCTCTCTCTGAGTGTAGGAATAAGTACATCCGCTCACAACAATACCTGGCTGACTGGCACATTGGGCAAAAATGGCCCTGGCAATCTGCCAGTTAGGGAGGGAGAAGAAACGCTTTTTCTATACACTACTAAGGTTTCGAGGTAGTTTTGCACAGTACTACTGTAGCAATAGATGACTGATGAAAGAGATGGGGATCACATAGTAAGACACTGATCCAGAGATGACAAGCGGGCACAGGCTGGACTCCCAGGGCGCAGTACTATGCATAGGCCAAGGTGGAGGGAATTCAGAAAATAGTTTTACTTTCAGTTATTTCTTCTACATGCTAACATTTGCATCACAATGTCTTCCCTGCAACAAGTGACATTTAATACATATATAGGCAGTGGTCTTTTACAAATAACTTTTTAGAGTGAAAGTTGTTTAAAAACTTTTAATAAATGCTTTACCATGACATGATTAACTTTTCAAAAATGAAATGGTATCAGAAATCTGTGGAAGGGCAGCTAGTATGCAGTTCGAGGGGGTCCCCACAGACTGTGGAAAAAATAAATATCTTTAACAGGATACAAATGACTTGTTTATCCTCTGTTCCCATTTTAATCATGAGAATAGTGAGGAAGTAGCTGGGCCTCTTTCAGAGAGTGCAAAGCGCCTCTTCCCCCCCCCCCCCGAAGCACTTCTTTTTCCCCCAAAGCGCCCTCTTTTCCCCCAAAGCTGCCTTTAGCAAGATACAAGCACTGTTCCCATTCCTCTGAGCTTCCAGTTCCACCATGAGAAAGCAAGGAGATGGTGAGTTCACCCTTCTGTGCTTTCAGCTGATCATGAGAACAGAAAGAAGCTACCAATCCCACCCTCTGATTGTCAGTTGCTGTTCAATTTTGGTATATCCCAAATTGTGCTGAGAAAGCTCTCAGGTTGTCAGGTCTGTCTCTCTTAAAGGCCTCTCTCCTTACTGCTGCAAGAGGTTTCTTACTTCATGTTTTGCTCACTGGAAAAAAAAATCTTCATGGAGTCCACAGCCTGATGATGTGCAGGCATGTATAGACAAACACATGGTATTACAGAACATTTACAGGAGCTAAACAAGGTGTCTGGAGACTTGATTCCAGATGCAGTAAGTTGTTCTGAAACTAAGCAAGACCAACCACACCAGGAAAATATGTACTGAGTTCTGATGAAAAATCAGAAAACTCATCTATACTACTGGCTGCAACCAAGACGGACTATGACCCATTGTTGACCAAACCCATGGATTCTATGTTTTCTGTCTCCTTTGTTGTTTATTATCACCACAGGACTGAGTGATAATGGATGGAATGAGCAGATTCATTATGGCCCCCACCACGTGATCATCACCACATTGATGCAGAGAAGCCCAGTGACTTTGAAAGTCAAATGTTGAAGATGGCAGAGCAAGGCTGTGCAAGGAGTCTTGGTCTCTGATTGACTGGAACCCGGTATGTTTCAGAATCATACTGCTTTCCAAGCAGGGACACCCACTGTGCATTTAGCATTGGCAGGACACCAATTTGCATTATCTTTGAGCCATTGTGTAGAATGGCATTTGTTGGTTACAGCAGAAAATGCTGCATTCTCTAATATATTGCCTTATGGAAATTATACTACAATCTCTTGTGCTGTCTGACATTTCTGGAACAAGCTTTTGTTACAGGTTATTATTTTAGAGGACGCAGTCCCGTGTCCCTGCCCCTGCCTTAATGACATCTGGGGGATTATCAAGCCATATTTTAACAACCTATGTTATTTAAATAAATTATAACGCATAAACAGAAAATGGAGAAGTGTTCTACAAGTAGAAAGGTCGCTTTGGATGAACTTCGTTTGAAAGGATCCTCAAAATGCATGAGTCATGAACAGCATATTGGTAGAAAGGGATTGTTAAAGCAAAGAGGAAGAAGAGGGGATCTCTTTGGGGGTCACTATTGCTGACATAATACAGTAATTAACACAGTCACCCAGCAGAAGTGCTCAAGGAGATAAACTCCTTGATGCTTGTATTTCGTATCTAGCGCCTGCCTGGAGTTCTCACAGAAGCTATCATGCACAGTTCCTCTAGCTCAGAGTGTCCCCCATCAAACTGTGTTCCTGATTTCAATCCCAGTACCTTCATCCACATCTGAAAGCCCCATGTGAAGTCGCAGCAGGTGGAGATGACACTCTGGGAGACTAGCAGATCAATTGCTTTCTCATCCTTCCATCTATCACCTCACAGTCCTGGGAGGCATTCTTAAGATTTCTCAGGAGGTTCTAGTAGAATCAGTCCCAATTACATACAGCAGCAACTGAAAACAAACAAACAGTTCTAATCATTTGAAAGGCAGAATGAAAGACTGAAGACAAAGAGATCTGCTTACTGGTTCTGGCTCCAAATGGCCACCGCAGCCATAGTTAAGTCTGGACTAGGCCCAAGCCAGGAGTCTGCAACTCCTGGGTCTCCCATGTGAGTGGCAGGGACTAGAGCAGTGGTACTGTTTTCCACTGCATTCCCAGGCAGATTAGTAGGGAACTAGATTGGAAGTAGAACAGTGGGGACTTGATATGGATGCTGGCCATCACAGGTGGTAACTTAGCTTACTGTGCGACTATTCCAGTCCCCAGCAACAACTTTGATAGATTTCCTTCCTGCATCCCTCCTTTGTTCGCATTATTCCCTCCCACATCCTGAAATCACTTCCCCAATAAACTACCTAAACTCAACTCTTTGTTTCAAGATTTGTCCTATAGCAAACCAAACTAAGTTACTCTAAGCAAGAATTTTTTTTAAGTCCTTTTCATCTCCTGAACAATAAATCCAATTGCATTTTTTGCCTTTGGAACTGTATTTTTAATTTTATTGGAAGAACATAATGGATTCTATTATAGTCATTAGCTCTCTGGAATGTCTGAGATGTTGTGACATGTTAAATCACTGCCATTGAAATGCTGCTTAACATTGAACACACACATGCACACACACATGATTCGTGTCTATTTTGAGCAAACACCTACTGAACACCTGCTAAACACCAGGCACTGGGTTTGGCATAGGAATTCACTTTCTGCTCATTCTGCCTTACAATATTTCATTCATTGTGCTGCTGAAGCCTGGAAATATTCTTTCCAAGAGGGTGTGGCATGTCTCTGGAAAATGTAAACTTTTGAGTGTCAACCTTTGCAAACACTATTTTATGTATTTAGGTATTTATCCTGCCTAGTAAGATGTGTATCTTATCTATTTCTTGGTATGCTTTTGTAAAACTACTCTTGATTTCAGTCATAGTCATAAGTGATAACAGGACGTGTCTTAGGTCTTTAAAAGATTAACTGGAAAAGTGTCATGTACATGGTAGGTACTCAAAGTTATGATTGCATTATTAAAGGGCTCATGAGGATTAGTTAAGAATCAAAGCTCTTTGGATGAGTACACGGCATTCAAACTCATTTATACCACGGTTAAACAGAAATTCTCTCCCAGAATCCCTTGATCTGCCTTTTAGCTTCTTCATTTTTGACAACACACTATTATGGACTACAAGAGAGGTCCTGGTGTCTTCAGCTTAAGCACACACAATCTCTGCGCACTCTCTCTATGCCCTGAAACCTTCCCTGCTGTCAACTCCATTTCCTTTCTTTTGGAGTCTACTTTCATCTGCGTGTTGCCTGATTTGTCTGTAATCTGTGCATGTATATTGATGGTGCTTTAACCTTAGTACAGAATTTGTAGTGGTGGGAATTGAAGGCCTTTTCGTGTTCCTGTGAATTAGATGTTTTAGGGAAAAATAGTCTTTTAAGTGTCTTCAAGTCTCAGCTTGTTTTGAGCCAACTGCTTGTGAACCTGTTAAGAGCTGAGAGAAGGTTGAATTACAGGTCTTGGATGTTAAGACTGACCAATTCTTGCAATTAGTCTGCCAGACATGATTAACACCCATGAACAGATTCTGACTTATTTAGAAAATAAGTTAGGTAATGAGAACCATAATTTAAATCAAATCCATGGATAACTGAAAATTATTTTTTACTATGAGATCCTGCCTTCTTGTGTCCCTGTCTACTGTGTGACATGTGGAGGCCTAGCAGAAGCAAATATCCTTTGACAGAGGTTCTGGAGAGTGAGCATTAATTGTAAATGATAGTTTCTCATTATTTATTCATTGGCTGAATAAATACTTACTAAAGGAAGGTTTGGGGGAATGAACTGAGCTGTAGACTGTAGAGGACAGAGAGATTTAAGGTGGCCTGTGTTTTTATTTATTTATTTATTGGAGTACATTTTAGATAGTACAACTCCATGTACTCATTCCTGATGCTTAACTCATTGGGAAATAGATGCAGAATTCAGTGTACGATAACACACATCAGCGTGTGACTGATCAGTCTGCACTGGGGGACGTGGCTGCACTGCGGTTGTAATCTAGCTTCGTACGATCATCTGCCCTCTTACCCGCAGTTACAGGTGCAGAAGCCCTGTTATGGAGAACTTACTCTCCAGGGAGGAGCATGTACAAAAAAGGGAACTGATGCAGAAGAGAGATCTCAGATGGGATCAGACATCTTTCAACCTTACCGACGGTGCAAGATAATCTGAGAAAACAAAACTCTCTCCAACACCTCTCTCCAACTAGGCTCCTCTCTTTTTAGAGTAAAAAGCAGAGATGGGACAATGCGATTTTCCTATACCACAAGGCAGCTGGTGGTATAGACAGTCTGACCTTCCGCTCTGAGAAGAGGATAATGACTTTGTAACACAAAATCGTCCAGACTTACTGGTGTGTTCATAGAGATAGCTCAAAGAAAACACAACTTGCACGGACTTCACTTTGATCTATTTTTGTTTTTTTAATGATCCAACAAGCTTTTTCAGTGTCAAAGATCTGCTAGCTCTGACTGACACATTTATCAACGCATATTTATGAGCAGTTTCAAATGTGTTGCTGTGGAAAACAATTCTTCAAAAAAGGGTTGGTGATTTGCTCCATGTGTGGTTATGAGAAATGTGCAAAAGAACTAATGAAAAAATGCATAGTCAAATAAAGGGGTAAGTCATGAAAAATTATTTTTCAACCTTCAGTTGGATACTGTGAGTCTTCACTTTCTAGAGGGAGGAGAAAATAACAAGTATTTATTGATCTTATTTATTAATGGAAAACATCCTGAGCATTAAATGTGGAAATTGCACCTTTGGAACAAACAGGAGCACTGTGAAACACACTTGGAAAAGTGGTAAATTGGGATTCAGAGCAGGCAGCATTTCTTTGGTCTAAGCAGTCAGCAAAAGCTTTGTATTGATCGTGGATCTTCACTGGGGACTGGCAAATGGGAGAATCTAGCAATAAAGCAAGGAGATATTCTAGATAGATAAATAATATTGGCCCAGAGTTATTACAGGGAGAATGAAATGATTAAAACATGTTTTAAAAATAGAAGGGATAAATGTCTCTGTGTTTAAGGTGTATTTTACAAATTTTGTGTTTATTAATTGTTTTTTTTTTTATCAAGAAAGCAGTTTGTAGAAATCCGAAAATTCCAAAAAGCAAAAAGAAGGAAATGCATAATGGGGTTCCAGCTCCTAAAAGAAATATCTTGGCAATTTAAAGTTTTGATGCATTGTTAAAGAGAGACGAAAGAAGCAAGTACAGTCGAAATGTATGCAGGAAGGACAGATTTCAGTGAGTCCACACAAAAGTGTTTTCTGGGGACTCTACAACTGTGCTGGTCTTGACTTTCAGAGTGGTGTTCACCTTCCATGACAGTGACCCGAGAAGCGGTGGCCCTGGTGTTTTCTGCACAAGAATGTCAGGGTGTGCCCCTGACCCTACTTCTGTTGGTTTCTGCCACCTGCTTGTGACTCCTGGATGTCACTTGAGTCAATGTAATTTTGCGTGTTTAGGCTTAACTGCTTAGTGTCATGACCATTTTGGAAAATCTTAAAAAAAAAAAAAAAATAAAACAACCTAGGAAATCCTTGCTGAAGCTAAGGTTTGCTAACTAGTATCTGAGGAATGGAACTTTCTCGTCTGCTTTGGGATTTTAATTACGTGGAGGTGATGGGTGCATTCAAATTACCTGTCTCTTCCTTGAGCAAGCCACCAGGAGGGCAAACCACAGATAGTTGCCTTGGGAACCCAAACACAGCACACCTGCTCCCGAGGGAGTGTGTCTGGCGTCAACCTGGCACCGGAAGCGTTCACTCATTGTGGACACACCCAGCTCAAGTGGAGGTAAAGCCATCAGCGCTCTGCTTTTGACTTTACTGTTCTTTTGGTAACTGAGTATTTCCATAACGTGATTATTCATAGAGGTTTCCAGATGTTTTCTGTGGGTATGCACAATGGATGCTAAACTTTTTCTTGATTCTTGGAAATTTTGAAAATTCTAGCCCTGGTGCATGTAGGCAACATTCTGCCTTCATAATTTTGATAATCAGAATAAAATAAAATGATATTTATTCAATTTCTATTAGATATCAAGCTCTGTGCTAGATGTCTTATGCTTCTGTTTTAACCTTCACAATAAACTCTTGGTAAGACATTGCTTGCATTTTATTGTTGAAGAAACAGATTATGAAACGTTTAGTCATTTGCTATCTTAGTGCACTTTGTGTTGCTAAAGAAGGGTATCTACAACTCTGCAGTTTATAAAAACCGAGGTTTATTTCTTGAGTTTTGGGATCTGAGAAGCCTATGTTTGGTGAGGGCCTTCTTGCTGCATTATTCCATGGCAGACAGTGGACAGGCCAGAGAGCATGAACATGAACACAAGAGTGTTCATCCACACTTTGAGGATGCTACTCTGATAGATTAAACACTTGTTAGGGCTCAACTGCCTAACTGTTGCATTGGAGGTTACATTTCTTAATATGTGCACACTGGTGGAGGGACATATTTTAACATATGCCAAACAGCCTGAAGTATAATGAGGGACTGAAGACTAAGTTTTTGTTTGTTTGTTTTGTTTTGCTAAAGCTTTATCTAGTCTTCCACATGACATGTGACTCATCAGCTGCCGGAGGCTAGTCATAACACATTTAAAACTTTCCAAGTTTCCTTTCTAGCTTACAAACCAAACTCTTTCTGTAGCATGTGTTAAGTCGAGGCTATTATAAATGTATGAGCCTAATATTGCACGAGTTTTTAGAGGGATGCTTAGAATTCGAGGTTTCTCAAGAAGAATCTGATCCAGTCACTTGGTGAGATTTCTTGGTGAGGATGCCAGCATTGTGGCATCCACAGGCACCAAGATCATTGAGTGATGACCCCAGTTTGCCACCTCACTTGGTCTATTCAGATGCTTACACTGGATCTCCATAACTGATCCAAATCTGAACACTTCAACCTGGAGTTGAAAATGCACCACACCATGCTCTCACTTTATCTTTGACTCAATTTCTGGTCACTGCCCAGTAGCCTCTCTCCATCCTGAACAGGTAGGCTTCCCGTGGCTCCTGCAGACACTGCTCCTCAGATCTCTTCTCTGCACATCTGTATTTGCTCCACCCCTCCAGGACCAGGAGAGCTTTCCTCACAGATGCTGTTTTCTGGGAAACTCCATTTTGAACAATGACCCCAGAGTGTGAGGCCTTGTGAGAGTTAAGCCCTCAAACTGCAAAGGAGAGGAATTGAAAGGGAGCGCTTACTATTTATTCCAGTCTCCATTGGAGCAGTCCTTCTTTTTCTGTTTGATAGACAGGGATCTCTTTCAAAAAAGTTTCACATTTTCCATTTTGGTTGTATTGTAAGCATCACATAGGGGCGTTTACAATGGGGCTTCTGAAGATCAGATTTCAAACTGAAGTGTTGACTCAGCTTAAAAACACCCTACAGGTGACCTGCCTATTAAAATCAGAGTGCTAATTTATTAATTCGGATTGGGAAATAAAACATTAAGAGGACTGGAATGTCTTAGTCGACCTACCTAGGCCCTGCTCCCTGGAAAGCCAAACTGTGCCCTGGGTGTTTTGAATGTGGAAATAGAACCAGAGGTCATACGAACCTAGTCCTATTTCTAAGTTAAGATAAATCCAGAGTTTCAATTGGTGGTTCTCAAACCTTCATATGCTTCACTTTGATTTGGGTACCACCTTCAGAGCTGACAATTTGTATGTATTTAGGAATAAGAATTTCCAACATTTCCAAGAAGTTCCCAGGTGGTATCCATACGGCTGGTTTGAGATATTCAATTTGAGAACCACTGCTTTCAATCATAGGACGCCATTGTGCACATGTGCAGAAGGTTGATATCATTAACAACTTTGAGATTATTTTTTTGTGTGACCTTACTAATTCATAATTCCTTTGCCTTTTTTTCAAACCTCTGTGAAAGCATGAATGCAGTGGATTAATATTACAGTTGCATCTTCGATCTGCATTTCTGGAATTACTCCCAGTCCACCCAGCTTACTAACAGTGTAAATGTCCTCTGATCCTTTTGTCAAACATCGCAGCTATTTGGTTTTTTTTTTTCCTTTCTTTATCCAACATATCATGTGGGAGCTAACTCACTCTGATTTTAATAATTTTTATAGGAAGCCATATTTCTTTTGGAGCAGAAAACCTTCATGCTTATTGCCGTTCATAGTTCTTTGATTCCATTTTTCCATCATATCCAGTATTCAGTGAATGTGAACAATGGGACTCTTCTTCTGGCTGTTTTTGTTATGAGGTAAGAAAGCAAAAGACACTTGGTTTTAATTTATCACCAATAGAGATTTCCTGCCTAAAAGTTTAACAAGATCATGAGTCACAGTGTCATGGACATATGAAAATAAGCTGTGACCCACGGCCTGAGAAGAACTGGACCTAAGCTAATGAGGACCAAGTGATGTGAGTACACAGCACAAACACAGTCGTTGATGCTTTCTGTGTTTCTCCTATTATCGTTCAGGCTCCCGGAGGAGCTGGCTCTCAGGGGCTCCAAGAAGCCTTGAACTATGGGATTCATTGTGTGAATGTGACATTCAGGGCAGTGGAATACATATAGATGCTGACTACACTTGGAAATGGAACCCTTATTCAAAATATCTGAGAATTTTGTTTTTCAGTTTAGTGGCTCTTAAAGTATTCCTCATGACCAATCTGAAATATTTATAATATACTCATCTGGCATATGATTTTTGGTGACTATGCAAGGTCTTCAGTATCCGTAGATAATCTAAGACAGGTATCTATCTAGGACCTTCTGACCTTTCATCTCCTGGGCTTAACTGGCTTGCCACAGTATATTGCGATAAGGAGGTTGGTAGACTCTACAGCAATCTTTCAGTTTAGAGGTTCCAATCACTGACGTTTGTTTCAAGGCTGGATAATAAAGAAGCTATTATTATCCCATTATTTCTTTGTGGGACCAGAGGGACTCTAATGTTTGCTCCTGGGCTCTTTACAAAGAAGACAACAGGAAAAATATATTTTTAAATCAGTTTCCCCCTGCCCCCAACACATAACCAAGTTCCATCTTTGAGAAGAAAAGCATTTTTTTGAAGCCATGAATTAGGATTAAATTATACATCTTCAATCCCCCTTTGGTAACTTGTATAAGTCCAACATAAAATGGTTCCTGGAATTCTTCTAAGAGAAAATATGACTCTCAATAGAAGCTTATTTTAAAGTCTAGGTTATAAAAACCAGAGCATTGGGCATGGCATAAAGCAGCAGCCCTGAAATCTATAATTATGTCATCTTGCTTTATTGCCTCACTTCTTGCCTCAGAACTTTTACAGATAAAATCACATAGACGGTACAATGTTTCTGGTGTTCTGCACCTCCACATCCCACTCTAAGCAGGAGTCTTGCTACCTTAATCTTTTATCACATCTTTGTGCATGGCTCTATTAGTTCTTAATTTATATGAAATTAAGACAGGTTGACCATCTGGGCAGGAAGTGGGAGGCAGGAAGAGAGTGCAGATTTAAGGCCTTAAGCTTTAAGATTATTGGGCCCAACTGATGTCTTAGTGGCTAAGTCCTTACCTTGGAAGTGCCAGGATCCTGTATGGCCTCTGGTTTGTGTCCTGACTGCTCCATCTCCTGTCCAACTCCTTGCTTGTGGCCTGGGAAGTAGTGGAGGATGACCCCCAAAGCCCTGGGAGCCTGCACCCATGCAGGGGGAACTGGAGGAGCCTCTTAGTTTTGGATCGGTTCAGTTCTGGCTGTTGTGGCCACTGGGGGAGTGAACCAGTGAATGAAGGATCTTTCTCTCCTTCCCTCTATAATTCTGCCTTTTCAATAAATAAATAAATATATGTACATATTTACATATATGTATATTAAAGAAGAGTATTTGACTTGTCTTAGATGTTTGAGGAAATATCTTCTTATAATTTCAGGTCCTTTTGTCTACCACTAAAACTGAACTAATTTGATAAATGACAGTGTTATTTATGAGATCTGTTTTGCTATTTTTTCCCCATATTTTCAGTCTCCATGGTGTAAGTAGAAGAATCACCAGCTTTGAGTTTCTGATGATTTCAAATTGGATTGTAAAAAGAAAGGACAATTTATATGTGTGTATAAGCTGTATATTCCAAATGATGTGGTTCTCATCCCTCCAAGTGGCAGTGCTAAATTTGCAAGTTCTTCAGCAGTTCTTCCATTAAGAGGTAGAATTTGTTTCTCTACCTCTTGAATCTGGGTGAGCTTGTGACTTCTTTGATCTACAGAGTACAGAATTCATACATCTGGGAGAGCTCACAAGCAATTTCTGTTTGGCTTGCCAGGGGTCTGTTTGCTCCTACCCTAACCTGCACCCCCGAGGCAGCTGCTCTGTGAGGAAGCCCATTTCATAGCTGTGTGTATGATACTGTTTAAACCTCATCTAGGAGGTGTGATGAGTTTAGGGTCATCTTCAAGATTACTGGGTTTCTCACGAACTGAAGGCTAAAATGAGGAAATTTTTTGAATTTAAGGAAAAAACCATTCTCTCTACTTTCACATGAAAAAGGCATTTTAGAATTATCAGAGAATTAATTTCGATTATGTGGGCAGTGTGGTAATGGGCTGGTTCTAATTTGAATTTGGGAAAAAGAAGTAGAGCCAAGTACCTAGACGGCTCAGTTTTGGCTGACATATTGATATTGACATCTGGGTTTTGTTGGCTGCTGCCTTTGAAAACAGGGCTCTAGAATAAATCACTTTCAGGAAAGCTACCTTGACATTGTACAATTGAAATGCTGAGGACAGGTTTGTACAATATCTTTTGAACACTCTCAACTAAGTATCTGCGTTATGATCTGTTGTGATGAGGCGGCATGATAGCTTTAATGTGGGGAAGTCCAAATAACTCAAGGTTACCGTACGTAGGTATGGCCCTATCCCACAATTTTGGGAAATCGTATGAAAATTCTCATTCAGTTGACTGGGAGTTACCCTAGCCTGCGCTGCGCATTTGGTCTCACTGATGGCTCTCTCACTGGTTACTCCAGATGCCTGGTACTTACTTGCTGAAGATGCAAAGGGAAGGGACTATGCACCATGGCCACTAACATATTTCTCTGCAAGGGTAGCCGATCTTCCAACTTCTTCACTATAGATGACTTTTGTCTGTTTTTAAACATGATATTCATGGAATAGTTTCATTTTTCTTTTTCCATTGCTGAGTGGAACTATCCATTTCCCTGCTGTGTTTTTTATTTTTGTTTTATTTTTTGTAGTTAAGAATAAAGCTGCTATGAACAATCCTGTCTTCTTTTTTGATGGTCAGAAGTACATGAATTGTTGGGAGTTAGGGTCATTGGCCTTAAAGGAAATGTTCATTTTCCAAAATGGAGAAATCAATTGCATCTGTATTATACGTGATATTTCGGGATAAAATATTATGAAGTCTTGTTAAAAATGCACATTTTTCATTTCATATACCTTGGCTAGAGTCTAAGAATCTAAAGATTTTATTTATTTTTATTGGAAAGTCAGATATACAGAGAGGAGGAGAGACAGAGAGGAAGATCTTCTGTCCGATGATTCACTCCCCAAGTGTCAACAATGGCAGGAGCTGTGCCGATCCGAAGCCAGGAGCCAGGAGCTTCTTCCAGGTCTCCCACATGGTGCGGAGTCCCAAGACTATGGGCCATCCTCGACTGCTTTCCCAAGCCACAATCAGGGAGCTGGATGGGAAGCAGGGCTGTCAGGATTAGAACCAGTGCCCATATGGGATCCCAATGTGTGCAAGGCGAGTACCTTTAGCCACGAGGCCGCCGCACCGGGCCCTGACATCTGTATTTTTTAAGTTCTCAGTGGTTGTCAAGGCTACTAGTTTGTGGGCCACACTAGCTTCTAGACTGATGTTATGTATGTTCTTTTCTAGTATTTTTGACTTATAAAAGCTTTTGGGGAGGTTAGCATTATGGCACAGTGGGTTCAGCTGCCTCCTGTCATGCCGGAGTCTAATATAAGCAGCACATCAAGTCCTGGCGGCTCCACTTCTGATTCAGTTTCTTGCTGATACATTTGGGAAGGCAGCAGAAGAGGGCCCAAGTGCTTGGACCTCTACCACGCATGTGGAACACCAAGCTGGAATTTTAGACTCTGGGTTTTGGTCTCGCCAAGTCACAGGGGTTGCAGCAATTTGGGGAATGATGGAAGATTCCTCCTACCTCAAACTTTCCTTTTGCTTCTTTAACTCGTTTTCAAATAACCAAAATAATTATTTCTAAAAATGTCTGTTTGAAATATTTGCTCTTTATCATAATTTTATTACATACATTTTAACAAGTCTTTATTTAAAAACTCAAAATATCTTCCTTTAACCATTTCCTTGATTTCTTTAACCATTCTTTTCTTTCCAGGATACAGTATGTGTCCAGTTTTCTGAAGGTATTAAGTGTGGCTTTTTTGGTAGTTTTCTTCCATATCCTGTATTTTTTCTGCCTACTTCTCAGAATTCCTCTAATAAGACATTTTCTCAGTTTTCTGGTGACTCTGGGATGTTTATTCATATTTAAGTGCAGCTCTAAGAGGTTGATTGATGTTTTCACCTGTAGATGGGAGTGGGGCATATTAACTGGCTAGTAAAATCCACTGAGGGCATCAGTGGGCTGCCTTTGCCAACGTGGAGCCCCTAAACCATCTCTCTCGGTGTGATTTTGCAGGCTGTTCCCGTTCTCCATAGATGGATTCCAGGATCCTGTCCCGAGGCTGGGAGCAGTGCTGTTAGTGTCCATACCGGCTGTCTGGGGTTCTGTGAGTAGAGCGGGCACACAGCTTCAGGGTAGATGCTTGCTTCCGGGTGTTTATCTGAAAAACCAGCTCCTCTCCTGGTTTATCTGCTCGGATGTCTGTGTCATCAGAGCATGGCCTTCTGCCTCTTCAGGGAATGTAACCAGGAAGCTGGCTCACTTCGTTGACCTGCCTGAGGGTGGGCTTCAGAGATGGGACAAACTTCCGGCCTTCCATAGAAAATGCAAGTCCCTATCTCCTGCATTTGGACTTGCATCTGAACATAACCTTCCGTGTCAGCACAAGTGCTAGGCCTGTGGGGGCTACAAAGGGCAAGTTGCTTCCCTTCTCTCTGACATCCTTTCTTTGCAAGCATTTAGTTGTGATTTTCTCGGCTCTGTAAGTCAGTTATCACTTTCATCTGCTTCTGTCTTATAACAATCTGTTGAAAAATTTTCATGAGTATTTGTCCCTTTGGATTTATCAGTTTAAAAATTCCATTTCTGCTGTTTTGGCAGGAATGAAAGTCTTACCTGTTTTCTATTTGCTTTCCTACACCTCGCCCATATTCTGAGGCCCATAACACAGACTTCTCTTAACCTGAATAGTCCAAGCTACCTGTCCCCTAAGAAGTCATGACAAAAGGCCGTGAGCTCCGTAGTATCCAAGGGCCACAGGAGGCACTTCTGGAATACTCCTTTTCCATGGGGCTCCTCTGCGAGGCACTCAGTTTTGTTTATTGGTGCTTTGCTAGCTGCGGGCCCATGAAGGAAAGCTATTCACACCAGTCCAGTGGGCAGAGCTCTTGGGAAAGCCCTGGGCTTTCACCTTACCACTGGTGTCTGTGAGTCATGAGCTTGGAGCGTGGCCATGTCATCATTTAGGATGATGGAAACTTACAAACAGTTGAATTTTCCAGCCGGTGTTCTATTTCCTATGCTTTTATTCCTAGTGATGTTCACAATAATTCACATCAAGTCTTGCTCAACAGGAATCCCGCCCTTCCTGCCTTTTGTTTTGACTTCTATATTCAGCCTTCTTTCTAGGATTAAGATACAGATTAAGGAAGGGTGGCTTTGTCTACTTTGCTGTTCACTGAAATTCACAATGAGTCAATGAGATACTAATTGTGACATGCTTTTTTTTTTTTTTTTCTGTCAGGGGTGGTGGTGGTGGTTTCTGAGATCCTAGACCGTATTTTTAGATGATTTCAAAGTTTAAGAAAAGTGACTGACACACTTGAGGTTTTCTGTCTCCAACCAGCAAAACTTTCTCTTTAATCAAATTTAAAGTGTACAGTCAAAACAAAAGGAGCTTTGGGCTTCAGTGTTGTTTCCATTTCATTCAAGTTAATTATGTTCTTTTGACCCGGAAAGACATACAGTAAAAGTCCATAAGGAAAGAGAGAAAATGTCATCCTCAATTGTATGGGCCCTGGAGATGTTACGTTAGAGGCATTTAAAATATTCCTTACTTGAGAGAGAGAGAGAGAGAGAGAGAGAGAGAGTTCATCCGCTGTTTCACTCATCAAATACCTGCAAAGGTTGATTCTTGGCTACAAACAAAATCAGGAGCCAGGAACCCAATCCAGGTCTCCTAGGAGAGAGTGGTAGAGACTCATTCATTGGAACCATTACTGCTGCCTCCCATAGTCTGAATTAGAGGACTCCGGATCAAGCGCTGGGGTTGGGTCCTGAATCCAGGCTGAGTGTCAAGAGCTGGGGCTGTGGGTGTATTAATCTGTAGGCGAAACGTCAGGGCCTGGTAGATTTTTTTTTTTTAATTGCAACACTCTCATGTGGGCGGTGTGGATGACTTAACGTAGTGGAAAAGCAGGGCTGAGAAGCAATGTTCAAACATACAATTAGTTCCACTGACAACTCTATTTCTTTCCAGTTATGTAAATTTTTTTCTGATTCTTCATTTGTCAAACTTCACAAATGTTAGATACAAATGTAAAGGCAAAGTAGGGGAAATGAACTTATGAAGCACATGAAACTAATACTGAGTTGTTCAGGACATTTAAATGTTAATTTATGGGCAAGTGCTGGCACAGCAAGGAAGATGCTGCTTGGAATACCTGCATCCCAGCTTGGAATGCCTGAGTTTGAGTCAGGACTCAGCTTTTTGCGAATGCACACTCGGAGAGGCAGCAGGTGTTGGCTCAAGTAATAGCGGTCCTGTGATCTATGTGAGATACTCAGACTGAGTCCCAAGTGCCTTCCTCTGTCCCAGCCAGTTCACAATTGTTGTGGACATTTAGGACGCAAATCAGAGGATGGAAGACTTTTTTTCTGTCTCTGTCTTTCTTTCTTTCAAATAAATTTTTAAAAAGAAATCTTAAGAATTAACTGAGATATCCCACTAATTTCTAATATCAAAATGTTACTCAACATTTAAAAACTTGTAATTTGAAATAAGAGCATTTTGTAAAGCACTATGAATACTAGCCATTATGAAGAATTGGAATGTTCATTTTTTAAAAAATTACTTACTTTTATTGGAAAGGCAGATATACAAATAGGAGGAGTGACAGAGAGGAAGATCTTCCATCCTCCGACTTACTTCCTAAGTGGCCGCAATGGTTGGAGCTGAACCGAACCAAAGCCAGGAACCAGGAGCCTCTTCTGGTTCTTCAATGTGGGTGCAGGGTATAAGGCCTTGGGCTGTCCTCAGCTGCCTTCCCAAGTCACAAGCAGGGAGCTGGATGGGAAGCAGTGCTGCTGGGATTAGAACTAGGATCCCAGTGTGTGGACGGCGAGGACTTTAGCCACTGGGCGATTGCACTGGGCCGAGACTGCTCAAATTTTGAGACCTAATTATTACAACAAAGGGCCAAAAATAACATATAGGATGGTAGATGTGGGATTGTCCTACTCCAGCCCTGGAAAGGATAATCTGTAAGGTTCTGTGTTTCATCCTTCAGGAGGACAGCCTGCAGGATCATTTCACACAAATGTTCAGAAATTCCTGTGTGGAACTGCACTCCAGTTGCAATCAAGAGGAATTCAATCAATCATATACCCCTTACTGATTTTTTTCCCTTGTGTATCCATTGGTCTCTGTTCTTCCACTCTAGCTTCCTAAATTGTTCTTTTAAATAAATGTTCAGTAGCCAGTAGCTCATTTCTGAATCTGTTTTTGAAGGTGCTTAGTCAAAGATGCTATTAAAAGACAACTCTAGGCAGGATGATGGACAAAGATGGAGTTCAGGAAATAGGGAATGCTGGAGGAAGTCAAGAACAAAGTCAAGGATTAGTGGGAGGTTGCAACTGAATTTGGCTCAAAACACGAAATTTGAGGTGTCGCTGAGATGATTATGTAGTGGAAAGACTGAGCTGGGGAAAACTGGAGACTTTGAAACATCAGCTTAAAATTCAAGGAAGAGAATGAACTCAAGTAAGTGACGAGGCGGTTCAGAGAGGAGAGGTGGCTAGAACCATGGACGACTCTAATATCTTAAGGCTGAACAGAACAAAAACATTTGTGTTGTGTTCACTATTACTTTTGTTAGCTGTTAGGGAATGTATAGCACATAGTAATGACCAGTAACTGTCCATAGAGTAGACCAGAAGAGACTGAAGACGTGGCCAGAAGGCTGGAGAGCTAGGAGAACTGGCTATTTCTTATCACAATGGGGAAACAATCAAAAAGCTGGAAACTGAGCTGGGTCAAGCTAAGACAAGTATTCAAGAACTAACAGACACTATTAAAAGGCCAAATATAAAAGTTATAGGAGTTCCAGAAGGTGTAGAAAGAGAAGCTGAGTTTAAAAATGTATTCAATGAAATATTAAAGGAAAATTTCCCTAATCTAGAGAAAGAATTAGGGAAGAACATCTAGGAGGGGCACAGAACTTCCAACAATTGAAATACAGAGGAATGGCAATTAAATTCACAGATGACCTCTCACACGAAACTCTACAAGCCAGAACAGAATGGAGTGACATAATCCTGATTCTAAAAGCAAAAAAATTGTCTGTCCAGAATAATGTATACAGCAAAGCTTTTCTTTGTCTTTGAAAATGAAATAAAATTCTTCCACAGTAAATACAAGTTAAAAGAATAAGCCTCTTCTAAACCTGCCCTACAAATGATCCTTAAAGATGTTCTCTTGGGCCCGGAGGCGTGGCCTAGCAGCTTAAGTCCTCGCCTTGAAAGTCCCAGGATCCCATATGGGCGCCGGTTCTAGTCCCAGCAGCTCCACTTCCCATCCAGCTCCCTGCTTGTGGCCTGGGAAAGCAGTCAAGGACGGCCCAAAGCTTTGGGACCCTGCACCCGCGTGGGAGACCCGGAAGAGGTTCCTGGTTCCCGGCATTCGATTGGCGCAGACCGGCCCGTTGTGGCTCACTTGGGGAGTGAAACATCGGATGGAAGATCTTCCTCTCTGTCTCTCCTCCTCTCTGTATATCCGGCTTTCCAATAATAATAAAATCTTAAAAAAAAAAAAAAAAGATGTTCTCTTGACAGTTAAGAGGAATAGCACCTACCAAAACCAAAAGCAAATGTGAACAACATCTCAGTAAAATAACAGAAGACTAAACCAATGAACATCCCATTGTCGAATGACAGGAAAAAATTATCACTTATTTTTTTTTTTTTTAAAAATCAAGTGTCCCAGGCCACAATCAGGGAGCTGGATGGGAAGTGGAGCTGCCGGGATTAGAACCAGCGCCCATATGGGATTCCGGGGCTTTCAAGGGGAGGACTTTAGCCGCTAGGCCACGCCTCCGAGCCCTTATCACTTATTTATGTTAACCCTGGATGTGGATGGCTTGGACTCATTGGTCAAACGTCATAGATTAGTAGACTGGATTAAAAAAACAGAACTCATTTATTTGTTGACTACAGGAGTTACATCTAGCCAACAAAGATTAGTGGAAACTATATCTCATGAATTTTGAGGTTTTTATTTTTAGTTTCAATTCTTCAAAACACCTTTTTTCTCATTAAATTCTTCACTGACTCATAGATCATATAGTAGGATCATTTTCTTCAAAAAGGCTTTTGATCTCCCTTTTCTTTTCCTTAGTGACACATTGGTAATTCAGTACCATGTTGTTTAACATCATGGCGTTGTAAGTTTCAATTATTTTTTTCCTGTTGTTGATTTTGTTTTGTGGCTTTTCACTTGGGGGGGGATGTACAGTGACTTTGTAATGGAGAGTGACGTGTCTAAATTTGAGGATATAGTGCAGTGTGTATCCCTACTTCTAGATTGAGGATGGATACCCAGTGAAACTGTTGGATGTGTCTTGACAATTGGATGCTGAACACTCTGTCATTGTCCATGCCCTCAATAATGGACTTATGGCCGTTTATGAGGAACTATGCTGTTGTAATGATTTGGCAGAACTTGGGGGTGGGGAGGAATTTGGGGAAGGGACAGGGGAAATCCTAGGGCCTATGGAACTGTATCATAAAATGATAATAATAATTAAAAAATGAAAAACAAACGCTGGCAAAAATGTGGAGAAAGAACACTTAAATAAAATTGGCAGAAATGTAAATTAGTGTAGCCACTGTGGAACAAATAGTTTGGAGAGTTCCTGAAAAATTATAAGAGGACTTGCCATATGATTTAAAAATGGCACTACTGGGTTTTTACCCCAAAGACTTGAGCACCATGAGTGAAAGATGAAGCTGCACCAACACACTTTTAGCAGCATTGTTCACGATTCCCAAAGTCTCGGATCTATCAAGGTTTCTATCATAAGATGAAGGAGATTTGGCATATATACACAATGGAATATTATTGAGCCACAAAGAGAACAAAATTCTACCATTTGCAGCAAAATGAGGTCTACTGGAGGATATAATATAATAAGCCAGTTCCAGGAAGACAGATACCATCACTGTAAATATGGTTTGTTAAAGCTTTGTTTTATACCTTTATCAACCCAGTGGTAAAGACTGCTTCCTGGTCTTTTGGCTAAGACCAAGTGTAAGACTATTAGCTAATGGGCCCAGATCAATGTCTCAATGACTAAATCTTCACCTTGTAAGGGCTGGCATCCCATATGAGCACCACTTCATGTCCTGGTGGCTCTGCTTCCCATCCAGCTCCCTGCCTGTGGCTTGAGAAAGCAGTTGAGAATTGTCTAAAGCTTTGGGACCCTATGCCCATGTGGGAGAACTTGGTGGAAGTTCCTGGTTCCTGGCTTCTGATTAGCTCAACATGACCCTGCGGCTGCTTGGGGAGTGAATCAGCAGATGGAAGATCTTTATCTCTGTATCTCTTTCTCTCTGTAAATCTGCCTGCCTTTCCAATAAAAACAAATAAATCTTTGAAAAAAAATGTTATTCTAAAATAGTTTTGGTGATTTGTGATTATATTAAAATTTCCTACATATGGATGAAATGATCATATTTCTTCTCAGTTTTTGTTTATGGCCAATGTCTGCATTCCCACTAAACTAAGATCTTTTGGCTTTTTTTAACATGTTAAACTTCTTGCTCAGTGAAGTATTATGCCTTTTACTGTACTGTGGTGTTAGGAGTATGTTATCTCAAATTCTAAAAAAACCAAAAAAAGAAAAAAGAAGTATGGATGGGAAGGAGAGGGAAGTGTGGGAGGAGGGGAATGCCAATGTGTTCTTAGAACTGTATCAGATCTGTTGAATATGTAAAATTAAAATAAATAAATGAACAAACAAAGAAATAAAACCAATGGTTTTCTACTTTGTTGCAGGATAGCAGTGATAGAATCTTCCAACAGTTTGGGGAATGAGTATCTTCATTATTTTAGAAGTAGAAAGGACATGATGCTTGATGTTGTAATTTAGTTGACTAAATGAGGAAACAATGACATTATCATCTAAACTGCATGTTTACATTACAAACTTCAAAAGCAATAATGGTGGCATCAACATTTCAGATTCTCTTCTGTTAATGCCTATTTCTAGGCATTATAAGAATTACCTATTCACCTAGTTTTAAAAGCTCATCTGGAAAATAAAAGCAATTAATTTAGGCCTTTAATAGAAAAAAAAATCTGTCATTAATATTCAAGATTGTTTCTCCTCACTGCGAATTCAAGAAGGTCCAGTTTGCCTCCCAAGGACCACACTTGTTCAAATGCAGGCTTTCCTTTACTCTGGAGTGATGGAGTAAGGATTGGACTGGGAGCCTATTTACTAACTTGTCATTGTAGACACCCTCCTTAACCTTCCCATGCCTCTGTTACCTGCTTAGATTAAATCCTGGCGTTTTAATGTGGAGACTACAGTGTGTGAGAAGCTTCATGGATGAGAGGCATTACACAAAGGCACACAAACACACACACACACACACACACACACACACACACACATTCCTCATTCATGTCTGTGTCTAGAGTTTTTACAAGATCCTGGGTATATTTGCAAAGAAGATTCCACAGTTTTTCCCAGCTTTTCAAAGGCCACGTGACCCCTAAGGGATTAGGAATCACCGACTTGAAAACCTGTTCTTTATTTTTTATTAAAGATTTATTTATTTGTATTGGGAAGGCAGGTTTATAGAGAGAAGGAGGGACAGAAAAAAAAATCTTCTGTGTGCTCATTCACTCCTCAAGTGGCTGCAACGTCCAGAGCTGAGCCAATCAGAAACCCGGAAGCAGGAGCTTTTTGTGGGTCTGCCACACAGGTGCAGGGTCCCAAGGCTTTGGGCCATCCTAGACTGCTTTCCCAAGCCACAAGCACGGAGCTGGATGGGAAGTGGAGCAGTTGGGACATGAACTGGCACCTTTATGGAATCCCAGAGTGTGCAAGGAGAGGACTTTAGCTGCTAGGCTACTGTGCTGGGCCCTCATGCTATTCACTTTTAAAGATGATTTATTTAACAGACAGAGTTACAGAGAAGGAGAGTGGGAGAGTGAGACGAAAGTTCTTTCATTACCGACCCAATCACCAAACACCCATCGTGGCCAGGGCTGGTCCAGGGCTGAAGCTAAGAGCCAGTAACACCACCGGGGTCTCCCATGGGTGCCAGGGGCCCAAGGACCTGGGCTATCTTTTACTGTTTTCCCAGGCACATTAGCAGGGAGCTAGATCCAAAGTGGAGCAGCCAGGACTTGGATTGATGCTCATCTGGAATGCTGGTGCTGCAGGCAATGACTTCACCTCTTGTATCACAGTGTCAGCCTCAAACAATCTATTTCTATAAGTCTTTCCCAGGCCAGGATTTTGTAAAAAAAAAAAAAGTAATTTGTTAATGAGCTTTGCTTTGTTCCTTGGCTTTGACAGATCTGGTCTGGGTGCTAATTGCTCATTTCTAATCTGTGAAGAGATGTGTTCCCAAGTAAGTGAGATACAGAGGCAGTCTTAAGTGATAGCTAATTATCAAAAAGGAGAGAATTGTCAACGAATATTCAAAAACCATCCATTTAAAAAATAAATATGAAGGAACAACCAGAAATAATGGCTACCCTGTTTCAGCTTCTTCTATTACTATTGCTTTTGGCTTCTATATCCCTTCAACTGTTCAGCTCTTCCTACAGGTTTTGCACCCACAAGGATACGTAGGTATGGTGTACATGTTTGTGAATTGGTATAAAAAACAAGGAGACATTGGATTGGAGCTAATGTATTGATGCCTATAATGACCAAGACACAGTGTTTTGGATTAAGAGGCAGTGAAGGAGAAAACAGGCTCGTGGTGTTGAGGATGGCTGATTTCCAACACATCCCACCAAACCCCTTGTACACTCTGCAGAACAGTTCGTCTGAGACAAGTGTCTCATTTTTCATCTACCTTACCTTCTAGTTCTGATAGCTGACTATACCTACCATGGCCAATCAAGTGTAACTCAGACCAGGAGTTATCCCTTGGTCACACAACTCCTGGGAAAAAGTTAAAACACATGCCAATCCAGAACCCACCACAGACTCAGCAGTTACACATACAGTCCACAGACCACATAGCTGTTGCCCAGTTTGAATCTGGATTCTGTAAGGTGCTAAAATACAAGTTTGCAATTTTCTGTTCAAGTTATATATGTCATCATTTATACCATATTTATAAGGAACTCGGTCTTTGCTTCCTCATCTACCCAGGATGGGTGGCTGGTGCTTTGCACACACTTGTTGGGGCAGTGTCTCATGTGTAGGGTGACTGGCAGGTGAGCCACAGGAAAGGTAGCGGCCCCACGGTCTCAGGAGCCCTCAGAAGAGTCCCACTAGGAAGGGACATGTGGGGCTACTCAGCAGGGCAGGGAGTATGAGACCCGGAGGTGCGATTTCAGAGTCTTCCTCAGCCCCTGGGCTCCACCTGCTGCCCCAGGCCTCAGGATTCCTACCTTCTCAACTTGCTTTAGCCCTGAAATGACTCAGGAACAGATATGGAGGGTGGTGGCCAGTGAGGAAGGACAGAGAGGCAAGAAGGCAGGAGAGTTGGTTGGGGTGGGCGCCAGTTGTCCAGTCCAGGTCCTGGGGTGGCAGGAGCCAGGAGGGACTTGGTTCTGAGCTGCCCTGCCATGTTCCTCTCCCCAGCTGGCAGCAATCCCAGTGAGGCACTCATTCAGGCTTGGGAGCCTGGGGGCCTTTTTCGATCCCCTCCCAGGCCCAGGCTCAGAATACCTCAGAGTGGTGCCTGAGCTGGGGCCTGCTGGGTACCCTGAGGGGTAAGGTCCCCTGTTGTCCCCACTGCCCTTACATGCACAGTCCAAAAAAGCACGGCCGTTTGCCACCTGCCATCTTGTGATGCTTCAACGGGCTTTTGCTGGGCCCCAAGCCGCGTTACTGCCCGACACCCGCTCCCTGTTGGGCTCCCCAACACACACCACGCCCTACTTCTCTCAGCCCTTAGCACCTTGGGTAACGGGCGGTGAGTACCCCAGGGTCTGAGGGGATGGACCCAGAAAGCAGCCCCTGGTTACTGAGGAGGGCATGTGTGACACCTTGCAGCTCACCTCTCAGTGAGGGGGCAGCCACACGCCCTGCTGACCCGCGGACAGGTCCCTTGCACTCCCCAGCCCGGCCTTGAGGCCCCCGGTATTGGCCAACCTGCATCCTGGAGAGAGCGCCAGGCAGCGGGATCCCGCGCGCCTCCTGCCGCTGCAGCTCCAGCCGCCTTCCGGAGGAGGGCGTGGCCAGATGGTGTGCGCAGGCCCCGTGTTAGTGTGGGGCTCGGAGCAGGGGCTAGGAATCCAAGGCCATCGCCCTCCCCACCCCAACAATCCCTTCGCCTTCCTCACAGGCACCCCTGCAGGCCACTTCTCCCAGCACCCTGCCGTAAGGAGACCTGGAAAGGTAGGAAGCGGTAGGCTTATGCGCCGAGGCAGAATGGGGCTGGGGTCTGTGCTGCTTGCCCACTACACTCCTGAAGTTGAGGTTCAGGCCCACCGCCTGTGGGGGTGGCCGACCGGGGGGCTGACCTGCAGCTGGGTCATGGTCGTTCACGTTGAAGTGGACCTGACCCCAAAGTGCCTTCTCCCTGCCACCGCCCCAGCCTTCTGTCAGCTATGGGGTAGGGCCCATCACTTTCAAGCCGTGGAAGGCTCAGACCTGCTCCCCCCCCCCCCCCCCCCCCCGACTTGAAGATCCTAGCTGCTTCCTAACGGGGTGGAGCAGGTGGAGCAGATCCGAACGTTCCTGGGACCTCGATGGTTCCGGGAGGTGGGGGGGAAGCAGGGACCGCACAGAGTGTGAGGGCCAGGCTCGGGGGTAGTCCCCCTCACGGCCAGGGAGACATTTTTATCCCAGTGTTGTGGTCAGCTCTGTGAGCATTCCGTGTTGGCTTCGTCTGGACCAGTGATATTTGCTGCCTGTTCCCCTGAAAACAGCAGGGTCTCTGGGACATGGCGTCTTGGGCGGTGTGGCCTTCAGTGTCCTCAGTGTTGACCGCACAGATCTGGGGTCCCACAGACCAGGGTGGGTGGTCCTCGGACACCAGAATTTGGCAGGAGTGGGAGTGAGGACCTCAGATTTGGAGGACTCCTTCCAGAAGCCGCGAGGGATTGGCAGAGAAATCCTGGCGTGACTGACTCCAGACCCATGCCGTCTGGGTTCACATCCAGGTGCCCTCTATCTCCCAGCAAGTTGCTCAACTTGTCTGACCCTGCCTTACTTTCCTTGGGGAAGCGGATGAGCTGAGTTGAGGCCAGGCTGTCATGTTTCTGGGCCTGTTGTGGGGTGTGTGTGACCTCATGTTACACAGCAGCTGGGGCAAGATCCAGCTATGTACCCCGGAGCAGTAAAAACTTTCAGAGGCCGCCAGAACGACTAACTTGCCCTTGCAGGTGGAAGTGCAGCAGAGAAACCCCATTGGGAGGAATGCAGGATTTTCTCCATTTGTTTGAATGAAGTGATCATTCTATGTACCCACACATTTCCAATTTCCATCACTCCTCGTTCCTTCCCGTGCCTCTTGTGTTGCTGGATAATATTTGCCTTTGGCCAGAACAACTTAATTTAGTGGAATTTGATTTAATATCTGCTGGTGACAAATTCTAATCGTGGTTGTCTGGAGATGTATTTATTTGGCCTTTGCATTGATGGTTTATTTTTTCTGAATATGTAAGTTTAGTCTTAGGTTTATCTTTTCACATGTCAAATTGTTTATTCCATTGTTTATGGGTTCCATTGTTTCTGCTAGGGCTGTTGTTTCTGTTGTGGTGCAGTGGAATAAACAGCTGCCTGCATCCAGACTTGTCATATGGGAGCCCTGGTTGGAATGCTGGCTGCTCTGCTTTCAATCCCAATTCCTGCTGAAGCTCATGGAAGTCAGCAGATGACCCAAGTACTTGGGACTCTGCATCCCTGAGGGAGACCTGGGGGAGTTCTGGGCTCCTGGTTTTGTCCTGGCCCAACCCATCATTATTCTCATTATTCTCTCTAACTTTGTCTTTTAGGCAAATAAAAATCTGAAAAAAAAAAGGGCCAGATAAAAATTTCATTTCTGTTTATTTTGTCACTGATTTCTGAGCCTTTGGGGGGGAATGTTTATTCATGCTGTAAGTATTCCTTGTATTTCCTGCAAGAAGGAGGAAAATGCAAAATACACAAATAAGTGCGAATGTATACAAGCATATTTGTTGGTTTTACTTCCCTATGAGTTTCTGCCAAGCTTCACACGACCCAATCTTGTTTAGCTGTGTAATATTTCTTGGAGTTTGAGATTCCTGGTTTTCTAAATGAGGAAGATGGAGAATACAGGGCTTACTAGAGAGCTGTTGAGTGGACAGTGGAATCCTGCAACTGACTTAGTTTTTCAGACACTGAAACTTTTCTTCTCCCAACATAGAGCACCGATCAAGTCTCTGTTGTTGCCGTAGGTTACATGGAGTGATGTTCATTTTTGCATTTTGTGGGGCTGACGTGGAGAACCAGGCAGACCAGGACAGAATGCGTGCAGGCTGCCTTGGTGACCATATTAGGCCTGAGAAAGAAAAGACGCAAACCTACATGATGCAGCTGATGTCAAACTTGGTCCCATGTGTTTGTATCCTGGAGTCCTGGCATTAACCATGTAAACTAACCTGCGTGAACCAGTGTTTCTCAGTTGTTTTTATTAGGGGGAAAAAGATGAAAGAGTGCTATAGAAGCAGGGAGAGAAGAAAGTAATTCAGAGCCTCGTGGCTGGCCTAGCACGGTATGCTGCTTCTTGGGATGGCCCAGAATGGTCCATGTGCAGAGTAGAGGATCAGTTTCTTTGTCTGCCCATTGTCTGGTACAGCTTCCTAAAAGCTGAATCACTTATGATGTATAATTACACTTTGTGCAGTGAGAAAGTTATTTGTTTGTCTTGTGATTTGAATGCATTTAGCAGAATGACAAGGAAACATGGAAAGTGGAGTTTTGTTTAAGTGGTTTCAGCCAACATTCTGTGCTCATATTCACATCTGTATCTGTTCTTTCTATCGGCACACTCAGGGGTTCCTGTTCTTACCTTAGAAGTGCATTGTATTTGTCGAGATCAGAACCCAGCGTCATCTGGAAAGACACTTTAAGAAACAACAAATGGACTGTTTGCCTAGCACCTGTATTCCTGTTACTGCTTCCCAAATCCAAATGGTTGTTTGCTATCAAGGATTGTTATTTAAGGAAGTTCTCTTGTTTTCTTTCTCTTCTATGAAACTTGGTTTTCTCTTTCTTTTGCTTTCTTTTGTTACCAGCTGAAATTCTTGAAACCAGCTGCTTCAGAATGTGGATCTGCTGCGTGGTTACAGTTCACGCAGGAGTTGAATCATGTCAGAGTTTTAAATACTTTTGCTGTTTCTTGCTGCTTATCACAGTTCTCAGTTACTGCATGGACTCAGGATGGGAGGCACGTTTAGGTATCAGAAAGTGATTTTATTTCTGAGACATGACCACAATATGCAATATGAGCAAAAATTGCCTAATGTTTCTTTTCTTAAAATGTACCTATTTATTTTGAATGACAAAGTTATGAGTTGCAGAGACAGAGAGAGAGTAAGAAAGCTTCTGTCTGCTGGTTTACAGCCCACATGGCCACAACAGCCATGGTAGCGCAAGGCTTAAGCCAGGAGCTTCATCCAGGCCTCCTATGTGGAACAGAGTGCAAAGCACTTGGTTCTGCTGCTTTCCCAGGAATATTTTTCAGGGAGATGGATCAGAAACGGAGCAGCCAAGACACACCTAAGCTCATGAATCCTAGTGTTGCACGTGGAGGCTTATCTGCCGTGTCACACACACAGCATTGACTCTATTCGTTTTTTATTTGAGATTTTATTTAAAATGCTATTACACACATGGAGAGGGAGAGACAGAGAGAGAGAATGAATGATCTAATTCACTGACTCACTTCCCAGGTACCTCCAACAGCCAGTGCAGGGAGGGCCAGACTGAAACCAGGAGACTGGAATTCAGTCCACACCTCCCATATTAGTGGCTTGAGCCATTAGTTTCTGCCTCCAAGGGTGTGCATTAGCCAAAATTTGGAATTGAGAATTGAGCTGATGCTGGAACCAGGCAGTCTGATATAGAATGTGGGAGTCCCATCGTCTCAAGTGCGCATTCTCCCCAGATTGCTTAATATTTGAGTGGGACACCATATTAAGCTGTGGATCACTCTTATAGAAACATATAAATTTATGCAAAGAATTGTGAAAACTTTTCAACCTAATATATATTTTGTGGCTTTATGGGCATAAAATATTATATTTTAAAGTAAGAGGCAATAGTTAGAAATATTTGTGTGTATGACATGTGTGTATACATTCTTACACATAATATATTGATGAAAACTCTAAAGTCATTTAAAGAATTTTTTTAGTTCTGCCCTTGCAAAGCCAGAGCCACTAGTGCTTTGCTCTTTTCCCTGAGCTCTGGGGCCTGGGGCCTCACGCTGGGGACTATAGGAGCAGACCTGTTTTTGTCTTAAGGGCTGGTGGGGAGGGGGAGAAAAAGGCTCCAGGCTGGTAAGGTATGCCCGTGGGCCATGCTTGGGATCTTGCATTTGTGTCCCATTGAGTGGAGAGATAAGGTTCCAGACATGCATGAATGGCAGAGGACTGGGTCTGGGAAACCATCCATGATCTTGGGTCTCTGGTGGGCAGGCAGAGCTCTAGGTCAGCATGCCACCCCATCAGAAGACCGGGCATTGGAAGATTGGGCTGGGGAACCCATGTGCTCCCCAGCACAGGGGCTGTGCATTGCTCCGGCAAGGGGGAATGGGGAAAGGAGGGAGGAAGAGCACTGAGGGAGAATGTTGCAGGTGAGGAATGAATCCTGGGGTCCTTAGGGGATTTCCACCAACAAGGCCACTATACTTGCAGGTAAGTGAGGGGGCTGAGGCTGAGTGTTTTGGAAGTGGGAAACCAGAGGACCTTTCTGGGTCAGACTGATGCACCTGCCCAAGTGGTAATCCTAAGTTGGGCAGGTTGGTGTTGACCATCACTGACCACCACCTACCACACAAAGGCTTAGGGTTCAGGGTCTACCTGGCAGGGCTAGATCACAGTACCTGCCAGTGCGTATTGGGATAAGGGATAGATCACGTTAGGCTGGACCGTGACACTAACCAGCACATGAGAGAACTGGGTGCGGGAGTAGATTCTACGGGGGATATGTGGGACCACCCCTTTGGATCTGTAATTTTTGCTGGTTTACTTAAGAGCTGGACATTGTGATGAGATAAGTAATCATGACCATAGGTACTGGCGTTGGGAGCAGGCTGGGCTGGTCCAGGCTGCAGCAGCAGTCACACCCAAGAATGGGGTATGGGACAGGCCGGGCTGGAATATCCACCAGCACTCATATGAGGACTGGAGTGGAGGGGGCAGACTGTGCCAGGTAAGGACCTAGCAACCTGGCACATGTGAGATCTGACTTTGGGAGTGGGTCTGATGGGGGATCTTGGGAAACTCCCCTGGTGGTGAGCATGTGATTTAGGCCTAGGTGTTGGTTGGGCCGGGCAAGGTAGATCCGCCTGTTAGTAAGTGTGTGGTGGGTTCTGGAGGGTGGTGGACTGGGCCAGGGCAGCCATAGCTCACTGGTAAGTGCAGGGGCCAGGCTGGAGTGTGGGTCATGCTGGGCTAGCCTGTCACACCTACCGGTTTGCATGAGTCAGGGATGGGAGTAGACTAGGCAAGGTTAGGCTGCACCACATGCCAGCAAGAGTTGAAATGGAGGCAGGCTGTGACAGGCCAGGCTGAAGCATTTGATGCTAAAGGCCAGGGTGGGGAATGGGGTATGCTGAGCTGGATCAGAGCAACCACTGGCATGTGCAAGACCTGTGTCTGGGAACAGGTTTGGTTGGGGAGCTAAGGTTCCTTGCCAAGTTGGGTTGTGGTTCCCACTGGTGAGCATGAGGGCAGGAATGGGAGCAGCTCTCTGGGCTGGAGGTGGCTGCAGTGTCTCTTGGCATGGGTTTGGACTGGGTCTGGGGTGTGCCATACTGGGCTAGACTCTAGCACCTGCTGGTGCTCATGAGAGCCAGGGAGGGTGTAGGATACACTGAGCTAGGTCTCAGTATGTGCCGAACCACACAAGAGCTGTGTCTAGGTGTGGGCCAGGTGTGGCTGGGCTGTAACACCCAACAGTAAGAACCGGAATGGGTATGGGCTGGTTGGGCAAGGTCACTGTTCTTGCCAGGACAATTGGTAGACTAAGTCAGTCTGGACCACGGACCAACCAGTGCAAGAGATCTGCCACTGGGAGGAGGCCTGATAGAGGAGCTTGGGGAACTCTTGTGTTAGGATGTAGTACCTGCAGGTGAACACAAGAACAAAGGCTGGGAGCAGCCCAGACCAGGCCAGGTTATGGTACCTGCCGGCATTTGTGTGAGTCAGGTCTGCGTGGAGTGGGGGGGGGGGGGTCTGGCTGGGCCAGTTCATAACTCACTGGTAGATCTGAGAATGAAGATGGGGTGCAAGACAAGCTGGGTTGAGCTGCAATATGAGCCAGTTCACTTTAGGTCGGTTCTGGGGGTGGCTGGGCTGCCAGCACACATGAGACCAGCACACATGAGACCCATGAGTGGGGATGCGAGCCTGGTAGGGAGGCTGCAATTTTCTCCCCTGCTGGGCTACTGCTCCCACTGTTGAGCATGAGAGCTGGGATTGGTGTCAGACCAAGCCAGGCAGGGCTACAATACCCATTGGGCTGCGTGCTAACTGGGTTGGGGAAGAGCCAGTCTGGACTAACCAACTGTATCCACTGCTGCAGGCATGAGCTGGAGTAAGTGCATGCTGGTTGGGCTTTGCCACAGCAACAGCAAATCCTGTCAAGCTAAACTACAGAACAACCTGGAGAGTGCAAAATAGGGGACTGGGAGTGGGTTTAATAGGGAAGCTGTGGGCATCTCTCTGGTGAGTTGCAATTCATAGCGGTGAGCGTGAGAGCCAGGGCTGGTGGTGTGGCCTGGCTAGATAGCTGATGGCACCTGTCAACATGAGTGTGGGCTGGATAGTGGGGTCATTCGGTTAAGCTAGGCTTCAATGCCCATTGAAGTGTATAAGAGCTGAATTGGATGTGGGACAAACTGGGCCAGTCTACTGCACATGCTAGCAGGCACAGGAACCATGGCTGCAGCGGGCCTGGTAAGGTTTATTGGCAGTTGTTTCAATTAGGCTGCAGTTCCCGCTGGTGTATGAAGGGCTGTGTGTGTGGTTGTCAGGGTTGGGCTGGGACGCAGTACCCATTGGTTTACATGGGAGAAGGACTGGACACAGATCTGGCCCAGCAATTGCAACTACCAGTGTGTACATCAACTAATCTTTAGCCCCTCCCATCCTAATCCATTATGTAAATATCATAAAAAATAAATTTTTAAAAAGAAAGAAAATGGATTTTTTAGCCTTCAGTCCTGCCGGTTTATCATAGTGAATTCCTTTTTTTTTTTTTTTTTTTAAAAAAAGATTTATTTATTTTCATTGTAAAGTCAGATAAAAGAGAGAAGAGACAGAAAGATCCTCCATCTGTTGGTTGACTCCCCAAGTGGCAGCAATGGCCAGAACTTCGCTGATCTGAAGCTCAGCTGGTCTCTGAAGCTCTTCTTGGTCTCTCACACTGGTGCAGGGTGTCAGGGCTTTGGGCCATCCTAGACTGCTTTCCCAGGCCACAGGCAGGGAACTGGTTGGGAAGTGGAGCAGTCGAGATACGAACCAGTGTCTATTTGGGTGCATGCTACTTGAACACTTTAGCTACTAGGCTACTGGCCCATCATAGTAAATTTCATCATAGCTGCCTCATCCATGACTTCTGTCCGATTTACCTTTGGGTTTAAGTTTGGACTCTCCTTTCCTTGATGCATCAGTTTCTATTCTTGGAGAAGATCTTCCACTTAGAGAAGTTTTGGTAGCTAGCAGTCTTGGCAACACACAGTCTTGGCAACGTCCTAAGTGGACCAGTCGAATCAGGAGGCTGGTGGGTATGCCTGTACTGTGGTAGAAGGGTATAACATAGAAGACTGTCAGTTAAGAAAAATGTACGCTAAGGAAGCAATTCCTATACGTCCGTACGAAAGGGTTGTAGTCTTGGAAGGTGAACTCACCACCTACAATGGCATGAATTTAGAAAGGTTTCACTCAGTGTCAGTGCCTTTATTTTTATGTCACCATTATGTAGACCGTCATAGCTACATGTAGAAAAAAATGAAGTTGAAAAAGATCATGGATAAATGGAAGCTAAATTTTGTGAGAGGAAGGAAAAAAAATTGGGACAAAAAAATTAGAGGATGATAAAACTGAAGTGGAATTTTGAGACAATAAGGGACATGATGTATGCAGCACTGTGCTTGGTGTAAATACTTGATAATTGAGTGTCACTGTTTCACTGTGGTTGTAATTATAGCCATGGATTTGAACACAGAAATGTACCTGAGACATCAGGGTAACGTCTTCATATTTTGTCACTGAAGTTTTTCAAAGTATTTTTGTAAAATCAGAATTATTAAAATCACTTAGAGAAACTGTCTAGCTTTCCAACTTACACTAAATAATGATTCCTATGTGGATCTCTTAAATAAGTAGATGGATACACCAACTAATAAAACACAATAATGCTTCTCTGTTAGGATAAAGAGAATATCTTAGAAAACCAGTGAAATTTATCTCTACCATATTTGTCTTTTTTTTTTTTAAGATTTATTTACTTTTATTACAAAATCAGATATACAGAGAGGAGGAGAGACAGAGAGGAAGATCTTCCATCTGATGATTCACTCCCCAAGTGAGCGCAATGGCTGGTGCTGTGCTGATCCGAAGCCGGGAACCAGGAACCTCTTCCGGGTCTCCCATGCGTGTGCAGGGTCCCAATGCATTGGGCCGTCCTCGACTGCTTTCTCAGGCTACAAGCAAGGAGTTGGATGGGAAGTGGAGCTGCCGGGATTAGAACCGGCGCCCATATGGGATTCCGGGGCGTTCAAGGTGAGGACTTTAGCTGCTAGGCACGGCGCCAGGCCCTACCATGTTTGTCTTAAAAATAGGTTTTTCAGGATTACTTGATATTATAGAAATCTAGAATTTTTTTCATATTCTTATTTTTATAGAGTCTTATTTTTAACTAAAAACAACAGAAAGGTTGTATGTATTTTAGGGTTACTATATGATCTTTTGATGCATGCATATGTTGCACAGTGATCAAATTATGATGCTGCATGTCACCTCAAAATTTATTATTTCTCTGAGAAAAAGAACATTCTGTATCTACTCTGTCAGCTTTCTTGAAATACACAGTGTGTGATTACTAAGAAGCTACTCTTCTATGCAGTATAATACCAGAGTGTTACTCTTAACTAGGAAACTGTAGCTATCCTTCGAGTTTTGAAAAATTTTCCAAAGTATGAGGTTTTTTTTCCCCCTTATTAATAGTTCCATAATTCTAAGCTATGGGGACATGGTATAAGCATGTGAAAAAAAACACAAGTGCACAGTTATGAGAATTATGTCTGTCTTTAAGGAAAAAGGCGTTCTAATATTAAGTAAAAGGCATCAGTGTGGAAGAAAACAATATGACCTCTTGTGCAGCGAGTCAAAACAAGGCTTGATGCAGTGACAGGCTCTAACACGACAAAGCCCACCTGGCTCAAGTTCACATGTCTGTAGAAACAGAGAAAGGCAGTTAACTCTGCAAGTGCCACTCAGCTAAATCAAAGAGCTTGAGTTCTGAGGATGAGAAACAATGGTGAAAAGGGGGACAGGAAGCAAAGAAAAATGAGAAATAAGGAGAAAGGAGGAATAAGATCAAAAGAGGGTGAAGCAGAAAATGATGATGGAAAAGATGAAGAAATAAATACAAGGAAGCAAGAGAGGGATGAGGAAGATGAAAATGGGATATGGAAATAGCAGTTACAGCTCTAGAAGGGTTGTGGGAACAACCTATCCCTGTCTGAGCTGGGAGGTGTGGAAGGAAAAGGCTTTGGAAAGCCTGTGGTACCTTGCACTTCTGTACTCAAAACCTGGGGTTTCTTGCCTTATCGCCTTATCTCCTCCCTTCCCCAAGATACAGAAAGAAAGAGGAAGAGAGAGAATGTGGAAACAATGGTCTTACCGCTTTCCTGTAGCTCTTGACCCTTTGCATCCTAATCAGCTATGTAAAGATCATCATCATCATCATCATAAACAAACAACAACAACAACAAAACCCTGGAGAGTGATTTCTTAGAAGGAGAACATGGAGAATGAGTGGAAGACAGCAGGGAAGTAAGATCGCCAGTACATTGGTTCTATTAATTGCTTATTACATCCTGCAGAGGAAGGCACAGTGCATTTTGGGTATTCACCCCATATAGTTCTGTTGAGCATCTGGACTTCAAGGGTCTGTAACTGTAGGTGTGCTTGGGTTCCTGGGACAGAAGCCACACACCAGAAGGTGCGTTCTTTGACGGAGTGATGAAGTCATTGCCAACCAAGCATGGAGTGCAGGAGAACATTCTGGTTCAGCTGTGTTATTGCTCTTAACTCTGTCTACTTACGTAGAGCCTGCATTGGCCATTGTGGCTGTTCACAGAGGTCAGCTTCCTGCGGTGCAGAGCTGGGTGGAGGTGGCAGCATCATGCATCTGGTAGGGCAGAGGGCACATATGCAGGTCATATTTTCCTTGAGCAATACTCATGTTATAGGAACTCACGTTTATTCCAACAATCAAAAGCATTACCTAAACTATTGTAAGAATGATTTTCATTTGAGAGAGATGAAGAGAGGGAGGTAGGAGAAAGGAAGGGGAGGAGAAAGAAGAAGGGAGAGAGAGAATGTATAGAGACTATAAGGGAAAAAGAACATGGTCCCAGTTTCTGGTTCACCCCCACAAATGCTTGTTACAAGCTGAAGCTGGGAGCTGGGAACTCAGTCTAGCTGTCGTCCCACGTGGATGGCAGGGCCCAGTGACCTGAACCGTGCGTGACCTGCAAGGTGGCAGGGTGTACATTAGTTGGAAGCTGAGCTCTGCAGCACAGTCAGGGTTTGAATTCAATTACTCTGATATGGGACATGGGGATCTCAGGCATTGTTTAGTTAGTTATGTGAAATGCCCACTTTCAAAATGACACATTCATTGTGATGCGGAAAGAACCCATAGTTATTGAGAAAGAGAGAGAGACGGGGAGAGATGGAGAGAGGGGGAAAAAGAGAGAGAGAGAGAGGAGAGAGAGATTTTCTATATTAATTGGATAAGTATTTTTGGATATGATGTAATCTCAGCCTTTTTGCGTAAAGACATAAAAGCACTTTAAAGGCCTATTCCTGTACCTAATTATTTTGATAGTTTAAATAACCACTATCCATTTTTTCTAAAATATATATATATATATGTGTGTGTGTGTGTGTGTGTGTGTGTGTGTGTGTATGAGCTCAAAGACTTGCCCGTCCTTATTTGTCTGCTCAGAAGTGGATGTAGTAGAGTTCTTACTTTAAGAAATATTGTTTGATTGCACTTTTTGCTGTCCGCTTGGCTTCTCTCCAATCTAAGCAGACACAAGGATTTCTGCAGTCGCTTGTTTGCTCCTGGTGTGTCCATGCTGAACATGACAACAGTTGTTACGTAAGTAAACCATAGAGGGTCTGATTTCTCACTTGATCTTGTGTATTATTTCTGCTCCTTTGTGTTAGCTCTTCTGCACCTGTGTTTGAGTTAACTCTCCGCTCTGAGGACATTTAGGGGATGGTCAGAATATTTAAAAAGCAGCGAGTAAACAGATCTTGTAATTAGTTGATTGCCTGTGTAGCCAGACAGAAGAACTTGTTGTGTTGTTACAGGAGCTCAAAGTAAACACTCCCCTTTTGAGAACCTAATAAGTGTCTACCTTTTCAGGCCTGACCTGGTCATTTGGCATTAGAGACCACGAGGTCATGCCCAAGACAAAAAGCTTCCTCTAGAACCTTTGTTGGAGGTATTTGGTTTTGAATGGGGCAAATATAAGCTGGTGGATTTAGGAAGTGAGAGAAGACTTGAGGGATAGCTTGGATAGGAAGGAGGAGGGGGTGTCAATTGTCAATTGAGATGGGAAGCCCGCTTCCACTAGCTAAAACAAAGAAGGAGAGAAGGGAAGAAAGGCTGGATAAAGAGGGAAGGTCAGAGAAAGAGAGCAAGCCAGAAATTCTGGTGTAAATGGAATCAGTGGAATAAACATTTATGTTTTTCCCTTGACACTTGGCTGTCACCATCTTCAGTAACTCTTGTTCAGTGCTCCACTGCTTCACTTTACTTATCATGGTGGTGCAACAACTTGCATGATCGTTGCTTTGTTTCTTATCTTTGCTTTCTAGACTGTGCTTCCAATAGAAGTTTCTTTAAGAATGGATATATTTAGCATTTGCACTATGGCTATTGAGTATTGAAACATGACTAAGTTTGACTGAAACTTTCATTTAATTTAGATCAAAATAGCCATGCATTGCTAGTTGTTGCTAGTTGTTGCTTGACTGGATGCCAGAGTTCTCTTCTATACTCTTTGAGAAGGCAGAGACCACACAGCCTTCCTCTGCTGGCACAAGTAACAGTAGGGGATTGGGAAGCATTCGCTACTGGTAGGAGAGAGGGGAGGAGGGGAGAAAGCCATGGAGGAGAGTGGTGGTGGGTGGAGGAATCTGACAAGCAGGTGGATGGATGGCTGGGAATCTGGAAGGATGGAGCTTTCTCCTGGGTAGCAGAAAGGATTTCTGCTGTGTGCAAGAAACCTGGAAGCACAAGTACAGATCAACTGCGCTTTTGGAGTCCTGAATCCCGGTGTAAACATTTTGTAACCCGGTTTCCTTGGAGTCTGCACGTTCTCTGAGCTTCTGGGTGTGATCCAGCTGAGCGGTGCTGGACTCTGAGCAGATGTCTCAAGTCATTCCCAGCAGTTTGGTGGCTTCCCTGGGGCGTTCCCTGCGATGTTGACAGGTCAGGAATGTAACGGCGGCTCTGCACTTCCTAAGCTGTGGGACATCATCCACTATTCATCTCTTCGCACGTCAGTTCTACCTGTGTAAGCTTGTAGTGGATCCAGGAGCTCCTTGCTAAGCACCCTCGCAGTCTGGGGTTGTAAGTGGGTACCAGGGTAGTTGCTGGCCTTTAAGGAGTCAGGGTCAGGGTCATTGTACATAACTTTATTTCTAAAAGGACATTTGTTAGCTTACCAGCCTGTAGGGCTTTAGATACAGCTCTCAGCCAGGTATTACTTAAACCTGACAAGCTGGTGAGAATGTCATTACTCGAAAAAAAGGAATTTGTGATGACTAAAGCTTGCAGTGGCATTTCTGCTACGAACAGCAGCTAAAACTCTTTTAGAAGCGTTGGCTTGACTGTGTAAATAAACACTGACTCATTGATGTTGTTGTAACTGCTGTGTTCAATATTTACAAGGCCACATTTAGAGACCTTTGTTACAAATGTAGAACCTCAAAGGGAATGAGTCATTCATTTTATCTCTTAGAAAGATAATTTTTGTCCTATAAAAGATAATCTGCTAATTAAATTTTATAGTCAAATCAATACCCCTTAATAGTAGTTTGTACGCAGCAGGAAACAGACACAGAGAAGAGTCATGTTCAGTTATATCACTTCATTGTACTATGATGTTTATTTAATATTTTTTCTATGTATGTTTCTTCTATATATAATCATTGAAATTATGTAGCACAAGTATATGCAATATGTATTTCTTGCTTATATTTTAATGACAAATTATAAAATGTCTCAGACCCCTAGAAAAGTATACAAATAACTTATCCTACATTACGTATATAGTGGCAAGACAACGGAGACAAATCTTCCTTATTTCAGAATCTTTTTGCTTTTATATAATAAAATTCTGTTAATACCACACCAAATTTGTTGGTATTGTTAGTATTATATTTTCACATTTGGTTTTCGTTATCGGTAATGGATAGTGCTTCAATATTTTATGGAAAGAAAACAGTAAATACTATTTTGTGATAAAAATAGTGCAAAAGCAAGCTGTACATCCCTGGTTACAGAATCATGAAGCTCATGAAGATTGTAGATCAGAACTGTAGCAGTAACTTGTGCAAATGAATTAAAAGCAGAGACCTAGGACATAATAAACAATTTGTCATTATCTGACACGATTATTTTTGGCATTTTGATCCACTATTCAAAAAGTAAAAATCGCATTTACTGCTCAGCCTAAAATTGCTCTGTCCTCAGAATCTAAAAATGTGTGGCTAGGTTCACTCTTTTTGGTATTACTCTGTATGTATAAAACATGAGTGGTTGCTACTGTCTACAACTTGTATTTTCAGTTGATTGTAAAGTTTTTGAAGTATATCCATGTTGGTACACAAGTATACACTGAATTCATACCAATTTTTAATGTTATGTAACATTCCATTTTATTAATTATTCAGTTCTCTATTTGTAATAAAATTGTCACAATTTTTACTACTGTGACAATTTTTCCATAAACAGCCTTCACACATTTATTTGTGAATTCATGTGAAGATTATTTAGATTTACAGACTGTATGGTAGGAATGTCTTTGTACTTCAGTGTAATAGATATTGACCAGACAGCCTCCCAGACAGTTGAAATATGTATGAAGTCTTGTTTCGTTGTATTTTCCCAAACAGTTGGTACTTTGAGCCTGTTGCACATGATTGCTTTAATGGACTTTGGTGAAATGATATCTTCCGTTTGCTGGTTCACTCCTAAAATGGCCACAGGAATCAGAGAGCTAAGCCATTCCAAAGCTAGGAGCTTCCTCTGGGTCTCCAGTGTGACTTGGACCATCTTCCTCTGCTTTCCCAAGAGAGCTGGTTCAGAATTGGGGCTGCTGGGACGTGCTGGTGCCCGTATGTGGTGCTGGCACTGCACACTGAGAAGTAGTGTGCTACTCTACAATACCACCCCATGAACTTTAACCTTTATCTGCTTTTCCAATATTATTTAAAGATAGGAGGAAAGCAATGGCAGTCCAAGCTGAAGCTGGGGCCTCATTGCACTCCTAATCTTGAGGGAGGCACAGTGAGACCAGAAGTTGAATCCTAGGATTGGATAATTTCTTTTTTTAAAGATTTATTTATTTATTTCATTGCAAATTCAGATATACAGAGAGAAGAAGAGACAGAGAGGAAGATCTTCCATCCGTTGGTTCACTTCCCAAATGGCCACAATGGTCAGAGCTGAGCTGATCTGAAGCCAGCAGCCAGGTGCTTTTTCTGGGTCTCTCACATGGGTTCAGGGTCCCAAGGTTTTGGGCCATCCTCTACTGGTTTCCCAGGACACAAACTGGGAACTGGATGGGAAGTGGAGCAGCTGGGACATGAACTGGCACCCATATGGGATCCTGGTGCATATAAGGTGAGTGCTTCAGCCCTAGGCTACTCTACTGGGCACAGGTTGGATAGTTTTAGCCCTTGCTTACGGTTGGGGGCTGAAATTTGTCTACACGTGTGAAAATGGTGCAAGAAGAAAACTTTAAGGATGAGATTAACTTTTACAGCTAAAACTTTTGGAGAAAGAGATCTTCTGGAGAAGAGATAGGAGAGAGAGAGAAACTGCCTTCCCGTCTGGAAGTGGCTAAAGCTTTTGCTAATTCAGAAAACGTATTTAGTAGAATGGGGCAACTCAAGTTTCTAAGAGATGGCACAATTCTTGATGTCGTAGACTGTAGGGGGTGCCACACCAAGGGCATCAGCTGAGAGGGGAGGCCAGGCTCCCCGAGGACACCGGCCCCTCTGAGTCCAGGCCTTTTTCTGTTTCAGCACCAAGACTCTCAATGTTCCAGGAACAGCACCGATCTTGGCCAAATCAGGATGATTGGGGACACTCACATCTCCATGCTCACCAAAGAAAACAGAACATGAAAACGGTGAAGCACCAAGCAAGGATTTGGTATCGTCAGGATGCAAAGGGAAAGACGCTGACATTGTGTTAGAGGAAACTCACTTGAAAATATGATATGAACATGTGTAAAAAACCAGGACAGTTTATCACATCTTTTCATCTATGTCACTGTTGAAGGGTTCTGAACACAGAGGCTAATTGAACATGTTTTCAGACATCCTGAGAGTGGAGACACACTCTTAAACCTTCTGTGACAACCGATGTTGTGGCACAGCCGATTAAGCTGCTGCTCGTGATCCTGGCATCCCACATTAGAATGCTGGTTTGATTCCTGGCTGCTCTGTCTGCAGTCCAACTTCCTGCTAACGTGACTTGGAAGGCAGTGAATGGTGGCCCAGGTACTTGGGCCTCTGCCACTCACGTGAGAGATCAAGATGAAATTGCTCATTCCTGGCTTTGATTTGGCCTAGACTTGGCTCTTGAGGGCTTTTGGGAAGTGAAATTCCCTCCTGTCTCTGTGTTGTTCTGTCTTTCAAACAATGTTTTAAATAAGAAAAAATTTAAAAGTAACTCTTGTATTGGTAAATATTACTGCAATTACTAATTGCTTTTAATGCTTGAACTAAAATTCTTGAGAAAGAAAAAGACAAGGAAGAAGGGAAAGAGGATTGAAGGAAGAGCTGCCTGGGCTACTGGGCTACTAACGTGATGTCATGGAAACCTCAGACAGCTATGTGCTTTGCGTCAGAAAAATTCTTTAAACCTTGAATGCTTGGCCATTCTCATTTTCTTCTAAGTAGAGAGATTTTTTGGAGATGGCAGGCCAATTATCAGCTATTTCCCAGTCAGGGTGGGAAAGGAGAGAGGGAAAGATTTTGGACAATTTTTAAAAAGACATTTACCTGTTTATTTGAAAGACAGAGTTACAGAGGGTAGGCGGGGGGGGGGGGAGGGAGGTTGTCATTTTTATTCGCTTCCTAAATGACTCCTGTGTCCAGGGCTGGGTCAGGCTGATTCCAGGAGCCAGCAGTTCCTTCAGATTCCCCAGGCGGATGCACTGGTTTATCAGACACATGAGCAGGGAGCTGGATTGGAAACAGAGCAGTCAGGGTGCAAACTGGGATCCGCATGGCAGGTCAGTGCTGTGGGAAGTGGCCTAACTCATTGCACACAATATATTTTGAGATTTTTAGACAACTTTAAGACTAAAGGCGTTTTAGTGAATGTAAAATTTCTAGAAAGGACAGCACACATATTAATATGTTAGAACATGATGCAATATGAAAGTCTGATATAGCTTATTTATTACTTGGGAGTATCCAAACTTTTTGCTTTTTGTTTCCTCCAGTGTAAATACTTGGGAATGGCTATAGTGCTTTTCTTCAAAGAACTTAAGAAATGGAAGTTCAGAAGAGGTAGGTCAATGTTGTGACAGAGGCGCTCATTGATTTCCAACATACTTCCATGTATTTTGGTCTCAGCGCCATCTTTAAGCTGCTTTGTGCGTTAAACAAGAAGCTTCCATAGGAATTGACTGAACAAGGGCTTAAGTTGTTCTTTTTTCCTTCTTTGCCTTCTGAACGCAGTTGAATACATGTAGTGTCTGTTTCTTAATCTCCAACTGCCAAAAGAAATATATTCCTTACAAAATAAGTTTCAGACCACAGAACTTGGATTTCAAGATCTTTTTTTAAATTGCGAAGAAGTGGTAGTTTTGTGAGAAAAGTAGTAAGGAAAAAGGAAGAGACCAATTCAGGTGACATTTTGAAGGAGGCAATTGCTTTTGCCTAACAGTTTTGAACCTACATTGATAAGTGTTTTCTGGCACGATGCATGATTTGCCTATGTGCTATCCTGAATATCTGCCAAAAAAAATCAAAGACATATGCAAAGAAATCAAGGAAAAACTATGAGTGCAGTAGGGCTTATTCACTCATTCATCATGGGTTTATAAACATGCACACAGATATGGATATGTAATGCCTGTCTGTTACATACAAGTGCACTCATAAAGTCTTTCTTTCTTTCTCTCTCTCTACTTCTTTCTTTCTTTCTTTCTTTCTTTCTTTCTTTCTTTCTTTCTTTCTTTCTGTCTGTCTGTCTGTCTGTAGGTGGTACTGTGTTGTCCTAACTTCTGTGGAGGATAAAATAAATAATATAAAGTCCCTAATCTCAAGAGCTTATTTTATGGTAGGGGAGAAAAGAACATGTCAGCATACTACTATTTAAACAAAAAAATGTTATGATGATACAATACAAGTGATGACACAGGCAGCATATGATTTGGAGTCAAACTAGCAATACTGCATAAATAAGCATACTTTTCAAAGCTACTGAAAAGAGGTAATAGGGGTTAGAGATATTTGAGGAAGTTACGAAGTAAGGAAAGGAATTAGCAGGGGACAATTGGTGAGAGAACATATGTGAGGCAGAAATGGCCTGTGTGTGTTTGGAAATGAGGCCTGAATCTGGCTGCAGTAGGTTTGAGTGGTGGGAACATGATTGGGAACATAAGTTGGGCACAGATGACCAGGAGTCATAAATGCTGGCTGATAAGTATTCTCAAATGTTTCTTGAGCAGCAAGCAACACAGCTTGCTGTGTTTGATTGTCAACTGAATATCCGGTGATGTGTAGAATATCAAAAGACAAGATCAGTTGTAATTGCCCAAATAAGAGCTTCAAAGAGTCTGAAATACAGATACCCCTGGAGAAGAGGGAGAGAATTAAGGGGAGAAAAAATGAGTTAAAACTATGAAATGAGGAGCAAAAATGGATTGAATCCAAGACAGCTCTGTGAAGT